>NW_027364011.1:0-344128 GCF_046119375.1 Phyllobates terribilis | reverse complement strand
TACTGTTTGTGCATTTACAATATTCATTGATTTTTGCCATTGAAAAACATGTTTTTCATATACCAGAAATGTTTGAAGCTACTGACTGAATGAAAGGAGCTGGCATCTCACTCTCTTTGAATCTTCTTTATCATGCTAGGATTAACAGGAAAAAGCTAAAAATTTCATAATTGCACCGTGCAATGTGGAGATATTACTGTTTGTGCATTTACAATATTCATTGATTTTTGCCATTGAAAAACATGTTTTTCATATACCAGAAATGTTTGAAGCTACTGACTGAATGAAAGGAGCTGGCATCTCACTCTCTTTGAATCTTCTTTATCATGCTAGGATTAACAGGAAAAAGCTAAAAATTTCAGAATTGCACCGTGCAATGTGGAGATATTACTGTTTGTGCATTTACAATATTCATTGATTTTTGCCATTGAAAAACATGTTTTTCATATACCAGAAATGTTTGAAGCTACTGACTGAATGAAAGGAGCTGGCATCTCACTCTCTTTGAATCTTTATCATGCTAGGATTAGCAGGAAAAAGCAAAAAATTTCAGAATTGCACCTTGCAATGTGGAGATATTACTGTTTGTGCATTTACAATATTCATTGATTTTTGCCATTGAAAAACATGTTTTTCATATACCAGAAATGTTTGAAGCTACTGACTGAATGAAAGGAGCTGGCATCTCACTCTCTTTGAATCTTCTTTATCATGCTAGGATTAACAGGAAAAAGCAAAAAATTTCAGAATTGCACCTTGCAATGTGGAGATATTACTGTTTGTGCATTTACAATATTCATTGATTTTTGCCATTGAAAAACATGTTTTTCATATACCAGAAATGTTTGAAGCTACTGACTGAATGAAAGGAGCTGGCATCTCACTCTCTTTGAATCTTCTTTATCATGCTAGGATTAACAGGAAAAAGCTAAAAATTTCAGAATTGCACCGTGCAATGTGGAGATATTACTGTTTGTGCATTTACAATATTCATTGATTTTTGCCATTGAAAAACATGTTTTTCATATACCAGAAATGTTTGAAGCTACTGACTGAATGAAAGGAGCTGGCATCTCACTCTCTTTGAATCTTCTTTATCATGCTAGGATTAACAGGAAAAAGCAAAAAATTTCAGAATTGCACCTTGCAATGTGGAGATATTACTGTTTGTGCATTTACAATATTCATTGATTTTTGCCATTGAAAAACATGTTTTTCATATACCAGAAATGTTTGAAGCTACTGACTGAATGAAAGGAGCTGGCATCTCACTCTCTTTGAATCTTCTTTATCATGCTAGGATTAACAGGAAAAAGCTAAAAATTTCAGAATTGCACCGTGCAATGTGGAGATATTACTGTTTGTGCATTTACAATATTCATTGATTTTTGCCATTGAAAAACATGTTTTTCATATACCAGAAATGTTTGAAGCTACTGACTGAATGAAAGGAGCTGGCATCTCACTCTCTTTGAATCTTCTTTATCATGTTAGGATTAGCAGGAAAAAGCAAAAAATTTCAGAATTGCACCTTGCAATGTGGAGATATTACTGTTTGTGCATTTACAATATTCATTGATTTTTGCCATTGAAAAACATGTTTTTCATATACCAGAAATGTTTGAAGCTACTGACTGAATGAAAGGAGCTGGCATCTCACTCTCTTTGAATCTTCTTTATCATGCTAGGATTAACAGGAAAAAGCTAAAAATTTCAGAATTGCACCGTGCAATGTGGAGATATTACTGTTTGTGCATTTACAATATTCATTGATTTTTGCCATTGAAAAACATGTTTTTCATATACCAGAAATGTTTGAAGCTACTGACTGAATGAAAGGAGCTGGCATCTCACTCTCTTTGAATCTTCTTTATCATGCTAGGATTAGCAGGAAAAAGCAAAAAATTTCAGAATTGCACCTTGCAATGTGGAGATATTACTGTTTGTGCATTTACAATATTCATTGATTTTTGCCATTGAAAAACATGTTTTTCATATACCAGAAATGTTTGAAGCTACTGACTGAATGAAAGGAGCTGGCATCTCACTCTCTTTGAATCTTCTTTATCATGCTAGGATTAACAGGAAAAAGCAAAAAATTTCAGAATTGCACCTTGCAATGTGGAGATATTACTGTTTGTGCATTTACAATATTCATTGATTTTTGCCATTGAAAAACATGTTTTTCATATACCAGAAATGTTTGAAGCTACTGACTGAATGAAAGGAGCTGGCATCTCACTCTCTTTGAATCTTCTTTATCATGCTAGGATTAACAGGAAAAAGCTAAAAATTTCAGAATTGCACCGTGCAATGTGGAGATATTACTGTTTGTGCATTTACAATATTCATTGATTTTTGCCATTGAAAAACATGTTTTTCATATACCAGAAATGTTTGAAGCTACTGACTGAATGAAAGGAGCTGGCATCTCACTCTCTTTGAATCTTCTTTATCATGCTAGGATTAGCAGGAAAAAGCAAAAAATTTCAGAATTGCACCTTGCAATGTGGAGATATTACTGTTTGTGCATTTACAATATTCATTGATTTTTGCCATTGAAAAACATGTTTTTCATATACCAGAAATGTTTGAAGCTACTGACTGAATGAAAGGAGCTGGCATCTCACTCTCTTTGAATCTTCTTTATCATGCTAGGATTAACAGGAAAAAGCTAAAAATTTCAGAATTGCACCGTGCAATGTGGAGATATTACTGTTTGTGCATTTACAATATTCATTGATTTTTGCCATTGAAAAACATGTTTTTCATATACCAGAAATGTTTGAAGCTACTGACTGAATGAAAGGAGCTGGCATCTCACTCTCTTTGAATCTTCTTTATCATGCTAGGATTAGGAGGAAAAAGCAAAAAATTTCAGAATTGCACCTTGCAATGTGGAGATATTACTGTTTGTGCATTTACAATATTCATTGATTTTTGCCATTGAAAAACATGTTTTTCATATACCAGAAATGTTTGAAGCTACTCACTGAATGAAAGGAGCTGGCATCTCACTCTCTTTGAATCTTCTTTATCATGCTAGGATTAACAGGAAAAAGCAAAAAATTTCAGAATTGCACCTTGCAATGTGGAGATATTACTGTTTGTGCATTTACAATATTCATTGATTTTTGCCATTGAAAAACATGTTTTTCATATACCAGAAATGTTTGAAGCTACTGACTGAATGAAAGGAGCTGGCATCTCACTCTCTTTGAATCTTCTTTATCATGCTAGGATTAACAGGAAAAAGCTAAAAATTTCAGAATTGCACCGTGCAATGTTGAGATATTACTTTTTGTGCATTTACAATATTCATTGATTTTTGCCATTGAAAAACATGTTTTTCATATACCAGAAATGTTTGAAGCTACTGACTGAATGAAAGGAGCTGGCATCTCACTCTCTTTGAATCTTCTTTGTCATGCTAGGATTAGCAGGAAAAAGCAAAAAATTTCAGAATTGCACCTTGCAATGTGGAGATATTACTGTTTGTGCATTTACAATATTCATTGATTTTTGCCATTGAAAAACATGTTTTTCATATACCAGAAATGTTTGAAGCTACTGACTGAATGAAAGGAGCTGGCATCTCACTCTCTTTGAATCTTCTTTATCATGCTAGGATTAACAGGAAAAAGCTAAAAATTTCATAATTGCACCGTGCAATGTGGAGATATTACTGTTTGTGCATTTACAATATTCATTGATTTTTGCCATTGAAAAACATGTTTTTCATATACCAGAAATGTTTGAAGCTACTGACTGAATGAAAGGAGCTGGCATCTCACTCTCTTTGAATCTTCTTTATCATGCTAGGATTAACAGGAAAAAGCTAAAAATTTCAGAATTGCACCGTGCAATGTGGAGATATTACTGTTTGTGCATTTACAATATTCATTGATTTTTGCCATTGAAAAACATGTTTTTCATATACCAGAAATGTTTGAAGCTACTGACTGAATGAAAGGAGCTGGCATCTCACTCTCTTTGAATCTTTATCATGCTAGGATTAGCAGGAAAAAGCAAAAAATTTCAGAATTGCACCTTGCAATGTGGAGATATTACTGTTTGTGCATTTACAATATTCATTGATTTTTGCCATTGAAAAACATGTTTTTCATATACCAGAAATGTTTGAAGCTACTGACTGAATGAAAGGAGCTGGCATCTCACTCTCTTTGAATCTTCTTTATCATGCTAGGATTAACAGGAAAAAGCAAAAAATTTCAGAATTGCACCTTGCAATGTGGAGATATTACTGTTTGTGCATTTACAATATTCATTGATTTTTGCCATTGAAAAACATGTTTTTCATATACCAGAAATGTTTGAAGCTACTGACTGAATGAAAGGAGCTGGCATCTCACTCTCTTTGAATCTTCTTTATCATGCTAGGATTAACAGGAAAAAGCTAAAAATTTCAGAATTGCACCGTGCAATGTGGAGATATTACTGTTTGTGCATTTACAATATTCATTGATTTTTGCCATTGAAAAACATGTTTTTCATATACCAGAAATGTTTGAAGCTACTGACTGAATGAAAGGAGCTGGCATCTCACTCTCTTTGAATCTTCTTTATCATGCTAGGATTAACAGGAAAAAGCAAAAAATTTCAGAATTGCACCTTGCAATGTGGAGATATTACTGTTTGTGCATTTACAATATTCATTGATTTTTGCCATTGAAAAACATGTTTTTCATATACCAGAAATGTTTGAAGCTACTGACTGAATGAAAGGAGCTGGCATCTCACTCTCTTTGAATCTTCTTTATCATGCTAGGATTAACAGGAAAAAGCTAAAAATTTCAGAATTGCACCGTGCAATGTGGAGATATTACTGTTTGTGCATTTACAATATTCATTGATTTTTGCCATTGAAAAACATGTTTTTCATATACCAGAAATGTTTGAAGCTACTGACTGAATGAAAGGAGCTGGCATCTCACTCTCTTTGAATCTTCTTTATCATGTTAGGATTAGCAGGAAAAAGCAAAAAATTTCAGAATTGCACCTTGCAATGTGGAGATATTACTGTTTGTGCATTTACAATATTCATTGATTTTTGCCATTGAAAAACATGTTTTTCATATACCAGAAATGTTTGAAGCTACTGACTGAATGAAAGGAGCTGGCATCTCACTCTCTTTGAATCTTCTTTATCATGCTAGGATTAACAGGAAAAAGCTAAAAATTTCAGAATTGCACCGTGCAATGTGGAGATATTACTGTTTGTGCATTTACAATATTCATTGATTTTTGCCATTGAAAAACATGTTTTTCATATACCAGAAATGTTTGAAGCTACTGACTGAATGAAAGGAGCTGGCATCTCACTCTCTTTGAATCTTCTTTATCATGCTAGGATTAGCAGGAAAAAGCAAAAAATTTCAGAATTGCACCTTGCAATGTGGAGATATTACTGTTTGTGCATTTACAATATTCATTGATTTTTGCCATTGAAAAACATGTTTTTCATATACCAGAAATGTTTGAAGCTACTGACTGAATGAAAGGAGCTGGCATCTCACTCTCTTTGAATCTTCTTTATCATGCTAGGATTAACAGGAAAAAGCAAAAAATTTCAGAATTGCACCTTGCAATGTGGAGATATTACTGTTTGTGCATTTACAATATTCATTGATTTTTGCCATTGAAAAACATGTTTTTCATATACCAGAAATGTTTGAAGCTACTGACTGAATGAAAGGAGCTGGCATCTCACTCTCTTTGAATCTTCTTTATCATGCTAGGATTAACAGGAAAAAGCTAAAAATTTCAGAATTGCACCGTGCAATGTGGAGATATTACTGTTTGTGCATTTACAATATTCATTGATTTTTGCCATTGAAAAACATGTTTTTCATATACCAGAAATGTTTGAAGCTACTGACTGAATGAAAGGAGCTGGCATCTCACTCTCTTTGAATCTTCTTTATCATGCTAGGATTAGCAGGAAAAAGCAAAAAATTTCAGAATTGCACCTTGCAATGTGGAGATATTACTGTTTGTGCATTTACAATATTCATTGATTTTTGCCATTGAAAAACATGTTTTTCATATACCAGAAATGTTTGAAGCTACTGACTGAATGAAAGGAGCTGGCATCTCACTCTCTTTGAATCTTCTTTATCATGCTAGGATTAACAGGAAAAAGCTAAAAATTTCAGAATTGCACCGTGCAATGTGGAGATATTACTGTTTGTGCATTTACAATATTCATTGATTTTTGCCATTGAAAAACATGTTTTTCATATACCAGAAATGTTTGAAGCTACTGACTGAATGAAAGGAGCTGGCATCTCACTCTCTTTGAATCTTCTTTATCATGCTAGGATTAGCAGGAAAAAGCAAAAAATTTCAGAATTGCACCTTGCAATGTGGAGATATTACTGTTTGTGCATTTACAATATTCATTGATTTTTGCCATTGAAAAACATGTTTTTCATATACCAGAAATGTTTGAAGCTACTGACTGAATGAAAGGAGCTGGCATCTCACTCTCTTTGAATCTTCTTTATCATGCTAGGATTAACAGGAAAAAGCAAAGAATTTCAGAATTGCACCTTGCAATGTGGAGATATTACTGTTTGTGCATTTACAATATTCATTGATTTTTGCCATTGAAAAACATGTTTTTCATATACCAGAAATGTTTGAAGCTACTGACTGAATGAAAGGAGCTGGCATCTCACTCTCTTTGAATCTTCTTTATCATGCTAGGATTAACAGGAAAAAGCTAAAAATTTCAGAATTGCACCGTGCAATGTGGAGATATTACTGTTTGTGCATTTACAATATTCATTGATTTTTGCCATTGAAAAACATGTTTTTCATATACCAGAAATGTTTGAAGCTACTGACTGAATGAAAGGAGCTGGCATCTCACTCTCTTTGAATCTTCTTTATCATGCTAGGATTAGCAGGAAAAAGCAAAAAATTTCAGAATTGCACCTTGCAATGTGGAGATATTACTGTTTGTGCATTTACAATATTCATTGATTTTTGCCATTGAAAAACATGTTTTTCATATACCAGAAATGTTTGAAGCTACTGACTGAATGAAAGGAGCTGGCATCTCACTCTCTTTGAATCTTCTTTATCATGCTAGGATTAACAGGAAAAAGCAAAAAATTTCAGAATTGCACCTTGCAATGTGGAGATATTACTGTTTGTGCATTTACAATATTCATTGATTTTTGCCATTGAAAAACGTTTTTCATATACCAGAAATGTTTGAAGCTACTGACTGAATGAAAGGAGCTGGCATCTCACTCTCTTTGAATCTTCTTTATCATGCTAGGATTAACAGGAAAAAGCTAAAAATTTCAGAATTGCCTCGTGCAATGTTGAGATATTACTGTTTGTGCATTTACAATATTCATTGATTTTTGCCATTGAAAAACATGTTTTTCATATACCAGAAATGTTTGAAGCTACTGACTGAATGAAAGGAGCTGGCATCTCACTCTCTTTGAATCTTCTTTATCATGGTAGGATTAGCAGGAAAAAGCAAAAAATTTCAGAATTGCACCTTGCAATGTGGAGTTATTACTGTTTGTGCATTTACAATATTCATTGATTTTTGCCATTGAAAAACATGTTTTTCATATACCAGAAATGTTTGAAGCTACTGACTGAATGAAAGGAGCTGGCATCTCACTCTTTGAATCTTCTTTATCATGCTAGGATTAACAGGAAAAAGCTAAAAATTTCATAATTGCACCGTGCAATGTGGAGATATTACTGTTTGTGCATTTACAATATTCATTGATTTTTGCCATTGAAAAACATGTTTTTCATATACCAGAAATGTTTGAAGCTACTGACTGAATGAAAGGAGCTGGCATCTCACTCTCTTTGAATCTTCTTTATCATGCTAAGAGGAGCAGGAAAAAGCAAAAAATTTCAGAATTGCACCTTGCAATGCGGAGAAATTACTGTTTGTGCATTTACAATATTCATTGATTTTTGCCATTGAAAAACATCCAGAAATGATTGAAGCTACTGACTGAATGAAAGGAGCTGGCATCTCACTCTCTTTGAATCTTCTTTATCATGCTAAGAGGAGCAGGAAAAAGCAAAAAATTTCAGAATTGCACCTTGCAATGCGGAGAAATTACTGTTTGTGCATTTACAATATTCATTGATTTTTGCCATTGAAAAACGTCCAGAAATGATTGAAGCTACTGACTGAATGAAAGGAGCTGGCATCTCAGTCTCTTTGAATCTTCTTTATCATGCTAAGAGGAGCAGGAAAAAGCAAAAAATTTCAGAATTGCACCTTGCAATGCGGAGAAATTACTGTTTGTGCATCTACAATATTCATTGATTTTTGCCGTTGAAAAACGTCCAGAAATGATTGAAGCTACTGACTGAATGAAAGGAGCTGGCATCTCACTCTCTTTGAGTCTTCTTTACCATGCTAAGAGGAGCAGGAAAAAGCAAAAAATTTCAGAATTGCACCTTGCAATGCGGAGAAATTACTGTTTGTGCATTTACAATATTCATTGATTTTTGCCATTGAAAAACGTCCAGAAATGATTGAAGCTACTGACTGAATGAAAGGAGCTGGCATCTCACTCTCTTTGAATCTTCTTTATCATGCTAAGAGGAGCAGGAAAAAGCAAAAAATTTCAGAATTGCACCTTGCAATGTGGAGATATTACTGTTTGTGCATTTACAATATTCATTGATTTTTGCCATTGAAAAACATGTTTTTCATATACCAGAAATGTTTGAAGCTACTGACTGAATGAAAGGAGCTGGCATCTCACTCTCTTTGAATCTTCTTTATCATGCTAGGATTAACAGGAAAAAGCAAAAAATTTCAGAATTGCACCTTGCAATGTGGAGATATTACTGTTTGTGCATTTACAATATTCATTGATTTTTGCCATTGAAAAACGTTTTTCATATACCAGAAATGTTTGAAGCTACTGACTGAATGAAAGGAGCTGGCATCTCACTCTCTTTGAATCTTCTTTATCATGCTAGGATTAACAGGAAAAAGCTAAAAATTTCAGAATTGCACCGTGCAATGTTGAGATATTACTGTTTGTGCATTTACAATATTCATTGATTTTTGCCATTGAAAAACATGTTTTTCATATACCAGAAATGTTTGAAGCTACTGACTGAATGAAAGGAGCTGGCATCTCACTCTCTTTGAATCTTCTTTATCATGCTAGGATTAGCAGGAAAAAGCAAAAAATTTCAGAATTGCACCTTGCAATGTGGAGTTATTACTGTTTGTGCATTTACAATATTCATTGATTTTTGCCATTGAAAAACATGTTTTTCATATACCAGAAATGTTTGAAGCTACTGACTGAATGAAAGGAGCTGGCATCTCACTCTCTTTGAATCTTCTTTATCATGCTAGGATTAACAGGAAAAAGCTAAAAATTTCATAATTGCACCGTGCAATGTGGAGATATTACTGTTTGTGCATTTACAATATTCATTGATTTTTGCCATTGAAAAACATGTTTTTCATATACCAGAAATGTTTGAAGCTACTGACTGAATGAAAGGAGCTGGCATCTCACTCTCTTTGAATCTTCTTTATCATGCTAGGATTAACAGGAAAAAGCTAAAAATGTCAGAATTGCACCGTGCAATGTGGAGATATTACTGTTTGTGCATTTACAATATTCATTGATTTTTGCCATTGAAAAACATGTTTTTCATATACCAGAAATGTTTGAAGCTACTGACTGAATGAAAGGAGCTGGCATCTCACTCTCTTTGAATCTTCTTTATCATGCTAGGATTAGCAGGAAAAAGCAAAAAATTTCAGAATTGCACCTTGCAATGTGGAGTTATTACTGTTTGTGCATTTACAATATTCATTGATTTTTGCCATTGAAAAACATGTTTTTCATATACCAGAAATGTTTGAAGCTACTGACTGAATGAAAGGAGCTGGCATCTCACTCTCTTTGAATCTTCTTTATCATGCTAGGATTAACAGGAAAAAGCTAAAAATTTCATAATTGCACCGTGCAATGTGGAGATATTACTGTTTGTGCATTTACAATATTCATTGATTTTTGCCATTGAAAAACATGTTTTTCATATACCAGAAATGTCATGCTAAGAGGAGCAGGAAAAAGCAAAAAATTTCAGAATTGCACCTTGCAATGCGGAGAAATTACTGTTTGTGCATTTACAATATTCATTGATTTTTGCCATTGAAAAATGTCCAGAAATGATTGAAGCTACTGACTGAATGAAAGGAGCTGGCATCTCACTCTCTTTGAATCTTCTTTATCATGCTAAGAGGAGCAGGAAAAAGCAAAAAATTTCAGAATTGCACCTTGCAATGCGGAGAAATTACTGTTTGTGCATTTACAATATTCATTGATTTTTGCCATTGAAAAACATCATGTTATTCATATACCAGAAATGTTTGAAGCTACTGACTGAATGAAAGGAGCTGGCATCTCACTCTCTTTGAATCTTCTTTATCATGCTTAGAGGAGCAGGAAAAAGCAAAAAATTTCAGAATTGCACCTTGCAATGTTGAGAAATTACTGTTTGTGCATTTACAATATTCATTGATTTTTACCATTGAAAAACGTCCAGAAATGATTGAAGCTACTGACTGAATGAAAGTAGCTGGCATCTCACTCTCTTTGAATCTTCTTTATCATGCTAAGAGGAGCAGGAAAAAGCAAAAAATTTCAGAATTGCACCTTGCAATCCAGAGAAATTACTGTTTGTGCATTTACAATATTCATTGATTTTTGCCATTGAAAAACATCATGTTATTCATATACCAGAAATGTTTGAAGCTACTGACTGAATGAAAGGAGCTGGCATCTCACTCTCTTTGAATCTTCTTTATCATGCTAAGAGGAGCAGGAAAAAGCAAAAAATTTCAGAATTGCACCTTGCAATGTGGAGAAATTACTGTTTGTGCATTTACAATATTCATTGATTTTTACCATTGAAAAACGTCCAGAAATGATTGAAGCTACTGACTGAATGAAAGTAGCTGGCATCTCACTCTCTTTGAATCTTCTTTATCATGCTAAGAGGAGCAGGAAAAAGCAAAAAATTTCAGACTTGCACCTTGCAATGCGGAGAAATTACTGTTTGTGCATTTACAATATTCATTGATTTTTGCCATTGAAAAACATCATGTTATTCATATACCAGAAATGTTTGAAGCTACTGACTGAATGAAAGGAGCTGGCATCTCACTCTCTTTGAATCTTCTTTATCATGCTAAGAGGAGCAGGAAAAAGCAAAAAATTTCAGAATTGCACCTTGCAATGCGGAGAAATTACTGTTTGTGCATTTACAATATTCATTGATTTTTGCCATTGAAAAACGTCCAGAAATGATTGAAGCTACTGACTGAATGAAAGGAGCTGGCATCTCACTCTCTTTGAATCTTGTTTATCATGCTAAGAGGAGCAGGAAAAAGCAAAAAATTTCAGAATTGCACCTTGCAATGCGGAGAAATTACTGTTTGTGCATTTACAATATTCATTGATTTTTGCCATTGAAAAACGTCCAGAAATGATTGAAGCTACTGACTGAATGAAAGGAGCTGGCATCTCACTCTCTTTGAATCTTCTTTATCATGCTAAGAGGAGCAGGAAAAAGCAAAAAATTTCAGAATTGCACCTTGCAATGCGGAGAAATTACTGTTTGTGCATTTACAATATTCATTGATTTTTGCCATTGAAAAACATCATGTTATTCATATACCAGAAATGATTGAAGCTACTGACTGAATGAAAGGAGCTGGCATCTCACTCTCTTTGAATCTTCTTTATCATGCTAAGAGGAGCAGGAAAAAGCAAAAAATTTCAGAATTGCACCTTGCAATGCGGAGAAATTACTGTTTGTGCATTTCCAATATTCATTGATTTTTGCCATTGAAAAACGTCCAGAAATGTTTGAAGCTACTGACTGAATGAAAGGAGCTGGCATCTCACTCTCTTTGAATCTTCTTTATCATGCTAGGGTTAGCAGGAAAAAGCAAAAAATTTCAGAATTGCACCTTGCAATGTGGAGATATTACTGTTTGTGCATTTACAATATTCATTGATTTTTGCCATTGAAAAACGTCCAGAAATGTTTGAAGCTACTGACTGAATGAAAGGAGCTGGCATCTCACTCTCTTTGAATCTTCTTTATCATGCTAGGAGTAGCAGGAAAAAGCAAAAAATTTCAGAATTGCACCTTGCAATGTGGAGATATTACTGTTTGTGCATTTACAATATTCATTGATTTTTGCCATTGAAAAACGTCCAGAAATGTTTGAAGCTACTGACTGAATGAAAGGAGCTGGCATCTCACTCTCTTTGAATCTTCTTTATCATGCTAGGATTAGCAGGAAAAAGCAAAAAATTTCAGAATTGCACCTTGCAATGTGGAGATATTACTGTTTGTGCATTTACAATATTCATTGATTTTTGCCATTGAAAAACATCATGTTATTCATATACCAGAAATGTTTGAAGCTACTGACTGAATGAAAGGAGCTGACATCTCACTCTCTTTGAATCTTCTTTATCATGCTAGGATTAGCAGGAAAAAGCAAAAAATTTCAGAATTGCACCTTGCAATGTGGAGATATTACTGTTTGTGCATTTACAATATTCATTGATTTTTGCCATTGAAAAACGTCCAGAAATGTTTGAAGCTACTGACTGAATGAAAGGAGCTGGCATCTCACTCTATTTGAATCTTCTTTATCATCCTAGGATTAGCAGGAAAAAGCAAAAAATTTCAGCATTGCACCTTGCAATGTGGAGATATTACTGTTTGTGCATTTACAATATTCATTGATTTTTGCCATTGAAAAACATCCAGAAATGTTTATACCAGAAATGTTTGAAGCTACTGACTGAATGAAAGGAGCTGGCATCTCACTCTCTTTGAATCTTCTTTATCATGCTAAGAGGAGCAGGAAAAAGCAAAAAATTTCAGAATTGCACTTTGCAATGCGGAGAAATTACTGTTTGTGCATTTACAATATTCATTGATTTTTGCCATTGAAAAACGTCCAGAAATGACTGAAGCTACTGACTGAATGAAAGGAGCTGGCATCTCACTCTCTTTGAATCTTCTTTATCATGCTAAGAGGAGCAGGAAAAAGCAAAAAATTTCAGAATTGCATCTTGCAATGCGGAGAAATTACTGTTTGTGCATTTACAATATTCATTGATTTTTGCCATTGAAAAACGTCCAGAAATGATTGAAGCTACTGACTGAATGAAAGGAGCTGGCATCTCACTCTCTTTGAATCTTCTTTATCATGCTAAGAGGAGCAGGAAAAAGCAAAAAATTTCAGAATTGCACCTTGCAATGCGGAGAAATTACTGTTTGTGCATTTACAATATTCATTGATTTTTGCCATTGAAAAACATCATGTTATTCATATACCAGAAATGATTGAAGCTACTGACTGAATGAAAGGAGCTGGCATCTCACTCTCTTTGAATCTTCTTTATCATGCTAAGAGGAGCAGGAAAAAGCAAAAAATTTCAGAATTGCACCTTGCAATGCGGAGAAATTACTGTTTGTGCATTTACAATATTCATTGATTTTTGCCATTGAAAAACATCCAGAAATGATTGAAGCTACTGACTGAATGAAAGGAGCTGGCATCTCACTCTCTTTGAATCTTCTTTATCATGCTAAGAGGAGCAGGAAAAAGCAAAAAATTTCAGAATTGCACCTTGCAATGCGGAGAAATTACTGTTTGTGCATTTACAATATTCATTGATTTTTGCCATTGAAAAACGTCCAGAAATGATTGAAGCTACTGACTGAATGAAAGGAGCTGGCATCTCACTCTCTTTGAAACTTCTTTATCATGCTAGGATTAGCAGGAAAAAGCAAAAAATTTCAGAATTGCACCTTGCAATGTGGAGATATTACTGTTTGTGCATTTACAATATTCATTGAATTTTGCCATTGAAAAACGTCCAGAAATGTTTGAAGCTACTGACTGAATGAAAGGAGCTGGCATCTCACTCTATTTGAATCTTCTTTATCATGCTAGGATTAGCAGGAAAAAGCAAAAAATTTCAGAATTGCACCTTGCAATGTGGAGATATTACTGTTTGTGCATTTACAATATTCATTGATTTTTGCCATTGAAAAACGTCCAGAAATGATTGAAGCTACTGACTGAATGAAAGGAGCTGGCATCTCACTCTCTTTGAATCTTCTTTATCATGCTAGGAGTAGCAGGAAAAAGCAAAAAATTTCAGAATTGCACCTTGCAATGTGGAGATATTACTGTTTGTGCATTTACAATATTCATTGATTTTTGCCATTGAAAAACGTCCAGAAATGTTTGAAGCTACTGACTGAATGAAAGGAGCTGGCATCTCACTCTCTTTGAATCTTCTTTATCATGCGAGGATTAGCAGGAAAAAGCAAAAAATTTCAGAATTGCACCTTGCAATGTGGAGATATTACTGTTTGTGCATTTACAATATTCATTGATTTTTGCCATTGAAAAACATCATGTTATTCATATACCATAAATGTTTGAAGCTACTGACTGAATGAAAGGAGCTGACATCTCACTCTCTTTGAATCTTCTTTATCATGCTAGGATTAGCAGGAAAAAGCAAAAAATTTCAGAATTGCACCTTGCAATGTGGAGAAATTACTGTTTGTGCATTTACAATATTCATTGATTTTTGCCATTGAAAAACATCATGTTATTCATATACCAGAAATGATTGAAGCTACTGACTGAATGAAAGGAGCTGGCATCTCACTCTCTTTGAATCTTCTTTATCATGCTAAGAGGAGCAGGAAAAAGCAAAAAATTTCAGAATTGCACCTTGCAATGCGGAGAAATTACTGTTTGTGCATTTACAATATTCATTGATTTTTGCCATTGAAAAACGTCCAGAAATGTTTGAAGCTACTGACTGAATGAAAGGAGCTGGCATCTCACTCTCTTTGAATCTTCTTTATCATGCTAGGATTAGCAGGAAAAAGCAAAAAATTTCAGAATTGCACCTTGCAATGCGGAGAAATTACTGTTTGTGCATTTACAATATTCATTGATTTTTGCCATTGAAAAACGTCCAGAAATGACTGAAGCTACTGACTGAATGAAAGGAGCTGGCATCTCACTCTCTTTGAATCTTCTTTATCATGCTAAGAGGAGCAGGAAAAAGCAAAAAATTTCAGAATTGCATCTTGCAATGCGGAGAAATTACTGTTTGTGCATTTACAATATTCATTGATTTTTGCCATTGAAAAACGTCCAGAAATGATTGAAGCTACTGACTGAATGAAAGGAGCTGGCATCTCACTCTCTTTGAATCTTCTTTATCATGCTAAGAGGAGCAGGAAAAAGCAAAAAATTTCAGAATTGCACCTTGCAATGCGGAGAAATTACTGTTTGTGCATTTACAATATTCATTGATTTTTGCCATTGAAAAACATCATGTTATTCATATACCAGAAATGATTGAAGCTACTGACTGAATGAAAGGAGCTGGCATCTCACTCTCTTTGAATCTTCTTTATCATGCTAAGAGGAGCAGGAAAAAGCAAAAAATTTCAGAATTGCACCTTGCAATGCGGAGAAATTACTGTTTGTGCATTTACAATATTCATTGATTTTTGCCATTGAAAAACATCCAGAAATGATTGAAGCTACTGACTGAATGAAAGGAGCTGGCATCTCACTCTCTTTGAATCTTCTTTATCATGCTAAGAGGAGCAGGAAAAAGCAAAAAATTTCAGAATTGCACCTTGCAATGCGGAGAAATTACTGTTTGTGCATTTACAATATTCATTGATTTTTGCCATTGAAAAACGTCCAGAAATGATTGAAGCTACTGACTGAATGAAAGGAGCTGGCATCTCACTCTCTTTGAATCTTCTTTATCATGCTAGGATTAGCAGGAAAAAGCAAAAAATTTCAGAATTGCACCTTGCAATGTGGAGATATTACTGTTTGTGCATTTACAATATTCATTGAATTTTGCCATTGAAAAACGTCCAGAAATGTTTGAAGCTACTGACTGAATGAAAGGAGCTGGCATCTCACTCTATTTGAATCTTCTTTATCATGCTAGGATTAGCAGGAAAAAGCAAAAAATTTCAGAATTGCACCTTGCAATGTGGAGATATTACTGTTTGTGCATTTACAATATTCATTGATTTTTGCCATTGAAAAACGTCCAGAAATGATTGAAGCTACTGACTGAATGAAAGGAGCTGGCATCTCACTCTCTTTGAATCTTCTTTATCATGCTAGGAGTAGCAGGAAAAAGCAAAAAATTTCAGAATTGCACCTTGCAATGTGGAGATATTACTGTTTGTGCATTTACAATATTCATTGATTTTTGCCATTGAAAAACGTCCAGAAATGTTTGAAGCTACTGACTGAATGAAAGGAGCTGGCATCTCACTCTCTTTGAATCTTCTTTATCATGCGAGGATTAGCAGGAAAAAGCAAAAAATTTCAGAATTGCACCTTGCAATGTGGAGATATTACTGTTTGTGCATTTACAATATTCATTGATTTTTGCCATTGAAAAACATCATGTTATTCATATACCATAAATGTTTGAAGCTACTGACTGAATGAAAGGAGCTGACATCTCACTCTCTTTGAATCTTCTTTATCATGCTAGGATTAGCAGGAAAAAGCAAAAAATTTCAGAATTGCACCTTGCAATGTGGAGAAATTACTGTTTGTGCATTTACAATATTCATTGATTTTTGCCATTGAAAAACATCATGTTATTCATATACCAGAAATGATTGAAGCTACTGACTGAATGAAAGGAGCTGGCATCTCACTCTCTTTGAATCTTCTTTATCATGCTAAGAGGAGCAGGAAAAAGCAAAAAATTTCAGAATTGCACCTTGCAATGCGGAGAAATTACTGTTTGTGCATTTACAATATTCATTGATTTTTGCCATTGAAAAACGTCCAGAAATGTTTGAAGCTACTGACTGAATGAAAGGAGCTGGCATCTCACTCTCTTTGAATCTTCTTTATCATGCTAGGATTAGCAGGAAAAAGCAAAAAATTTCAGAATTGCACCTTGCAATGTGGAGATATTACTGTTTGTGCATTTACAATATTCATTGATTTTTGCCATTGAAAAACGTCCAGAAATGTTTGAAGCTACTGACTGAATGAAAGGAGCTGGCATCTCACTCTCTTTGAATCTTCTTTATCATGCTAAGAGGAGCAGGAAAAAGCAAAAAATTTCAGAATTGCACCTTGCAATGCGGAGAAATTACTGTTTGTGCATTTACAATATTCATTGATTTTTGCCATTGAAAAACGTCCAGAAATGATTGAAGCTACTGACTGAATGAAAGGAGCTGGCATCTCACTCTCTTTGAATCTTCTTTATCATGCTAGAATTAGCAGGAAAAAGCAAAAAATTTCAGAATTGCACCTTGCAATGTGGAGATATTACTGTTTGTGCATTTACAATATTCATTGAATTTTGCCATTGAAAAACGTCCAGAAATGTTTGAAGCTACTGACTGAATGAAAGGAGCTGGCATCTCACTCTATTTGAATCTTCTTTATCATGCTAGGATTAGCAGGAAAAAGCAAAAAATTTCAGAATTGCACCTTGCAATGTGGAGATATTACTGTTTGTGCATTTACAATATTCATTGATTTTTGCCATTGAAAAACGTCCAGAAATGTTTATACCAGAAATGTTTGAAGCTACTGACTGAATGAAAGGAGCTGGCATCTCACTCTCTTTGAATCTTCTTTATCATGCTAAGAGGAGCAGGAAAAAGCAAAAAATTTCAGAATTGCACCTTGCAATGCGGAGAAATTACTTTTTGTGCATTTACAATATTCATTGATTTTTGCCATTGAAAAACGTCCAGAAATGACTGAAGCTACTGACTGAATGAAAGGAGCTGGCATCTCACTCTCTTTGAATCTTCTTTATCATGCTAAGAGGAGCAGGAAAAAGCAAAAAATTTCAGAATTGCACCTTGCAATGCGGAGAAATTACTGTTTGTGCATTTACAATATTCATTGATTTTTGCCATTGAAAAACATCATGTTATTCATATACCAGAAATGTTTGAAGCTACTGACTGAATGAAAGGAGCTGGCATCTCACTCTCTTTGAATCTTCTTTATCATGCTAAGAGGAGCAGGAAAAAGCAAAAAATTTCAGAATTGCACCTTGCAATGTGGAGAAATTACTGTTTGTGCATTTACAATATTCATTGATTTTTACCATTGAAAAACGTCCAGAAATGATTGAAGCTACTGACTGAATGAAAGTAGCTGGCATCTCACTCTCTTTGAATCTTCTTTATCATGCTAAGAGGAGCAGGAAAAAGCAAAAAATTTCAGACTTGCACCTTGCAATGCGGAGAAATTACTGTTTGTGCATTTACAATATTCATTGATTTTTGCCATTGAAAAACATCATGTTATTCATATACCAGAAATGTTTGAAGCTACTGACTGAATGAAAGGAGCTGGCATCTCACTCTCTTTGAATCTTCTTTATCATGCTAAGAGGAGCAGGAAAAAGCAAAAAATTTCAGAATTGCACCTTGCAATGCGGAGAAATTACTGTTTGTGCATTTACAATATTCATTGATTTTTGCCATTGAAAAACGTCCAGAAATGATTGAAGCTACTGACTGAATGAAAGGAGCTGGCATCTCACTCTCTTTGAATCTTGTTTATCATGCTAAGAGGAGCAGGAAAAAGCAAAAAATTTCAGAATTGCACCTTGCAATGCGGAGAAATTACTGTTTGTGCATTTACAATATTCATTGATTTTTGCCATTGAAAAACGTCCAGAAATGATTGAAGCTACTGACTGAATGAAAGGAGCTGGCATCTCACTCTCTTTGAATCTTCTTTATCATGCTAAGAGGAGCAGGAAAAAGCAAAAAATTTCAGAATTGCACCTTGCAATGCGGAGAAATTACTGTTTGTGCATTTACAATATTCATTGATTTTTGCCATTGAAAAACATCATGTTATTCATATACCAGAAATGATTGAAGCTACTGACTGAATGAAAGGAGCTGGCATCTCACTCTCTTTGAATCTTCTTTATCATGCTAAGAGGAGCAGGAAAAAGCAAAAAATTTCAGAATTGCACCTTGCAATGCGGAGAAATTACTGTTTGTGCATTTCCAATATTCATTGATTTTTGCCATTGAAAAACGTCCAGAAATGTTTGAAGCTACTGACTGAATGAAAGGAGCTGGCATCTCACTCTCTTTGAATCTTCTTTATCATGCTAGGATTAGCAGGAAAAAGCAAAAAATTTCAGAATTGCACCTTGCAATGTGGAGATATTACTGTTTGTGCATTTACAATATTCATTGATTTTTGCCATTGAAAAACGTCCAGAAATGTTTGAAGCTACTGACTGAATGAAAGGAGCTGGCATCTCACTCTCTTTGAATCTTCTTTATCATGCTAGGAGTAGCAGGAAAAAGCAAAAAATTTCAGAATTGCACCTTGCAATGTGGAGATATTACTGTTTGTGCATTTACAATATTCATTGATTTTTGCCATTGAAAAATGTCCAGAAATGTTTGAAGCTACTGACTGAATGAAAGGAGCTGGCATCTCACTCTCTTTGAATCTTCTTTATCATGCTAGGATTAGCAGGAAAAAGCAAAAAATTTCAGAATTGCACCTTGCAATGTGGAGATATTACTGTTTGTGCATTTACAATATTCATTGATTTTTGCCATTGAAAAACATCATGTTATTCATATACCAGAAATGTTTGAAGCTACTGACTGAATGAAAGGAGCTGACATCTCACTCTCTTTGAATCTTCTTTATCATGCTAGGATTAGCAGGAAAAAGCAAAAAATTTCAGAATTGCACCTTGCAATGTGGAGATATTACTGTTTGTGCATTTACAATATTCATTGATTTTTGCCATTGAAAAACATCATGTTATTCATATACCAGAAATGTTTGAAGCTACTGACTGAATGAAAGGAGCTGACATCTCACTCTCTTTGAATCTTCTTTATCATGCTAGGATTAGCAGGAAAAAGCAAAAAATTTCAGAATTGCACCTTGCAATGTGGAGATATTACTGTTTGTGCATTTACAATATTCATTGATTTTTGCCATTGAAAAACTTCCAGAAATGTTTGAAGCTACTGACTGAATGAAAGGAGCTGGCATCTCACTCTATTTGAATCTTCTTTATCATCCTAGGATTAGCAGGAAAAAGCAAAAAATTTCAGCATTGCACCTTGCAATGTGGAGATATTACTGTTTGTGCATTTACAATATTCATTGATTTTTGCCATTGAAAAACATCCAGAAATGTTTATACCAGAAATGTTTGAAGCTACTGACTGAATGAAAGGAGCTGGCATCTCACTCTCTTTGAATCTTCTTTATCATGCTAAGAGGAGCAGGAAAAAGCAAAAAATTTCAGAATTGCACTTTGCAATGCGGAGAAATTACTGTTTGTGCATTTACAATATTCATTGATTTTTGCCATTGAAAAACGTCCAGAAATGACTGAAGCTACTGACTGAATGAAAGGAGCTGGCATCTCACTCTCTTTGAATCTTCTTTATCATGCTAAGAGGAGCAGGAAAAAGCAAAAAATTTCAGAATTGCATCTTGCAATGCGGAGAAATTACTGTTTGTGCATTTACAATATTCATTGATTTTTGCCATTGAAAAACGTCCAGAAATGATTGAAGCTACTGACTGAATGAAAGGAGCTGGCATCTCACTCTCTTTGAATCTTCTTTATCATGCTAAGAGGAGCAGGAAAAAGCAAAAAATTTCAGAATTGCACCTTGCAATGCGGAGAAATTACTGTTTGTGCATTTACAATATTCATTGATTTTTGCCATTGAAAAACATCATGTTATTCATATACCAGAAATGATTGAAGCTACTGACTGAATGAAAGGAGCTGGCATCTCACTCTCTTTGAATCTTCTTTATCATGCTAAGAGGAGCAGGAAAAATCAAAAAAATTTCAGAATTGCACCTTGCAATGCGGAGAAATTACTGTTTGTGCATTTACAATATTCATTGATTTTTGCCATTGAAAAACATCCAGAAATGATTGAAGCTACTGACTGAATGAAAGGAGCTGGCATCTCACTCTCTTTGAATCTTCTTTATCATGCTAAGAGGAGCAGGAAAAAGCAAAAAATTTCAGAATTGCACCTTGCAATGCGGAGAAATTACTGTTTGTGCATTTACAATATTCATTGATTTTTGCCATTGAAAAACGTCCAGAAATGATTGAAGCTACTGACTGAATGAAAGGAGCTGGCATCTCACTCTCTTTGAATCTTCTTTATCATGCTAGGATTAGCAGGAAAAAGCAAAAAATTTCAGAATTGCACCTTGCAATGTGGAGATATTACTGTTTGTGCATTTACAATATTCATTGAATTTTGCCATTGAAAAACGTCCAGAAATGTTTGAAGCTACTGACTGAATGAAAGGAGCTGGCATCTCACTCTATTTGAATCTTCTTTATCATGCTAGGATTAGCAGGAAAAAGCAAAAAATTTCAGAATTGCACCTTGCAATGTGGAGATATTACTGTTTGTGCATTTACAATATTCATTGATTTTTGCCATTGAAAAACGTCCAGAAATGATTGAAGCTACTGACTGAATGAAAGGAGCTGGCATCTCACTCTCTTTGAATCTTCTTTATCATGCTAGGAGTAGCAGGAAAAAGCAAAAAATTTCAGAATTGCACCTTGCAATGTGGAGATATTACTGTTTGTGCATTTACAATATTCATTGATTTTTGCCATTGAAAAACGTCCAGAAATGTTTGAAGCTACTGACTGAATGAAAGGAGCTGGCATCTCACTCTCTTTGAATCTTCTTTATCATGCTAGGATTAGCAGGAAAAAGCAAAAAATTTCAGAATTGCACCTTGCAATGTGGAGATATTACTGTTTGTGCATTTACAATATTCATTGATTTTTGCCATTGAAAAACATCATGTTATTCATATACCATAAATGTTTGAAGCTACTGACTGAATGAAAGGAGCTGACATCTCACTCTCTTTGAATCTTCTTTATCATGCTAGGATTAGCAGGAAAAAGCAAAAAATTTCAGAATTGCACCTTGCAATGTGGAGAAATTACTGTTTGTGCATTTACAATATTCATTGATTTTTGCCATTGAAAAACATCATGTTATTCATATACCAGAAATGATTGAAGCTACTGACTGAATGAAAGGAGCTGGCATCTCACTCTCTTTGAATCTTCTTTATCATGCTAAGAGGAGCAGGAAAAAGCAAAAAATTTCAGAATTGCACCTTGCAATGCGGAGAAATTACTGTTTGTGCATTTACAATATTCATTGATTTTTGCCATTGAAAAACGTCCAGAAATGTTTGAAGCTACTGACTGAATGAAAGGAGCTGGCATCTCACTCTCTTTGAATCTTCTTTATCATGCTAGGATTAGCAGGAAAAAGCAAAAAATTTCAGAATTGCACCTTGCAATGTGGAGATATTACTGTTTGTGCATTTACAATATTCATTGATTTTTGCCATTGAAAAACGTCCAGAAATGTTTGAAGCTACTGACTGAATGAAAGGAGCTGGCATCTCACTCTCTTTGAATCTTCTTTATCATGCTAAGAGGAGCAGGAAAAAGCAAAAAATTTCAGAATTGCATCTTGCAATGCGGAGAAATTACTGTTTGTGCATTTACAATATTCATTGATTTTTGCCATTGAAAAACGTCCAGAAATGATTGAAGCTACTGACTGAATGAAAGGAGCTGGCATCTCACTCTCTTTGAATCTTCTTTATCATGCTAAGAGGAGCAGGAAAAAGCAAAAAATTTCAGAATTGCACCTTGCAATGCGGAGAAATTACTGTTTGTGCATTTACAATATTCATTGATTTTTGCCATTGAAAAACATCATGTTATTCATATACCAGAAATGATTGAAGCTACTGACTGAATGAAAGGAGCTGGCATCTCACTCTCTTTGAATCTTCTTTATCATGCTAAGAGGAGCAGGAAAAAGCAAAAAATTTCAGAATTGCACCTTGCAATGCGGAGAAATTACTGTTTGTGCATTTACAATATTCATTGATTTTTGCCATTGAAAAACATCCAGAAATGATTGAAGCTACTGACTGAATGAAAGGAGCTGGCATCTCACTCTCTTTGAATCTTCTTTATCATGCTAAGAGGAGCAGGAAAAAGCAAAAAATTTCAGAATTGCACCTTGCAATGCGGAGAAAATACTGTTTGTGCATTTACAATATTCATTGATTTTTGCCATTGAAAAACGTCCAGAAATGATTGAAGCTACTGACTGAATGAAAGGAGCTGGCATCTCACTCTCTTTGAATCTTCTTTATCATGCTAGGATTAGCAGGAAAAAGCAAAAAATTTCAGAATTGCACCTTGCAATGTGGAGATATTACTGTTTGTGCATTTACAATATTCATTGAATTTTGCCATTGAAAAACGTCCAGAAATGTTTGAAGCTACTGACTGAATGAAAGGAGCTGGCATCTCACTCTATTTGAATCTTCTTTATCATGCTAGGATTAGCAGGAAAAAGCAAAAAATTTCAGAATTGCACCTTGCAATGTGGAGATATTACTGTTTGTGCATTTACAATATTCATTGATTTTTGCCATTGAAAAACGTCCAGAAATGATTGAAGCTACTGACTGAATGAAAGGAGCTGGCATCTCACTCTCTTTGAATCTTCTTTATCATGCTAGGAGTAGCAGGAAAAAGCAAAAAATTTCAGAATTGCACCTTGCAATGTGGAGATATTACTGTTTGTGCATTTACAATATTCATTGATTTTTGCCATTGAAAAACGTCCAGAAATGTTTGAAGCTACTGACTGAATGAAAGGAGCTGGCATCTCACTCTCTTTGAATCTTCTTTATCATGCGAGGATTAGCAGGAAAAAGCAAAAAATTTCAGAATTGCACCTTGCAATGTGGAGATATTACTGTTTGTGCATTTACAATATTCATTGATTTTTGCCATTGAAAAACATCATGTTATTCATATACCATAAATGTTTGAAGCTACTGACTGAATGAAAGGAGCTGACATCTCACTCTCTTTGAATCTTCTTTATCATGCTAGGATTAGCAGGAAAAAGCAAAAAATTTCAGAATTGCACCTTGCAATGTGGAGAAATTACTGTTTGTGCATTTACAATATTCATTGATTTTTGCCATTGAAAAACATCATGTTATTCATATACCAGAAATGATTGAAGCTACTGACTGAATGAAAGGAGCTGGCATCTCACTCTCTTTGAATCTTCTTTATCATGCTAAGAGGAGCAGGAAAAAGCAAAAAATTTCAGAATTGCACCTTGCAATGCGGAGAAATTACTGTTTGTGCATTTACAATATTCATTGATTTTTGCCATTGAAAAACGTCCAGAAATGTTTGAAGCTACTGACTGAATGAAAGGAGCTGGCATCTCACTCTCTTTGAATCTTCTTTATCATGCTAGGATTAGCAGGAAAAAGCAAAAAATTTCAGAATTGCACCTTGCAATGTGGAGATATTACTGTTTGTGCATTTACAATATTCATTGATTTTTGCCATTGAAAAACGTCCAGAAATGTTTGAAGCTACTGACTGAATGAAAGGAGCTGGCATCTCACTCTCTTTGAATCTTCTTTATCATGCTAAGAGGAGCAGGAAAAAGCAAAAAATTTCAGAATTGCACCTTGCAATGCGGAGAAATTACTGTTTGTGCATTTACAATATTCATTGATTTTTGCCATTGAAAAACGTCCAGAAATGATTGAAGCTACTGACTGAATGAAAGGAGCTGGCATCTCACTCTCTTTGAATCTTCTTTATCATGCTAGAATTAGCAGGAAAAAGCAAAAAATTTCAGAATTGCACCTTGCAATGTGGAGATATTACTGTTTGTGCATTTACAATATTCATTGAATTTTGCCATTGAAAAACGTCCAGAAATGTTTGAAGCTACTGACTGAATGAAAGGAGCTGGCATCTCACTCTATTTGAATCTTCTTTATCATGCTAGGATTAGCAGGAAAAAGCAAAAAATTTCAGAATTGCACCTTGCAATGTGGAGATATTACTGTTTGTGCATTTACAATATTCATTGATTTTTGCCATTGAAAAACGTCCAGAAATGTTTATACCAGAAATGTTTGAAGCTACTGACTGAATGAAAGGAGCTGGCATCTCACTCTCTTTGAATCTTCTTTATCATGCTAAGAGGAGCAGGAAAAAGCAAAAAATTTCAGAATTGCACCTTGCAATGCGGAGAAATTACTTTTTGTGCATTTACAATATTCATTGATTTTTGCCATTGAAAAACGTCCAGAAATGACTGAAGCTACTGACTGAATGAAAGGAGCTGGCATCTCACTCTCTTTGAATCTTCTTTATCATGCTAAGAGGAGCAGGAAAAAGCAAAAAATTTCAGAATTGCACCTTGCAATGCGGAGAAATTACTGTTTGTGCATTTACAATATTCATTGATTTTTGCCATTGAAAAACATCATGTTATTCATATACCAGAAATGTTTGAAGCTACTGACTGAATGAAAGGAGCTGGCATCTCACTCTCTTTGAATCTTCTTTATCATGCTAAGAGGAGCAGGAAAAAGCAAAAAATTTCAGAATTGCACCTTGCAATGTGGAGAAATTACTGTTTGTGCATTTACAATATTCATTGATTTTTACCATTGAAAAACGTCCAGAAATGATTGAAGCTACTGACTGAATGAAAGTAGCTGGCATCTCACTCTCTTTGAATCTTCTTTATCATGCTAAGAGGAGCAGGAAAAAGCAAAAAATTTCAGACTTGCACCTTGCAATGCGGAGAAATTACTGTTTGTGCATTTACAATATTCATTGATTTTTGCCATTGAAAAACATCATGTTATTCATATACCAGAAATGTTTGAAGCTACTGACTGAATGAAAGGAGCTGGCATCTCACTCTCTTTGAATCTTCTTTATCATGCTAAGAGGAGCAGGAAAAAGCAAAAAATTTCAGAATTGCACCTTGCAATGCGGAGAAATTACTGTTTGTGCATTTACAATATTCATTGATTTTTGCCATTGAAAAACGTCCAGAAATGATTGAAGCTACTGACTGAATGAAAGGAGCTGGCATCTCACTCTCTTTGAATCTTGTTTATCATGCTAAGAGGAGCAGGAAAAAGCAAAAAATTTCAGAATTGCACCTTGCAATGCGGAGAAATTACTGTTTGTGCATTTACAATATTCATTGATTTTTGCCATTGAAAAACGTCCAGAAATGATTGAAGCTACTGACTGAATGAAAGGAGCTGGCATCTCACTCTCTTTGAATCTTCTTTATCATGCTAAGAGGAGCAGGAAAAAGCAAAAAATTTCAGAATTGCACCTTGCAATGCGGAGAAATTACTGTTTGTGCATTTACAATATTCATTGATTTTTGCCATTGAAAAACATCATGTTATTCATATACCAGAAATGATTGAAGCTACTGACTGAATGAAAGGAGCTGGCATCTCACTCTCTTTGAATCTTCTTTATCATGCTAAGAGGAGCAGGAAAAAGCAAAAAATTTCAGAATTGCACCTTGCAATGCGGAGAAATTACTGTTTGTGCATTTCCAATATTCATTGATTTTTGCCATTGAAAAACGTCCAGAAATGTTTGAAGCTACTGACTGAATGAAAGGAGCTGGCATCTCACTCTCTTTGAATCTTCTTTATCATGCTAGGATTAGCAGGAAAAAGCAAAAAATTTCAGAATTGCACCTTGCAATGTGGAGATATTACTGTTTGTGCATTTACAATATTCATTGATTTTTGCCATTGAAAAACGTCCAGAAATGTTTGAAGCTACTGACTGAATGAAAGGAGCTGGCATCTCACTCTCTTTGAATCTTCTTTATCATGCTAGGAGTAGCAGGAAAAAGCAAAAAATTTCAGAATTGCACCTTGCAATGTGGAGATATTACTGTTTGTGCATTTACAATATTCATTGATTTTTGCCATTGAAAAACGTCCAGAAATGTTTGAAGCTACTGACTGAATGAAAGGAGCTGGCATCTCACTCTCTTTGAATCTTCTTTATCATGCTAGGATTAGCAGGAAAAAGCAAAAAATTTCAGAATTGCACCTTGCAATGTGGAGATATTACTGTTTGTGCATTTACAATATTCATTGATTTTTGCCATTGAAAAACATCATGTTATTCATATACCAGAAATGTTTGAAGCTACTGACTGAATGAAAGGAGCTGACATCTCACTCTCTTTGAATCTTCTTTATCATGCTAGGATTAGCAGGAAAAAGCAAAAAATTTCAGAATTGCACCTTGCAATGTGGAGATATTACTGTTTGTGCATTTACAATATTCATTGATTTTTGCCATTGAAAAACTTCCAGAAATGTTTGAAGCTACTGACTGAATGAAAGGAGCTGGCATCTCACTCTATTTGAATCTTCTTTATCATCCTAGGATTAGCAGGAAAAAGCAAAAAATTTCAGCATTGCACCTTGCAATGTGGAGATATTACTGTTTGTGCATTTACAATATTCATTGATTTTTGCCATTGAAAAACATCCAGAAATGTTTATACCAGAAATGTTTGAAGCTACTGACTGAATGAAAGGAGCTGGCATCTCACTCTCTTTGAATCTTCTTTATCATGCTAAGAGGAGCAGGAAAAAGCAAAAAATTTCAGAATTGCACTTTGCAATGCGGAGAAATTACTGTTTGTGCATTTACAATATTCATTGATTTTTGCCATTGAAAAACGTCCAGAAATGACTGAAGCTACTGACTGAATGAAAGGAGCTGGCATCTCACTCTCTTTGAATCTTCTTTATCATGCTAAGAGGAGCAGGAAAAAGCAAAAAATTTCAGAATTGCATCTTGCAATGCGGAGAAATTACTGTTTGTGCATTTACAATATTCATTGATTTTTGCCATTGAAAAACGTCCAGAAATGATTGAAGCTACTGACTGAATGAAAGGAGCTGGCATCTCACTCTCTTTGAATCTTCTTTATCATGCTAAGAGGAGCAGGAAAAAGCAAAAAATTTCAGAATTGCACCTTGCAATGCGGAGAAATTACTGTTTGTGCATTTACAATATTCATTGATTTTTGCCATTGAAAAACATCATGTTATTCATATACCAGAAATGATTGAAGCTACTGACTGAATGAAAGGAGCTGGCATCTCACTCTCTTTGAATCTTCTTTATCATGCTAAGAGGAGCAGGAAAAATCAAAAAAATTTCAGAATTGCACCTTGCAATGCGGAGAAATTACTGTTTGTGCATTTACAATATTCATTGATTTTTGCCATTGAAAAACATCCAGAAATGATTGAAGCTACTGACTGAATGAAAGGAGCTGGCATCTCACTCTCTTTGAATCTTCTTTATCATGCTAAGAGGAGCAGGAAAAAGCAAAAAATTTCAGAATTGCACCTTGCAATGCGGAGAAATTACTGTTTGTTCATTTACAATATTCATTGATTTTTGCCATTGAAAAACGTCCAGAAATGATTGAAGCTACTGACTGAATGAAAGGAGCTGGCATCTCACTCTCTTTGAATCTTCTTTATCATGCTAGGATTAGCAGGAAAAAGCAAAAAATTTCAGAATTGCACCTTGCAATGTGGAGATATTACTGTTTGTGCATTTACAATATTCATTGAATTTTGCCATTGAAAAACGTCCAGAAATGTTTGAAGCTACTGACTGAATGAAAGGAGCTGGCATCTCACTCTATTTGAATCTTCTTTATCATGCTAGGATTAGCAGGAAAAAGCAAAAAATTTCAGAATTGCACCTTGCAATGTGGAGATATTACTGTTTGTGCATTTACAATATTCATTGATTTTTGCCATTGAAAAACGTCCAGAAATGATTGAAGCTACTGACTGAATGAAAGGAGCTGGCATCTCACTCTCTTTGAATCTTCTTTATCATGCTAGGAGTAGCAGGAAAAAGCAAAAAATTTCAGAATTGCACCTTGCAATGTGGAGATATTACTGTTTGTGCATTTACAATATTCATTGATTTTTGCCATTGAAAAACGTCCAGAAATGTTTGAAGCTACTGACTGAATGAAAGGAGCTGGCATCTCACTCTCTTTGAATCTTCTTTATCATGCTAGGATTAGCAGGAAAAAGCAAAAAATTTCAGAATTGCACCTTGCAATGTGGAGATATTACTGTTTGTGCATTTACAATATTCATTGATTTTTGCCATTGAAAAACATCATGTTATTCATATACCATAAATGTTTGAAGCTACTGACTGAATGAAAGGAGCTGACATCTCACTCTCTTTGAATCTTCTTTATCATGCTAGGATTAGCAGGAAAAAGCAAAAAATTTCAGAATTGCACCTTGCAATGTGGAGAAATTACTGTTTGTGCATTTACAATATTCATTGATTTTTGCCATTGAAAAACATCATGTTATTCATATACCAGAAATGATTGAAGCTACTGACTGAATGAAAGGAGCTGGCATCTCACTCTCTTTGAATCTTCTTTATCATGCTAAGAGGAGCAGGAAAAAGCAAAAAATTTCAGAATTGCACCTTGCAATGCGGAGAAATTACTGTTTGTGCATTTACAATATTCATTGATTTTTGCCATTGAAAAACGTCCAGAAATGTTTGAAGCTACTGACTGAATGAAAGGAGCTGGCATCTCACTCTCTTTGAATCTTCTTTATCATGCTAGGATTAGCAGGAAAAAGCAAAAAATTTCAGAATTGCACCTTGCAATGTGGAGATATTACTGTTTGTGCATTTACAATATTCATTGATTTTTGCCATTGAAAAACGTCCAGAAATGTTTGAAGCTACTGACTGAATGAAAGGAGCTGGCATCTCACTCTCTTTGAATCTTCTTTATCATGCTAAGAGGAGCAGGAAAAAGCAAAAAATTTCAGAATTGCACCTTGCAATGCGGAGAAATTACTGTTTGTGCATTTACAATATTCATTGATTTTTGCCATTGAAAAACGTCCAGAAATGATTGAAGCTACTGACTGAATGAAAGGAGCTGGCATCTCACTCTCTTTGAATCTTCTTTATCATGCTAGGATTAGCAGGAAAAAGCAAAAAATTTCAGAATTGCACCTTGCAATGTGGAGATATTACTGTTTGTGCATTTACAATATTCATTGAATTTTGCCATTGAAAAACGTCCAGAAATGTTTGAAGCTACTGACTGAATGAAAGGAGCTGGCATCTCACTCTATTTGAATCTTCTTTATCATGCTAGGATTAGCAGGAAAAAGCAAAAAATTTCAGAATTGCACCTTGCAATGTGGAGATATTACTGTTTGTGCATTTACAATATTCATTGATTTTTGCCATTGAAAAACGTCCAGAAATGTTTATACCAGAAATGTTTGAAGCTACTGACTGAATGAAAGGAGCTGGCATCTCACTCTCTTTGAATCTTCTTTATCATGCTAAGAGGAGCAGGAAAAAGCAAAAAATTTCAGAATTGCACCTTGCAATGCGGAGAAATTACTTTTTGTGCATTTACAATATTCATTGATTTTTGCCATTGAAAAACGTCCAGAAATGACTGAAGCTACTGACTGAATGAAAGGAGCTGGCATCTCACTCTCTTTGAATCTTCTTTATCATGCTAAGAGGAGCAGGAAAAAGCAAAAAATTTCAGAATTGCACCTTGCAATGCGGAGAAATTACTGTTTGTGCATTTACAATATTCATTGATTTTTGCCATTGAAAAACATCATGTTATTCATATACCAGAAATGTTTGAAGCTACTGACTGAATGAAAGGAGCTGGCATCTCACTCTCTTTGAATCTTCTTTATCATGCTAAGAGGAGCAGGAAAAAGCAAAAAATTTCAGAATTGCACCTTGCAATGTGGAGAAATTACTGTTTGTGCATTTACAATATTCATTGATTTTTACCATTGAAAAACGTCCAGAAATGATTGAAGCTACTGACTGAATGAAAGTAGCTGGCATCTCACTCTCTTTGAATCTTCTTTATCATGCTAAGAGGAGCAGGAAAAAGCAAAAAATTTCAGACTTGCACCTTGCAATGCGGAGAAATTACTGTTTGTGCATTTACAATATTCATTGATTTTTGCCATTGAAAAACATCATGTTATTCATATACCAGAAATGTTTGAAGCTACTGACTGAATGAAAGGAGCTGGTATCTCACTCTCTTTGAATCTTCTTTATCATGCTAAGAGGAGCAGGAAAAAGCAAAAAATTTCAGAATTGCACCTTGCAATGCGGAGAAATTACTGTTTGTGCATTTACAATATTCATTGATTTTTGCCATTGAAAAACGTCCAGAAATGATTGAAGCTACTGACTGAATGAAAGGAGCTGGCATCTCACTCTCTTTGAATCTTGTTTATCATGCTAAGAGGAGCAGGAAAAAGCAAAAAATTTCAGAATTGCACCTTGCAATGCGGAGAAATTACTGTTTGTGCATTTACAATATTCATTGATTTTTGCCATTGAAAAACGTCCAGAAATGATTGAAGCTACTGACTGAATGAAAGGAGCTGGCATCTCACTCTCTTTGAATCTTCTTTATCATGCTAAGAGGAGCAGGAAAAAGCAAAAAATTTCAGAATTGCACCTTGCAATGCGGAGAAATTACTGTTTGTGCATTTACAATATTCATTGATTTTTGCCATTGAAAAACATCATGTTATTCATATACCAGAAATGATTGAAGCTACTGACTGAATGAAAGGAGCTGGCATCTCACTCTCTTTGAATCTTCTTTATCATGCTAAGAGGAGCAGGAAAAAGCAAAAAATTTCAGAATTGCACCTTGCAATGCGGAGAAATTACTGTTTGTGCATTTCCAATATTCATTGATTTTTGCCATTGAAAAACGTCCAGAAATGTTTGAAGCTACTGACTGAATGAAAGGAGCTGGCATCTCACTCTCTTTGAATCTTCTTTATCATGCTAGGATTAGCAGGAAAAAGCAAAAAATTTCAGAATTGCACCTTGCAATGTGGAGATATTACTGTTTGTGCATTTACAATATTCATTGATTTTTGCCATTGAAAAACGTCCAGAAATGTTTGAAGCTACTGACTGAATGAAAGGAGCTGGCATCTCACTCTCTTTGAATCTTCTTTATCATGCTAGGAGTAGCAGGAAAAAGCAAAAAATTTCAGAATTGCACCTTGCAATGTGGAGATATTACTGTTTGTGCATTTACAATATTCATTGATTTTTGCCATTGAAAAACGTCCAGAAATGTTTGAAGCTACTGACTGAATGAAAGGAGCTGGCATCTCACTCTCTTTGAATCTTCTTTATCATGCTAGGATTAGCAGGAAAAAGCAAAAAATTTCAGAATTGCACCTTGCAATGTGGAGATATTACTGTTTGTGCATTTACAATATTCATTGATTTTTGCCATTGAAAAACATCATGTTATTCATATACCAGAAATGTTTGAAGCTACTGACTGAATGAAAGGAGCTGACATCTCACTCTCTTTGAATCTTCTTTATCATGCTAGGATTAGCAGGAAAAAGCAAAAAATTTCAGAATTGCACCTTGCAATGTGGAGATATTACTGTTTGTGCATTTACAATATTCATTGATTTTTGCCATTGAAAAACGTCCAGAAATGTTTGAAGCTACTGACTGAATGAAAGGAGCTGGCATCTCACTCTATTTGAATCTTCTTTATCATCCTAGGATTAGCAGGAAAAAGCAAAAAATTTCAGCATTGCACCTTGCAATGTGGAGATATTACTGTTTGTGCATTTACAATATTCATTGATTTTTGCCATTGAAAAACATCCAGAAATGTTTATACCAGAAATGTTTGAAGCTACTGACTGAATGAAAGGAGCTGGCATCTCACTCTCTTTGAATCTTCTTTATCATGCTAAGAGGAGCAGGAAAAAGCAAAAAATTTCAGAATTGCACTTTGCAATGCGGAGAAATTACTGTTTGTGCATTTACAATATTCATTGATTTTTGCCATTGAAAAACGTCCAGAAATGACTGAAGCTACTGACTGAATGAAAGGAGCTGGCATCTCACTCTCTTTGAATCTTCTTTATCATGCTAAGAGGAGCAGGAAAAAGCAAAAAATTTCAGAATTGCATCTTGCAATGCGGAGAAATTACTGTTTGTGCATTTACAATATTCATTGATTTTTGCCATTGAAAAACGTCCAGAAATGATTGAAGCTACTGACTGAATGAAAGGAGCTGGCATCTCACTCTCTTTGAATCTTCTTTATCATGCTAAGAGGAGCAGGAAAAAGCAAAAAATTTCAGAATTGCACCTTGCAATGCGGAGAAATTACTGTTTGTGCATTTACAATATTCATTGATTTTTGCCATTGAAAAACATCATGTTATTCATATACCAGAAATGATTGAAGCTACTGACTGAATGAAAGGAGCTGGCATCTCACTCTCTTTGAATCTTCTTTATCATGCTAAGAGGAGCAGGAAAAAGCAAAAAATTTCAGAATTGCACCTTGCAATGCGGAGAAATTACTGTTTGTGCATTTACAATATTCATTGATTTTTGCCATTGAAAAACATCCAGAAATGATTGAAGCTACTGACTGAATGAAAGGAGCTGGCATCTCACTCTCTTTGAATCTTCTTTATCATGCTAAGAGGAGCAGGAAAAAGCAAAAAATTTCAGAATTGCACCTTGCAATGCGGAGAAATTACTGTTTGTGCATTTACAATATTCATTGATTTTTGCCATTGAAAAACGTCCAGAAATGATTGAAGCTACTGACTGAATGAAAGGAGCTGGCATCTCACTCTCTTTGAATCTTCTTTATCATGCTAGGATTAGCAGGAAAAAGCAAAAAATTTCAGAATTGCACCTTGCAATGTGGAGATATTACTGTTTGTGCATTTACAATATTCATTGAATTTTGCCATTGAAAAACGTCCAGAAATGTTTGAAGCTACTGACTGAATGAAAGGAGCTGGCATCTCACTCTATTTGAATCTTCTTTATCATGCTAGGATTAGCAGGAAAAAGCAAAAAATTTCAGAATTGCACCTTGCAATGTGGAGATATTACTGTTTGTGCATTTACAATATTCATTGATTTTTGCCATTGAAAAACGTCCAGAAATGATTGAAGCTACTGACTGAATGAAAGGAGCTGGCATCTCACTCTCTTTGAATCTTCTTTATCATGCTAGGAGTAGCAGGAAAAAGCAAAAAATTTCAGAATTGCACCTTGCAATGTGGAGATATTACTGTTTGTGCATTTACAATATTCATTGATTTTTGCCATTGAAAAACGTCCAGAAATGTTTGAAGCTACTGACTGAATGAAAGGAGCTGGCATCTCACTCTCTTTGAATCTTCTTTATCATGCTAGGATTAGCAGGAAAAAGCAAAAAATTTCAGAATTGCACCTTGCAATGTGGAGATATTACTGTTTGTGCATTTACAATATTCATTGATTTTTGCCATTGAAAAACATCATGTTATTCATATACCATAAATGTTTGAAGCTACTGACTGAATGAAAGGAGCTGACATCTCACTCTCTTTGAATCTTCTTTATCATGCTAGGATTAGCAGGAAAAAGCAAAAAATTTCAGAATTGCACCTTGCAATGTGGAGAAATTACTGTTTGTGCATTTACAATATTCATTGATTTTTGCCATTGAAAAACATCATGTTATTCATATACCAGAAATGATTGAAGCTACTGACTGAATGAAAGGAGCTGGCATCTCACTCTCTTTGAATCTTCTTTATCATGCTAAGAGGAGCAGGAAAAAGCAAAAAATTTCAGAATTGCACCTTGCAATGCGGAGAAATTACTGTTTGTGCATTTACAATATTCATTGATTTTTGCCATTGAAAAACGTCCAGAAATGTTTGAAGCTACTGACTGAATGAAAGGAGCTGGCATCTCACTCTCTTTGAATCTTCTTTATCATGCTAGGATTAGCAGGAAAAAGCAAAAAATTTCAGAATTGCACCTTGCAATGTGGAGATATTACTGTTTGTGCATTTACAATATTCATTGATTTTTGCCATTGAAAAACGTCCAGAAATGTTTGAAGCTACTGACTGAATGAAAGGAGCTGGCATCTCACTCTCTTTGAATCTTCTTTATCATGCTAAGAGGAGCAGGAAAAAGCAAAAAATTTCAGAATTGCACCTTGCAATGCGGAGAAATTACTGTTTGTGCATTTACAATATTCATTGATTTTTGCCATTGAAAAACGTCCAGAAATGATTGAAGCTACTGACTGAATGAAAGGAGCTGGCATCTCACTCTCTTTGAATCTTCTTTATCATGCTAGGATTAGCAGGAAAAAGCAAAAAATTTCAGAATTGCACCTTGCAATGTGGAGATATTACTGTTTGTGCATTTACAATATTCATTGAATTTTGCCATTGAAAAACGTCCAGAAATGTTTGAAGCTACTGACTGAATGAAAGGAGCTGGCATCTCACTCTATTTGAATCTTCTTTATCATGCTAGGATTAGCAGGAAAAAGCAAAAAATTTCAGAATTGCACCTTGCAATGTGGAGATATTACTGTTTGTGCATTTACAATATTCATTGATTTTTGCCATTGAAAAACGTCCAGAAATGTTTATACCAGAAATGTTTGAAGCTACTGACTGAATGAAAGGAGCTGGCATCTCACTCTCTTTGAATCTTCTTTATCATGCTAAGAGGAGCAGGAAAAAGCAAAAAATTTCAGAATTGCACCTTGCAATGCGGAGAAATTACTTTTTGTGCATTTACAATATTCATTGATTTTTGCCATTGAAAAACGTCCAGAAATGACTGAAGCTACTGACTGAATGAAAGGAGCTGGCATCTCACTCTCTTTGAATCTTCTTTATCATGCTAAGAGGAGCAGGAAAAAGCAAAAAATTTCAGAATTGCACCTTGCAATGCGGAGAAATTACTGTTTGTGCATTTACAATATTCATTGATTTTTGCCATTGAAAAACATCATGTTATTCATATACCAGAAATGATTGAAGATACTGACTGAATGAAAGGAGCTGGCATCTCACTCTCTTTGAATCTTCTTTATCATGCTAAGAGGAGCAGGAAAAAGCAAAAAATTTCAGAATTGCACCTTGCAATGCGGAGAAATTACTGTTTGTGCATTTACAATATTCATTGATTTTTGCCATTGAAAAACGTCCAGAAATGTTTGAAGCTACTGACTGAATGAAAGGAGCTGGCATCTCACTCTCTTTGAATCTTCTTTATCATGCTAGGATTAGCAGGAAAAAGCAAAAAATTTCAGAATTGCACCTTGCAATGTGGAGATATTACTGTTTGTGCATTTACAATATTCATTGATTTTTGCCATTGAAAAACGTCCAGAAATGTTTGAAGCTACTGACTGAATGAAAGGAGCTGGCATCTCACTCTCTTTGAATCTTCTTTATCATGCTAGGAGTAGCAGGAAAAAGCAAAAAATTTCAGAATTGCACCTTGCAATGTGGAGATATTACTGTTTGTGCATTTACAATATTCATTGATTTTTGCCATTGAAAAACGTCCAGAAATGTTTGAAGCTACTGACTGAATGAAAGGAGCTGGCATCTCACTCTCTTTGAATCTTCTTTATCATGCTAGGATTAGCAGGAAAAAGCAAAAAATTTCAGAATTGCACCTTGCAATGTGGAGATATTACTGTTTGTGCATTTACAATATTCATTGATTTTTGCCATTGAAAAACATCATGTTATTCATATACCAGAAATGTTTGAAGCTACTGACTGAATGAAAGGAGCTGACATCTCACTCTCTTTGAATCTTCTTTATCATGCTAGGATTAGCAGGAAAAAGCAAAAAATTTCAGAATTGCACCTTGCAATGTGGAGATATTACTGTTTGTGCATTTACAATATTCATTGATTTTTGCCATTGAAAAACGTCCAGAAATGTTTGAAGCTATTGACTGAATGAAAGGAGCTGGCATCTCACTCTATTTGAATCTTCTTTATCATCCTAGGATTAGCAGGAAAAAGCAAAAAATTTCAGCATTGCACCTTGCAATGTGGAGATATTACTGTTTGTGCATTTACAATATTCATTGATTTTTGCCATTGAAAAACATCCAGAAATGTTTATACCAGAAATGTTTGAAGCTACTGACTGAATGAAAGGAGCTGGCATCTCACTCTCTTTGAATCTTCTTTATCATGCTAAGAGGAGCAGGAAAAAGCAAAAAATTTCAGAATTGCACTTTGCAATGCGGAGAAATTACTGTTTGTGCATTTACAATATTCATTGATTTTTGCCATTGAAAAACGTCCAGAAATGACTGAAGCTACTGACTGAATGAAAGGAGCTGGCATCTCACTCTCTTTGAATCTTCTTTATCATGCTAAGAGGAGCAGGAAAAAGCAAAAAATTTCAGAATTGCATCTTGCAATGCGGAGAAATTACTGTTTGTGCATTTACAATATTCATTGATTTTTGCCATTGAAAAACGTCCAGAAATGATTGAAGCTACTGACTGAATGAAAGGAGCTGGCATCTCACTCTCTTTGAATCTTCTTTATCATGCTAAGAGGAGCAGGAAAAAGCAAAAAATTTCAGAATTACACCTTGCAATGCGGAGAAATTACTGTTTGTGCATTTACAATATTCATTGATTTTTGCCATTGAAAAACATCATGTTATTCATATACCAGAAATGATTGAAGCTACTGACTGAATGAAAGGAGCTGGCATCTCACTCTCTTTGAATCTTCTTTATCATGCTAAGAGGAGCAGGAAAAAGCAAAAAATTTCAGAATTGCACCTTGCAATGCGGAGAAATTACTGTTTGTGCATTTACAATATTCATTGATTTTTGCCATTGAAAAACATCCAGAAATGATTGAAGCTACTGACTGAATGAAAGGAGCTGGCATCTCACTCTCTTTGAATCTTCTTTATCATGCTAAGAGGAGCAGGAAAAAGCAAAAAATTTCAGAATTGCACCTTGCAATGCGGAGAAATTACTGTTTGTGCATTTACAATATTCATTGATTTTTGCCATTGAAAAACGTCCAGAAATGATTGAAGCTACTGACTGAATGAAAGGAGCTGGCATCTCACTCTCTTTGAATCTTCTTTATCATGCTAGGATTAGCAGGAAAAAGCAAAAAATTTCAGAATTGCACCTTGCAATGTGGAGATATTACTGTTTGTGCATTTACAATATTCATTGAATTTTGCCATTGAAAAACGTCCAGAAATGTTTGAAGCTACTGACTGAATGAAAGGAGCTGGCATCTCACTCTATTTGAATCTTCTTTATCATGCTAGGATTAGCAGGAAAAAGCAAAAAATTTCAGAATTGCACCTTGCAATGTGGAGATATTACTGTTTGTGCATTTACAATATTCATTGATTTTTGCCATTGAAAAACGTCCAGAAATGTTTATACCAGAAATGTTTGAAGCTACTGACTGAATGAAAGGAGCTGGCATCTCACTCTCTTTGAATCTTCTTTATCATGCTAAGAGGAGCAGGAAAAAGCAAAAAATTTCAGAATTGCACCTTGCAATGCGGAGAAATTACTTTTTGTGCATTTACAATATTCATTGATTTTTGCCATTGAAAAACGTCCAGAAATGACTGAAGCTACTGACTGAATGAAAGGAGCTGGCATCTCACTCTCTTTGAATCTTCTTTATCATGCTAAGAGGAGCAGGAAAAAGCAAAAAATTTCAGAATTGCACCTTGCAATGCGGAGAAATTACTGTTTGTGCATTTACAATATTCATTGATTTTTGCCATTGAAAAACATCATGTTATTCATATACCAGAAATGATTGAAGCTACTGACTGAATGAAAGGAGCTGGCATCTCACTCTCTTTGAATCTTCTTTATCATGCTAAGAGGAGCAGGAAAAAGCAAAAAATTTCAGAATTGCACCTTGCAATGCGGAGAAATTACTGTTTGTGCATTTACAATATTCATTGATTTTTGCCATTGAAAAACGTCCAGAAATGTTTGAAGCTACTGACTGAATGAAAGGAGCTGGCATCTCACTCTCTTTGAATCTTCTTTATCATGCTAGGATTAGCAGGAAAAAGCAAAAAATTTCAGAATTGCACCTTGCAATGTGGAGATATTACTGTTTGTGCATTTACAATATTCATTGATTTTTGCCATTGAAAAACGTCCAGAAATGTTTGAAGCTACTGACTGAATGAAAGGAGCTGGCATCTCACTCTCTTTGAATCTTCTTTATCATGCTAGGAGTAGCAGGAAAAAGCAAAAAATTTCAGAATTGCACCTTGCAATGTGGAGATATTACTGTTTGTGCATTTACAATATTCATTGATTTTTGCCATTGAAAAACGTCCAGAAATGTTTGAAGCTACTGACTGAATGAAAGGAGCTGGCATCTCACTCTCTTTGAATCTTCTTTATCATGCTAGGATTAGCAGGAAAAAGCAAAAAATTTCAGAATTGCACCTTGCAATGTGGAGATATTACTGTTTGTGCATTTACAATATTCATTGATTTTTGCCATTGAAAAACATCATGTTATTCATATACCAGAAATGTTTGAAGCTACTGACTGAATGAAAGGAGCTGACATCTCACTCTCTTTGAATCTTCTTTATCATGCTAGGATTAGCAGGAAAAAGCAAAAAATTTCAGAATTGCACCTTGCAATGTGGAGATATTACTGTTTGTGCATTTACAATATTCATTGATTTTTGCCATTGAAAAACGTCCAGAAATGTTTGAAGCTATTGACTGAATGAAAGGAGCTGGCATCTCACTCTATTTGAATCTTCTTTATCATCCTAGGATTAGCAGGAAAAAGCAAAAAATTTCAGCATTGCACCTTGCAATGTGGAGATATTACTGTTTGTGCATTTACAATATTCATTGATTTTTGCCATTGAAAAACATCCAGAAATGTTTATACCAGAAATGTTTGAAGCTACTGACTGAATGAAAGGAGCTGGCATCTCACTCTCTTTGAATCTTCTTTATCATGCTAAGAGGAGCAGGAAAAAGCAAAAAATTTCAGAATTGCACTTTGCAATGCGGAGAAATTACTGTTTGTGCATTTACAATATTCATTGATTTTTGCCATTGAAAAACGTCCAGAAATGACTGAAGCTACTGACTGAATGAAAGGAGCTGGCATCTCACTCTCTTTGAATCTTCTTTATCATGCTAAGAGGAGCAGGAAAAAGCAAAAAATTTCAGAATTGCATCTTGCAATGCGGAGAAATTACTGTTTGTGCATTTACAATATTCATTGATTTTTGCCATTGAAAAACGTCCAGAAATGATTGAAGCTACTGACTGAATGAAAGGAGCTGGCATCTCACTCTCTTTGAATCTTCTTTATCATGCTAAGAGGAGCAGGAAAAAGCAAAAAATTTCAGAATTGCACCTTGCAATGCGGAGAAATTACTGTTTGTGCATTTACAATATTCATTGATTTTTGCCATTGAAAAACATCATGTTATTCATATACCAGAAATGATTGAAGCTACTGACTGAATGAAAGGAGCTGGCATCTCACTCTCTTTGAATCTTCTTTATCATGCTAAGAGGAGCAGGAAAAAGCAAAAAATTTCAGAATTGCACCTTGCAATGCGGAGAAATTACTGTTTGTGCATTTACAATATTCATTGATTTTTGCCATTGAAAAACATCCAGAAATGATTGAAGCTACTGACTGAATGAAAGGAGCTGGCATCTCACTCTCTTTGAATCTTCTTTATCATGCTAAGAGGAGCAGGAAAAAGCAAAAAATTTCAGAATTGCACCTTGCAATGCGGAGAAATTACTGTTTGTGCATTTACAATATTCATTGATTTTTGCCATTGAAAAACGTCCAGAAATGATTGAAGCTACTGACTGAATGAAAGGAGCTGGCATCTCACTCTCTTTGAATCTTCTTTATCATGCTAGGATTAGCAGGAAAAAGCAAAAAATTTCAGAATTGCACCTTGCAATGTGGAGATATTACTGTTTGTGCATTTACAATATTCATTGAATTTTGCCATTGAAAAACGTCCAGAAATGTTTGAAGCTACTGACTGAATGAAAGGAGCTGGCATCTCACTCTATTTGAATCTTCTTTATCATGCTAGGATTAGCAGGAAAAAGCAAAAAATTTCAGAATTGCACCTTGCAATGTGGAGATATTACTGTTTGTGCATTTACAATATTCATTGATTTTTGCCATTGAAAAACGTCCAGAAATGTTTATACCAGAAATGTTTGAAGCTACTGACTGAATGAAAGGAGCTGGCATCTCACTCTCTTTGAATCTTCTTTATCATGCTAAGAGGAGCAGGAAAAAGCAAAAAATTTCAGAATTGCACCTTGCAATGCGGAGAAATTACTTTTTGTGCATTTACAATATTCATTGATTTTTGCCATTGAAAAACGTCCAGAAATGACTGAAGCTACTGACTGAATGAAAGGAGCTGGCATCTCACTCTCTTTGAATCTTCTTTACCATGCTAAGAGGAGCAGGAAAAAGCAAAAAAATTCAGAATTGCACCTTGCAATGCGGAGAAATTACTGTTTGTGCATTTACAATATTCATTGATTTTTGCCATTGAAAAACGTCCAGAAATGATTGAAGCTACTGACTGAATGAAAGGAGCTGGCATCTCACTCTCTTTGAATCTTCTTTATCATGCTAGGAGTAGCAGGAAAAAGCAAAAAATTTCAGAATTGCACCTTGCAATGTGGAGATATTACTGTTTGTGCATTTACAATATTCATTGATTTTTGCCATTGAAAAACGTCCAGAAATGTTTGAAGCTACTGACTGAATGAAAGGAGCTGGCATCTCACTCTCTTTGAATCTTCTTTATCATGCTAGGATTAGCAGGAAAAAGCAAAAAATTTCAGAATTGCACCTTGCAATGTGGAGATATTACTGTTTGTGCATTTACAATATTCATTGATTTTTGCCATTGAAAAACATCATGTTATTCATATACCAGAAATGTTTGAAGCTACTGACTGAATGAAAGGAGCTGACATCTCACTCTCTTTGAATCTTCTTTATCATGCTAGGATTAGCAGGAAAAAGCAAAAAATTTCAGAATTGCACCTTGCAATGTGGAGATATTACTGTTTGTGCATTTACAATATTCATTGATTTTTGCCAATGAAAAACGTCCAGAAATGTTTGAAGCTACTGACTGAATGAAAGGAGCTGGCATCTCACTCTATTTGAATCTTCTTTATCATGCTAGGATTAGCAGGAAAAAGCAAAAAATTTCAGCATTGCACCTTGCAATGTGGAGATATTACTGTTTGTGCATTTACAATATTCATTGATTTTTGCCATTGAAAAACGTCCAGAAATGTTTATACCAGAAATGTTTGAAGCTACTGACTGAAAGAAAGGAGCTGGCATCTCACTCTCTTTGAATCTTCTTTATCATGCTAAGAGGAGCAGGAAAAAGCAAAAAATTTCAGAATTGCACCTTGCAATGCGGAGAAATTACTGTTTGTGCATTTACAATATTCATTGATTTTTGCCATTGAAAAACGTCCAGAAATGACTGAAGCTACTGACTGAATGAAAGGAGCTGGCATCTCACTCTCTTTGAATCTTCTTTATCATGCTAAGAGGAGCAGGAAAAACCAAAAAATTTCAGAATTGCATCTTGCAATGCGGAGAAATTACTGTTTGTGCATTTACAATATTCATTGATTTTTGCCATTGAAAAACGTCCAGAAATGATTGAAGCTACTGACTGAATGAAAGGAGCTGGCATCTCACTCTCTTTGAATCTTCTTTATCATGCTAAGAGGAGCAGGAAAAAGCAAAAAATTTCAGAATTGCACCTTGCAATGCGGAGAAATTACTGTTTGTGCATTTACAATATTCATTGATTTTTGCCATTGAAAAACATCATGTTATTCATATACCAGAAATGATTGAAGCTACTGACTGAATCAAAGGAGCTGGCATCTCACTCTCTTTGAATCTTCTTTATCATGCTAAGAGGAGCAGGAAAAAGCAAAAAATTTCAGAATTGCACCTTGCAATGCGGAGAAATTACTGTTTGTGCATTTACAATATTCATTGATTTTTGCCATTGAAAAACGTCCAGAAATGATTGAAGCTACTGACTGAATGAAAGGAGCTGGCATCTCACTCTCTTTGAATCTTCTTTATCATGCTAAGAGGAGCAGGAAAAAGCAAAAAATTTCAGAATTGCACCTTGCAATGCGGAGAAATTACTGTTTGTGCATTTACAATATTCATTGATTTTTGCCATTGAAAAACGTCCAGAAATGATTGAAGCTACTGACTGAATGAAAGGAGCTGGCATCTCACTCTCTTTGAATCTTCTTTATCATGCTAGGATTAGCAGGAAAAAGCAAAAAATTTCAGAATTGCACCTGGCAATGTGGAGATATTACTGTTTGTGCATTTACAATATTCATTGAATTTTGCCATTGAAAAACGTCCAGAAATGTTTGAAGGTACTGACTGAATGAAAGGAGCTGGCATCTCACTCTATTTGAATCTTCTTTATCATGCTAGGATTAGCAGGAAAAAGCAAAAAATTTCAGAATTGCACCTTGCAATGTGGAGATATTACTGTTTGTGCATTTACAATATTCATTGATTTTTGCCATTGAAAAACGTCCAGAAATGTTTATACCAGAAATGTTTGAAGCTACTGACTGAATGAAAGGAGCTGGCATCTCACTCTCTTTGAATCTTCTTTATCATGCTAAGAGGAGCAGGAAAAAGCAAAAAATTTCAGAATTGCACCTTGCAATGCGGAGAAATTACTGTTTGTGCATTTACAATATTCATTGATTTTTGCCATTGAAAAACGTCCAGAAATGACTGAAGCTACTGACTGAATGAAAGGAGCTGGCATCTCACTCTCTTTGAATCTTCTTTATCATGCTAAGAGGAGCAGGAAAAAGCAAAAAATTTCAGAATTGCACCTTGCAATGCGGAGAAATTACAGTTTGTGCATTTACAATATTCATTGATTTTTGCCATTGAAAAACGTCCAGAAATGATTGAAGCTACTGACTGAATGAAAGGAGCTGGCATCTCACTCTCTTTGAATCTTCTTTATCATGCTAAGAGGAGCAGGAAAAAGCAAAAAATTTCAGAATTGCACCTTGCAATGCGGAGAAATTACTGTTTGTGCATTTACAATATTCATTGATTTTTGCCATTGAAAAACATCATGTTATTCATATACCAGAAATGATTGAAGCTACTGACTGAATGAAAGGAGCTGGCATCTCACTCTCTTTGAATCTTCTTTATCATGCTAAGAGGAGCAGGAAAAAGCAAAAAATTTCAGAATTGCACCTTGCAATGCGGAGAAATTACTGTTTGTGCATTTACAATATTCATTGATTTTTGCCATTGAAAAACGTCCAGAAATGATTGAAGCTACTGACTGAATGAAAGGAGCTGGCATCTCACTCTCTTTGAATCTTCTTTATCATGCTAAGAGGAGCAGGAAAAAGCAAAAAATTTCAGAATTGCACCTTGCAATGCGGAGAAATTACTGTTTGTGCATTTACAATATTCATTGATTTTTGCCATTGAAAAACATCATGTTATTCATATACCAGAAATGATTGAAGCTACTGACTGAATGAAAGGAGCTGGCATCTCACTCTCTTTGAATCTTCTTTATCATGCTAAGAGGAGCAGGAAAAAGCAAAAAATTTCAGAATTGCACCTTGCAATGCGGAGAAATTACTGTTTGTGCATTTACAATATTCATTGATTTTTGCCATTGAAAAACGTCCAGAAATGACTGAAGCTACTGACTGAATGAAAGGAGCTGGCATCTCACTCTCTTTGAATCTTCTTTATCATGCTAAGAGGAGCAGGAAAAAGCAAAAAATTTCAGAATTGCACCTTGCAATGCGGAGAAATTACAGTTTGTGCATTTACAATATTCATTGATTTTTGCCATTGAAAAACGTCCAGAAATGATTGAAGCTACTGACTGAATGAAAGGAGCTGGCATCTCACTCTCTTTGAATCTTCTTTATCATGCTAAGAGGAGCAGGAAAAAGCAAAAAATTTCAGAATTGCACCTTGCAATGCGGAGAAATTACTGTTTGTGCATTTACAATATTCATTGATTTTTGCCATTGAAAAACATCATGTTATTCATATACCAGAAATGATTGAAGCTACTGACTGAATGAAAGGAGCTGGCATCTCACTCTCTTTGAATCTTCTTTATCATGCTAAGAGGAGCAGGAAAAAGCAAAAAATTTCAGAATTGCACCTTGCAATGCGGAGAAATTACTGTTTGTGCATTTACAATATTCATTGATTTTTGCCATTGAAAAACGTCCAGAAATGATTGAAGCTACTGACTGAATGAAAGGAGCTGGCATCTCACTCTCTTTGAATCTTCTTTATCATGCTAAGAGGAGCAGGAAAAAGCAAAAAATTTCAGAATTGCATCTTGCAATGCGGAGAAATTACTGTTTGTGCATTTACAATATTCATTGATTTTTGCCATTGAAAAACGTCCAGAAATGATTGAAGCTACTGACTGAATGAAAGGAGCTGGCATCTCACTCTCTTTGAATCTTCTTTATCATGCTAAGAGGAGCAGGAAAAAGCAAAAAATTTCAGAATTGCACCTTGCAATGCGGAGAAATTACTGTTTGTGCATTTACAATATTCATTGATTTTTGCCATTGAAAAACGTCCAGAAATGATTGAAGCTACTGACTGAATGAAAGGAGCTGGAATCTCACTCTCTTTGAATCTTCTTTATCATGCTAAGAGGAGCAGGAAAAAGCAAAAAATTTCAGAATTGCAACTTGCAATGCGGAGAAATTACTGTTTGTGCATTTACAATATTCATTGATTTTTGCCATTGAAAAACATCATGTTATTCATATACCAGAAATGATTGAAGCTACTGACTGAATGAAAGGAGCTGGCATCTCACTCTCTTTGAATCTTCTTTATCATGCTAAGAGGAGCAGGAAAAGGCAAAAAATTTCAGAATTGCACCTTGCAATGCGGAGAAATTACTGTTTGTGCATTTACAATATTCATTGATTTTTGCCATTGAAAAACGTCCAGAAATGATTGAAGCTACTGACTGAATGAAAGGAGCTGGCATCTCACTCTCTTTGAATCTTCTTTATCATGCTAAGAGGAGCAGGAAAAAGCAAAAAATTTCAGAATTGCACCTTGCAATGCGGAGAAATTACTGTTTGTGCATTTACAATATTCATTGATTTTTGCCATTGAAAAACGTCCAGAAATGATTGAAGCTACTGACTGAATGAAAGGAGCTGGCATCTCACTCTCTTTGAATCTTCTTTATCATGCTAAGAGGAGCAGGAAAAAGCAAAAAATTTCAGAATTGCACCTTGCAATGCGGAGAAATTACTGTTTGTGCATTTACAATATTCATTAATTTTTGCCATTGAAAAACATCATGTTATTCATATCCCAGAAATGTTTGAAGCTACTGACTGAATGAAAGAAGCTGGCATCTCACTCTCTTTGAATCTTCTTTATCATGCTAAGAGGAGCAGGAAAAAGCAAAAAATTTCAGAATTGCACCTTGCAATGCGGAGAAATTACTGTTTGTGCATTTACAATATTCATTGATTTTTGCCATTGAAAAACGTCCAGAAATGATTGAAGCTACTGACTGAATGAAAGGAGCTGGCATCTCACTCTCTTTGAATCTTCTTTATCATGCTAAGAGGAGCAGGAAAAAGCAAAAAATTTCAGAATTGCACCTTGCAATGCGGAGAAATTACTGTTTGTGCATTTACAATATTCATTGATTTTTGCCATTGAAAAACATCATGTTATTCATATACCAGAAATGTTTGAAGCTACTGACTGAATGAAAGGAGCTGGCATCTCACTCTCTTTGAATCTTCTTTATCATGCTAAGAGGAGCAGGAAAAAGCAAAAAATTTCAGAATTGCACCTTGCAATGCGGAGAAATTACTGTTTGTGCATTTACAATATTCATTGATTTTTGCCATTGAAAAACGTCCAGAAATGATTGAAGCTACTGACTGAATGAAAGGAGCTGGCATCTCATTCTCTTTGAATCTTCTTTATCATGCTAAGAGGAGCAGGAAAATGCAAGAAATTTCAGAATTGCACCTTGCAATGCGGAGAAATTACTGTTTGTGCATTTACAATATTCATTGATTTTTGCCATTGAAAAACATCCAGAAATGATTGAAGCTACTGACTGAATGAAAGGAGCTGGCATCTCACTCTCTTTGAATCTTCTTTATCATGCTAAGAGGAGCAGGAAAAAGCAAAAAATTTCAGAATTGCACCTTGCAATGCGGAGAAATTACTGTTTGTGCATTTACAATATTCATTGATTTTTGCCATTGAAAAACATCATGTTATTCATATACCAGAAATGATTGAAGCTACTGACTGAATGAAAGGAGCTGGCATCTCACTCTCTTTGAATCTTCTTTATCATGCTGAGGAGCAGGAAAAAGCAAAAAAATTCAGAATTGCACCTTGCAATGCGGAGAAATTACTGTTTGTGCATTTACAATATTCATTGATTTTTGCATTGAAAAACGTCCAGAAATGACTGAAGCTACTGACTGAATGAAAGGAGCTGGCATCTCACTCTCTTTGAATCTTCTTTATCATGCTAAGAGGAGCAGGAAAAAGCAAAAAATTTCAGAATTGCATCTTGCAATGCGGAGAAATTACTGTTTGTGCATTTACAATATTCATTGATTTTTGCCATTGAAAAACGTCCAGAAATGATTGAAGCTACTGACTGAATGAAAGGAGCTGGCATCTCACTCTCCTTGAATCTTCTTTATCATGCTAAGAGGAGCAGGAAAAAGCAAAAAATTTCAGAATTGCACCTTGCAATGCGGAGAAATTACTGTTTGTGCATTTACAATATTCATTGATTTTTGCAATTGAAAAACATCATGTTATTCATATACCAGAAATGATTGAAGCTACTGACTGAATGAAAGGAGCTGGCATCTCACTCTCTTTGAATCTTCTTTATCATGCTAAGAGGAGCAGGAAAAAGCAAAAAATTTCAGAATTGCACCTTGCAATGCGGAGAAATTACTGTTTGTGCATTTACAATATTCATTGATTTTTGCCATTGAAAAACGTCCAGAAATGATTGAAGCTACTGACTGAATGAAAGGAGCTGGCATCTCACTCTCTTTGAATCTTCTTTATCATGCTAAGAGGAGCAGGAAAAAGCAAAAAATTTCAGAATTGCACCTTGCAATGCGGAGAAATTACTGTTTGTGCATTTACAATATTCATTGATTTTTGCCATTGAAAAACGTCCAGAAATGATTGAAGCTACTGACTGAATGAAAGGAGCTGGCATCTCACTCTCTTTGAATCTTCTTTATCATGCTAGGATTAGCAGGAAAAAGCAAAAAATTTCAGAATTGCACCTGGCAATGTGGAGATATTACTGTTTGTGCATTTACAATATTCATTGAATTTTGCCATTGAAAAACGTCCAGAAATGTTTGAAGCTACTGACTGAATGAAAGGAGCTGGCATCTCACTCTATTTGAATCTTCTTTATCATGCTAGGATTAGCAGGAAAAAGCAAAAAATTTCAGAATTGCACCTTGCAATGTGGAGATATTACTGTTTGTGCATTTACAATATTCATTGATTTTTGCCATTGAAAAACGTCCAGAAATGTTTATACCAGAAATGTTTGAAGCTACTGACTGAATGAAAGGAGCTGGCATCTCACTCTCTTTGAATCTTCTTTATCATGCTAAGAGGAGCAGGAAAAAGCAAAAAATTTCAGAATTGCACCTTGCAATGCGGAGAAATTACTGTTTGTGCATTTACAATATTCATTGATTTTTGCCATTGAAAAACGTCCAGAAATGACTGAAGCTACTGACTGAATGAAAGGAGCTGGCATCTCACTCTCTTTGAATCTTCTTTATCATGCTAAGAGGAGCAGGAAAAAGCAAAAAATTTCAGAATTGCACCTTGCAATGCGGAGAAATTACTGTTTGTGCATTTACAATATTCATTGATTTTTGCCATTGAAAAACGTCCAGAAATGATTGAAGCTACTGACTGAATGAAAGGAGCTGGCATCTCACTCTCTTTGAATCTTCTTTATCATGCTAAGAGGAGCAGGAAAAAGCAAAAAATTTCAGAATTGCACCTTGCAATGCGGAGAAATTACTGTTTGTGCATTTACAATATTCATTGATTTTTGCCATTGAAAAACATCATGTTATTCATATACCAGAAATGATTGAAGCTACTGACTGAATGAAAGGAGCTGGCATCTCACTCTCTTTGAATCTTCTTTATCATGCTAAGAGGAGCAGGAAAAAGCAAAAAATTTCAGAATTGCACCTTGCAATGCGGAGAAATTACTGTTTGTGCATTTACAATATTCATTGATTTTTGCCATTGAAAAACGTCCAGAAATGATTGAAGCTACTGACTGAATGAAAGGAGCTGGCATCTCACTCTCTTTGAATCTTTTTTATCATGCTAAGAGGAGCAGGAAAAAGCAAAAAATTTCAGAATTGCATCTTGCAATGCGGAGAAATTACTGTTTGTGCATTTACAATATTCATTGATTTTTGCCATTGAAAAACGTCCAGAAATGATTGAAGCTACTGACTGAATGAAAGGAGCTGGCATCTCACTCTCTTTGAATCTTCTTTATCATGCTAAGAGGAGCAGGAAAAAGCAAAAAATTTCAGAATTGCACCTTGCAATGCGGAGAAATTACTGTTTGTGCATTTACAATATTCATTGATTTTTGCCATTGAAAAACGTCCAGAAATGATTGAAGCTACTGACTGAATGAAAGGAGCTGGAATCTCACTCTCTTTGAATCTTCTTTATCATGCTAAGAGGAGCAGGAAAAAGCAAAAAATTTCAGAATTGCAACTTGCAATGCGGAGAAATTACTGTTTGTGCATTTACAATATTCATTGATTTTTGCCATTGAAAAACATCATGTTATTCATATACCAGAAATGATTGAAGCTACTGACTGAATGAAAGGAGCTGGCATCTCACTCTCTTTGAATCTTCTTTATCATGCTAAGAGGAGCAGGAAAAAGCAAAAAATTTCAGAATTGCACCTTGCAATGCGGAGAAATTACTGTTTGTGCATTTACAATATTCATTGATTTTTGCCATTGAAAAACGTCCAGAAATGATTGAAGCTACTGACTGAATGAAAGGAGCTGGCATCTCACTCTCTTTGAATCTTCTTTATCATGCTAAGAGGAGCAGGAAAAAGCAAAAAATTTCAGAATTGCACCTTGCAATGCGGAGAAATTACTGTTTGTGCATTTACAATATTCATTGATTTTTGCCATTGAAAAACGTCCAGAAATGATTGAAGCTACTGACTGAATGAAAGGAGCTGGCATCTCATTCTCTTTGAATCTTCTTTATCATGCTAAGAGGAGCAGGAAAATGCAAGAAATTTCAGAATTGCACCTTGCAATGCGGAGAAATTACTGTTTGTGCATTTACAATATTCATTGATTTTTGCCATTGAAAAACATCCAGAAATGATTGAAGCTACTGACTGAATGAAAGGAGCTGGCATCTCACTCTCTTTGAATCTTCTTTATCATGCTAAGAGGAGCAGGAAAAAGCAAAAAATTTCAGAATTGCACCTTGCAATGCGGAGAAATTACTGTTTGTGCATTTACAATATTCATTGATTTTTGCCATTGAAAAACATCATGTTATTCATATACCAGAAATGATTGAAGCTACTGACTGAATGAAAGGAGCTGGCATCTCACTCTCTTTGAATCTTCTTTATCATGCTGAGGAGCAGGAAAAAGCAAAAAAATTCAGAATTGCACCTTGCAATGCGGAGAAATTACTGTTTGTGCATTTACAATATTCATTGATTTTTGCATTGAAAAACGTCCAGAAATGACTGAAGCTACTGACTGAATGAAAGGAGCTGGCATCTCACTCTCTTTGAATCTTCTTTATCATGCTAAGAGGAGCAGGAAAAAGCAAAAAATTTCAGAATTGCATCTTGCAATGCGGAGAAATTACTGTTTGTGCATTTACAATATTCATTGATTTTTGCCATTGAAAAACGTCCAGAAATGATTGAAGCTACTGACTGAATGAAAGGAGCTGGCATCTCACTCTCTTTGAATCTTCTTTATCATGCTAAGAGGAGCAGGAAAAAGCAAAAAATTTCAGAATTGCACCTTGCAATGCGGAGAAATTACTGTTTGTGCATTTACAATATTCATTGATTTTTGCCATTGAAAAACGTCCAGAAATGATTGAAGCTACTGACTGAATGAAAGGAGCTGGCATCTCACTCTCTTTGAATCTTCTTTATCATGCTAAGAGGAGCAGGAAAAAGCAAAAAATTTCAGAATTGCACCTTGCAATGCGGAGAAATTACTGTTTGTGCATTTACAATATTCATTGATTTTTGCCATTGAAAAACGTCCAGAAATGATTGAAGCTACTGACTGAATGAAAGGAGCTGGCATCTCACTCTCTTTGAATCTTCTTTATCATGCTAGGATTAGCAGGAAAAAGCAAAAAATTTCAGAATTGCACCTGGCAATGTGGAGATATTACTGTTTGTGCATTTACAATATTCATTGAATTTTGCCATTGAAAAACGTCCAGAAATGTTTGAAGCTACTGACTGAATGAAAGGAGCTGGCATCTCACTCTATTTGAATCTTCTTTATCATGCTAGGATTAGCAGGAAAAAGCAAAAAATTTCAGAATTGCACCTTGCAATGTGGAGATATTACTGTTTGTGCATTTACAATATTCATTGATTTTTGCCATTGAAAAACGTCCAGAAATGTTTATACCAGAAATGTTTGAAGCTACTGACTGAATGAAAGGAGCTGGCATCTCACTCTCTTTGAATCTTCTTTATCATGCTAAGAGGAGCAGGAAAAAGCAAAAAATTTCAGAATTGCACCTTGCAATGCGGAGAAATTACTGTTTGTGCATTTACAATATTCATTGATTTTTGCCATTGAAAAACGTCCAGAAATGACTGAAGCTACTAACTGAATGAAAGGAGCTGGCATCTCACTCTCTTTGAATCTTCTTTATCATGCTAAGAGGAGCAGGAAAAAGCAAAAAATTTCAGAATTGCACCTTGCAATGCGGAGAAATTACTGTTTGTGCATTTACAATATTCATTGATTTTTGCCATTGAAAAACGTCCAGAAATGATTGAAGCTACTGACTGAATGAAAGGAGCTGGCATCTCACTCTCTTTGAATCTTCTTTATCATGCTAAGAGGAGCAGGAAAAAGCAAAAAATTTCAGAATTGCACCTTGCAATGCGGAGAAATTACTGTTTGTGCATTTACAATATTCATTGATTTTTGCCATTGAAAAACTTCATGTTATTCATATACCAGAAATGATAGAAGCTACTGACTGAATGAAAGGAGCTGGCATCTCACTCTCTTTGAATCTTCTTTATCATGCTAAGAGGAGCAGGAAAAAGCAAAAAATTTCAGAATTGCACCTTGCAATGCGGAGAAATTACTGTTTGTGCATTTACAATATTCATTGATTTTTGCCATTGAAAAACGTCCAGAAATGATTGAAGCTACTGACTGAATGAAAGGAGCTGGCATCTCACTCTCTTTGAATCTTTTTTATCATGCTAAGAGGAGCAGGAAAAAGCAAAAAATTTCAGAATTGCATCTTGCAATGCGGAGAAATTACTGTTTGTGCATTTACAATATTCATTGATTTTTGCCATTGAAAAACGTCCAGAAATGATTGAAGCTACTGACTGAATGAAAGGAGCTGGCATCTCACTCTCTTTGAATCTTCTTTATCATGCTAAGAGGAGCAGGAAAAAGCAAAAAATTTCAGAATTGCACCTTGCAATGCGGAGAAATTACTGTTTGTGCATTTACAATATTCATTGATTTTTGCCATTGAAAAACGTCCAGAAATGATTGAAGCTACTGACTGAATGAAAGGAGCTGGAATCTCACTCTCTTTGAATCTTCTTTATCATGCTAAGAGGAGCAGGAAAAAGCAAAAAATTTCAGAATTGCAACTTGCAATGCGGAGAAATTACTGTTTGTGCATTTACAATATTCATTGATTTTTGCCATTGAAAAACATCATGTTATTCATATACCAGAAATGATTGAAGCTACTGACTGAATGAAAGGAGCTGGCATCTCACTCTCTTTGAATCTTCTTTATCATGCTAAGAGGAGCAGGAAAAAGCAAAAAATTTCAGAATTGCACCTTGCAATGCGGAGAAATTACTGTTTGTGCATTTACAATATTCATTGATTTTTGCCATTGAAAAACGTCCAGAAATGATTGAAGCTACTGACTGAATGAAAGGAGCTGGCATCTCACTCTCTTTGAATCTTCTTTATCATGCTAAGAGGAGCAGGAAAAAGCAAAAAATTTCAGAATTGCACCTTGCAATGCGGAGAAATTACTGTTTGTGCATTTACAATATTCATTGATTTTTGCCATTGAAAAACGTCCAGAAATGATTGAAGCTACTGACTGAATGAAAGGAGCTGGCATCTCACTCTCTTTGAATCTTCTTTATCATGCTAAGAGGAGCAGGAAAAAGCAAAAAATTTCAGAATTGCACCTTGCAATGCGGAGAAATTACTGTTTGTGCATTTACAATATTCATTGATTTTTGCCATTGAAAAACGTCCAGAAATGATTGAAGCTACTGACTGAATGAAAGGAGCTGGCATCTCACTCTCTTTGAATCTTCTTTATCATGCTAAGAGGAGCAGGAAAAAGCAAAAAATTTCAGAATTGCACCTTGCAATGCGGAGAAATTACTGTTTGTGCATTTACAATATTCATTGATTTTTGCCATTGAAAAACGTCCAGAAATGATTGAAGCTACTGACTGAATGAAAGGAGCTGGCATCTCACTCTCTTTGAATCTTCTTTATCATGCTAAGAGGAGCAGGAAAAAGCAAAAAATTTCAGAATTGCACCTTGCAATGCGGAGAAATTACTGTTTGTGCATTTACAATATTCATTGATTTTTGCCATTGAAAAACGTCCAGAAATGATTGAAGCTACTGACTGAATGAAAGGAGCTGGCATCTCACTCTCTTTGAATCTTTTTTATCATGCTAAGAGGAGCAGGAAAAAGCAAAAAATTTCAGAATTGCATCTTGCAATGCGGAGAAATTACTGTTTGTGCATTTACAATATTCATTGATTTTTGCCATTGAAAAACGTCCAGAAATGATTGAAGCTACTGACTGAATGAAAGGAGCTGGCATCTCACTCTCTTTGAATCTTCTTTATCATGCTAAGAGGAGCAGGAAAAAGCAAAAAATTTCAGAATTGCACCTTGCAATGCGGAGAAATTACTGTTTGTGCATTTACAATATTCATTGATTTTTGCCATTGAAAAACGTCCAGAAATGATTGAAGCTACTGACTGAATGAAAGGAGCTGGAATCTCACTCTCTTTGAATCTTCTTTATCATGCTAAGAGGAGCAGGAAAAAGCAAAAAATTTCAGAATTGCAACTTGCAATGCGGAGAAATTACTGTTTGTGCATTTACAATATTCATTGATTTTTGCCATTGAAAAACATCATGTTATTCATATACCAGAAATGATTGAAGCTACTGACTGAATGAAAGGAGCTGGCATCTCACTCTCTTTGAATCTTCTTTATCATGCTAAGAGGAGCAGGAAAAAGCAAAAAATTTCAGAATTGCACCTTGCAATGCGGAGAAATTACTGTTTGTGCATTTACAATATTCATTGATTTTTGCCATTGAAAAACGTCCAGAAATGATTGAAGCTACTGACTGAATGAAAGGAGCTGGCATCTCACTCTCTTTGAATCTTCTTTATCATGCTAAGAGGAGCAGGAAAAAGCAAAAAATTTCAGAATTGCACCTTGCAATGCGGAGAAATTACTGTTTGTGCATTTACAATATTCATTGATTTTTGCCATTGAAAAACGTCCAGAAATGATTGAAGCTACTGACTGAATGAAAGGAGCTGGCATCTCACTCTCTTTGAATCTTCTTTATCATGCTAAGAGGAGCAGGAAAAAGCAAAAAATTTCAGAATTGCACCTTGCAATGCGGAGAAATTACTGTTTGTGCATTTACAATATTCATTAATTTTTGCCATTGAAAAACATCATGTTATTCATATCCCAGAAATGTTTGAAGCTACTGACTGAATGAAAGAAGCTGGCATCTCACTCTCTTTGAATCTTCTTTATCATGCTAAGAGGAGCAGGAAAAAGCAAAAAATTTCAGAATTGCACCTTGCAATGCGGAGAAATTACTGTTTGTGCATTTACAATATTCATTGATTTTTGCCATTGAAAAACGTCCAGAAATGATTGAAGCTACTGACTGAATGAAAGGAGCTGGCATCTCACTCTCTTTGAATCTTCTTTATCATGCTAAGAGGAGCAGGAAAAAGCAAAAAATTTCAGAATTGCACCTTGCAATGCGGAGAAATTACTGTTTGTGCATTTACAATATTCATTGATTTTTGCCATTGAAAAACATCATGTTATTCATATACCAGAAATGTTTGAAGCTACTGACTGAATGAAAGGAGCTGGCATCTCACTCTCTTTGAATCTTCTCTATCATGCTAAGAGGAGCAGGAAAAAGCAAAAAATTTCAGAATTGCACCTTGCAATGCGGAGAAATTACTGTTTGTGCATTTACAATATTCATTGATTTTTGCCATTGAAAAACGTCCAGAAATGATTGAAGCTACTGACTGAATGAAAGGAGCTGGCATCTCACTCTCTTTGAATCCTCTTTATCATGCTAAGAGGAGCAGGAAAATGCAAGAAATTTCAGAATTGCAACTTGCAATGCGGAGAAATTACTGTTTGTGCATTTACAATATTCATTGATTTTTGCCATTGAAAAACATCCAGAAATGATTGAAGCTACTGACTGAATGAAAGGAGCTGGCATCTCACTCTCTTTGAATCTTCTTTATCATGCTAAGAGGAGCAGGAAAAAGCCAAAAATTTCAGAATTGCACCTTGCAATGCGGAGAAATTACTGTTTGTGCATTTACAATATTCATTGATTTTTGCCATTGAAAAACATCATGTTATTCATATACCAGAAATGATTGAAGCTACTGACTGAATGAAAGGAGCTGGCATCTCACTCTCTTTGAATCTTCTTTATCATGCAAAGAGGAGCAGGAAAAAGCAAAAAATTTCAAAATTACACCTTGCAATGCGGAGAAATTACTGTTTGTGCATTTACAATATTCATTGATTTTTGCCATTGAAAAACGTCCAGAAATGATTGAAGCTACTGACTGAATGAAAGGAGCTGGCATCTCACTCTCTTTGAATCTTCTTTATCATGCTAAGAGGAGCAGGAAAAAGCAAAAAATTTCAGAATTGCACCTTGCAATGCGGAGAAATTACTGTTTGTGCATTTACAATATTCACTGATTTTTGCCATTGAAAAACGTCCAGAAATGATTGAAGCAACTGACTGAATGAAAGGAGCTGGCATCTCACTCTCTTTGAATCTTCTTTATCATGCTAAGAGGAGCAGGAAAAAGCAAAAAATTTCAGAATTGCACCTTGCAATGCGGAGAAATTACTGTTTGTGTATTTACAATATTCATTGATTTTTGCCATTGAAAAACGTCCAGAAATAATTGAAGCTACTGACTGAATGAAAGGAGCTGGCATCTCACTCTCTTTGAATCTTCTTTATCATGCTAAGAGGAGCAGGAAAAAGCAAAAAATTTCAGAATTGCAACTTGCAATGCGGAGAAATTACTGTTTGTGCATTTACAATATTCATTGATTTTTGCCATTGAAAAACATCATGTTATTCATATACCAGAAATGATTGAAGCTACTGACTGAATGAAAGGAGCTGGCATCTCACTCTCTTTGAATCTTCTTTATCATGCTAAGAGGAGCAGGAAAAAGCAAAAAATTTCAGAATTGCACCTTGCAATGCGGAGAAATTACTGTTTGTGCATTTACAATATTCATTGATTTTTGCCATTGAAAAACGTCCAGAAATGATTGAAGCTACTGACTGAATGAAAGGAGCTGGCATCTCACTCTCTTTGAATCTTCTTTATCATGCTAAGAGGAGCAGGAAAAAGCAAAAAATTTCAGAATTGCACCTTGCAATGCGGAGAAATTACTGTTTGTGCTTTTACAATATTCATTGATTTTTGCCATTGAAAAACATCATGTTATTCATATACCAGAAATGTTTGAAGCTACTGACTGAATGAAAGGAGCTGGCATCTCACTCTCTTTGAATCTTCTTTATCATGCTAAGAGGAGCAGGAAAAAGCAAAAAATTTCAGAATTGCACCTTGCAATGCGGAGAAATTACTGTTTGTGCATTTACAATATTCATTGATTTTTGCCATTGAAAAATGTCCAGAAATGATTGAAGCTGCTGACTGAATGAAAGGAGCTGGCATCTCACTCTCTTTGAATCTTCTTTATCATGCTAAGAGGAGCAGGAAAAAGCAAAAAATTTCAGAATTGCACCTTGCAATGCGGAGAAATTACTGTTTGTGCATTTACAATATTCATTGATTTTTGCCATTGAAAAACATCATGTTATTCATATACCAGAAATGATTGAAGCTACTGACTGAATGAAAGGAGCTGGCATCTCACTCTCTTTGAATCTTCTTTATCATGCTAAGAGGAGCAGGAAAAAGCAAAAAATTTCAGAATTGCACCTTGCAATGCGGAGAAATTACTGTTTGTGCATTTACAATATTCATTGATTTTTGCCATTGAAAAACGTCCAGAAATGATTGAAGCTACTGACTGAATGAAAGGAGCTGGCATCTCACTCTCTTTGAATCTTCTTTATCATGCTAAGAGGAGCAGGAAAAAGCAAAAAATTTCAGAATTGCACCTTGCAATGCGGAGAAATTACTGTTTGTGCATTTACAATATTCATTGATTTTTGCCATTGAAAAACGTCCAGAAATGATTGAAGCTACTGACTGAATGAAAGGAGCTGGCATCTCACTCTCTTTGAATCTTCTTTATCATGCTAAGAGGAGCAGGAAAAAGCAAAAAATTTCAGAATTGCACCTTGCAATGCGGAGAAATTACTGTTTGTGCATTTACAATATTCATTGATTTTTGCCATTGAAAAACATCATGTTATTCATATACCAGAAATGATTGAAGCTACTGACTGAATGAAAGGAGCTGGCATCTCACTCTCTTTGAATCTTCTTTATCATGCAAAGAGGAGCAGGAAAAAGCAAAAAATTTCAAAATTGCACCTTGCAATGCGGAGAAATTACTGTTTGTGCATTTACAATATTCATTGATTTTTGCCATTGAAAAACGTCCAGAAATGATTGAAGCTACTGACTGAATGAAAGGAGCTGGCATCTCACTCTCTTTGAATCTTCTTTATCATGCTAAGAGGAGCAGGAAAAAGCAAAAAATTTCAGAATTGCACCTTGCAATGCGGAGAAATTACTGTTTGTGCATTTACAATATTCACTGATTTTTGCCATTGAAAAACGTCCAGAAATGATTGAAGCAACTGACTGAATGAAAGGAGCTGGCATCTCACTCTCTTTGAATCTTCTTTATCATGCTAAGAGGAGCAGGAAAAAGCAAAAAATTTCAGAATTGCACCTTGCAATGCGGAGAAATTACTGTTTGTGTATTTACAATATTCATTGATTTTTGCCATTGAAAAACGTCCAGAAATAATTGAAGCTACTGACTGAATGAAAGGAGCTGGCATCTCACTCTCTTTGAATCTTCTTTATCATGCTAAGAGGAGCAGGAAAAAGCAAAAAATTTCAGAATTGCAACTTGCAATGTGGAGAAATTACTGTTTGTGCATTTACAATATTCATTGATTTTTGCCATTGAAAAACATCATGTTATTCATATACCAGAAATGATTGAAGCTACTGACTGAATGAAAGGAGCTGGCATCTCACTCTCTTTGAATCTTCTTTATCATGCTAAGAGGAGCAGGAAAAAGCAAAAAATTTCAGAATTGCACTTTGCAATGCGGAGAAATTACTGTTTGTGCATTTACAATATTCATTGATTTTTGCCATTGAAAAACGTCCAGAAATGATTGAAGCTACTGACTGAATGAAAGGAGCTGGCATCTCACTCTCTTTGAATCTTCTTTATCATGCTAAGAGGAGCAGGAAAAAGCAAAAAATTTCAGAATTGCACCTTGCAATGCGGAGAAATTACTGTTTGTGCTTTTACAATATTCATTGATTTTTGCCATTGAAAAACATCATGTTATTCATATACCAGAAATGTTTGAAGCTACTGACTGAATGAAAGGAGCTGGCATCTCACTCTCTTTGAATCTTCTTTATCATGCTAAGAGGAGCAGGAAAAAGCAAAAAATTTCAGAATTGCACCTTGCAATGCGGAGAAATTACTGTTTGTGCATTTACAATATTCATTGATTTTTGCCATTGAAAAATGTCCAGAAATGATTGAAGCTGCTGACTGAATGAAAGGAGCTGGCATCTCACTCTCTTTGAATCTTCTTTATCATGCTAAGAGGAGCAGGAAAAAGCAAAAAATTTCAGAATTGCACCTTGCAATGCGGAGAAATTACTGTTTGTGCATTTACAATATTCATTGATTTTTGCCATTGAAAAACATCATGTTATTCATATACCAGAAATGATTGAAGCTACTGACTGAATGAAAGGAGCTGGCATCTCACTCTCTTTGAATCTTCTTTATCATGCTAAGAGGAGCAGGAAAAAGCAAAAAATTTCAGAATTGCACCTTGCAATGCGGAGAAATTACTGTTTGTGCATTTACAATATTCATTGATTTTTGCCATTGAAAAACGTCCAGAAATGATTGAAGCTACTGACTGAATGAAAGGAGCTGGCATCTCACTCTCTTTGAATCTTCTTTATCATGCTAAGAGGAGCAGGAAAAAGCCAAAAATTTCAGAATTGCACCTTGCAATGCGGAGAAATTACTGTTTGTGCATTTACAATATTCATTGATTTTTGCCATTGAAAAACGTCCAGAAATGATTGAAGCTACTGACTGAATGAAAGGAGCTGGCATCTCACTCTCTTTGAATCTTCTTTATCATGCTAAGAGGAGCAGGAAAAAGCAAAAAATTTCAGAATTGCACCTTGCAATGCGGAGAAATTACTGTTTGTGCATTTACAATATTCATTGATTTTTGCCATTGAAAAACATCATGTTATTCATATACCAGAAATGTTTGAAGCTACTGACTGAATGAAAGGAGCTGGCATCTCACTCTCTTTGAATCTTCTTTATCATGCTAAGAGGAGCAGGAAAAAGCAAAAAATTTCAGAATTGCACCTTGCAATGCGGAGAAATTACTGTTTGTGCATTTACAATATTCATTGATTTTTGCCATTGAAAAACGTCCAGAAATGATTGAAGCTACTGACTGAATGAAAGGAGCTGGCATCTCACTCTCTTTGAATCTTCTTTATCATGCTAAGAGGAGCAGGAAAAAGCAAAAAATTTCAGAATTGCACCTTGCAATGCGGAGAAATTACTGTTTGTGCATTTACAATATTCATTGATTTTTGCCATTGAAAAACATCATGTTATTCATATACCAGAAATGATTGAAGCTACTGACTGAATGAAAGGAGCTGGCATCTCGCTCTCTTTGAATCTTCTTTATCATGCTAAGAGGAGCAGGAAAAAGCAAAAAATTTCAGAATTGCACCTTGCAATGCGGAGAAATTACTGTTTGTGCATTTACAATATTCATTGATTTTTGCCATTGAAAAACGTCCAGAAATGATTGAAGCTACTGACTGAATGAAAGGAGCTGGCATCTCACTCTCTTTGAATCTTCTTTATCATGCTAAGAGGAGCAGGAAAAAGCAAAAAATTTCAGAATTGCACCTTGCAATGTGGAGAAATTACTGTTTGTGCATTTACAATATTCATTGATTTTTGCCATTGAAAAACATCATGTTATTCATATACCAGAAATGATTGAAGCTACTGACTGAATGAAAGGAGCTGGCATCTCACTCTCTTTGAATCTTCTTTATCATGCTAAGAGGAGCAGGAAAAAGCAAAAAATTTCAGAATTGCACCTTGCAATGCGGAGAAATTACTGTTTGTGCATTTACAATATTCATTGATTTTTGCCATTGAAAAACGTCCAGAAATGATTGAAGCTACTGACTGAATGAAAGGAGCTGGCATCTCACTCTCTTTGAATCTTCTTTATCATGCTAAGAGGAGCAGGAAAAAGCAAAAAATTTCAGAATTGCACCTTGCAATGCGGAGAAATTACTGTTTGTGCTTTTACAATATTCATTGATTTTTGCCATTGAAAAACATCATGTTATTCATATACCAGAAATGTTTGAAGCTACTGACTGAATGAAAGGAGCTGGCATCTCACTCTCTTTGAATCTTCTTTATCATGCTAAGAGGAGCAGGAAAAAGCAAAAAATTTCAGAATTGCACCTTGCAATGCGGAGAAATTACTGTTTGTGCATTTACAATATTCATTGATTTTTGCCATTGAAAAACGTCCAGAAATGATTGAAGCTACTGACTGAATGAAAGGAGCTGGCATCTCACTCTCTTTGAATCTTCTTTATCATGCTAAGAGGAGCAGGAAAAAGCAAAAAATTTCAGAATTGCACCTTGCAATGCGGAGAAATTACTGTTTGTGCATTTACAATATTCATTGATTTTTGCCATTGAAAAACGTCCAGAAATGATTGAAGCTACTGACTGAATGAAAGGAGCTGGCATCTCACTCTCTTTGAATCTTCTTTATCATGCTAAGAGGAGCAGGAAAAAGCAAAAAATTTCAGAATTGCAACTTGCAATGCGGAGAAATTACTGTTTGTGCATTTACAATATTCATTGATTTTTGCCATTGAAAAACATCATGTTATTCATATACCAGAAATGATTGAAGCTACTGACTGAATGAAAGGAGCTGGCATCTCACTCTCTTTGAATCTTCTTTATCATGCTAAGAGGAGCAGGAAAAAGCAAAAAATTTCAGAATTGCACCTTGCAATGCGGAGAAATTACTGTTTGTGCATTTACAATATTCATTGATTTTTGCCATTGAAAAACATCATGTTATTCATATACCAGAAATGTTTGAAGCTACTGACTGAATGAAAGGAGCTGGCATCGCACTCTCTTTGAATCTTCTTTATCATGCTAAGAGGAGCAGGAAAAAGCAAAAAATTTCAGAATTGCACCTTGCAATGCGGAGAAATTACTGTTTGTGCTTTTACAATATTCATTGATTTTTGCCATTGAAAAACGTCCAGAAATGATTGAAGCTACTGACTGAATGAAAGGAGCTGGCATCTCACTCTCTTTGAATCTTCTTTATCATGCTAAGAGGAGCAGGAAAATGCAAGAAATTTCAGAATTGCACCTTGCAATGCGGAGAAATTACTGTTTGTGCATTTACAATATTCATTGATTTTTGCCATTGAAAAACATCCAGAAATGATTGAAGCTACTGACTGAATGAAAGGAGCTGGCATCTCACTCTCTTTGAATCTTCTTTATCATGCTAAGAGGAGCAGGAAAAAGCCAAAAATTTCAGAATTGCACCTTGCAATGCGGAGAAATTACTGTTTGTGCATTTACAATATTCATTGATTTTTGCCATTGAAAAACATCATGTTATTCATATACCAGAAATGATTGAAGCTACTGACTGAATGAAAGGAGCTGGCATCTCACTCTCTTTGAATCTTCTTTATCATGCAAAGAGGAGCAGGAAAAAGCAAAAAATTTCAGAATTGCACCTTGCAATGCGGAGAAATTACTGTTTGTGCATTTACAATATTCATTGATTTTTGCCATTGAAAAACGTCCAGAAATGATTGAAGCTACTGACTGAATGAAAGGAGCTGGCATCTCACTCTCTTTGAATCTTCTTTATCATGCTAAGAGGAGCAGGAAAAAGCAAAAAATTTCAGAATTGCACCTTGCAATGCGGAGAAATTACTGTTTGTGCATTTACAATATTCACTGATTTTTGCCATTGAAAAACGTCCAGAAATGATTGAAGCAACTGACTGAATGAAAGGAGCTGGCATCTCACTCTCTTTGAATCTTCTTTATCATGCTAAGAGGAGCAGGAAAAAGCAAAAAATTTCAGAATTGCACCTTGCAATGCGGAGAAATTACTGTTTGTGCATTTACAATATTCATTGATTTTTGCCATTGAAAAACGTCCAGAAATGATTGAAGCTACTGACTGAATGAAAGGAGCTGGCATCTCACTCTCTTTGAATCTTCTTTATCATGCTAAGAGGAGCAGAAAAAAGCAAAAAATTTCAGAATTGCACCTTGCAATGCGGAGAAATTACTGTTTGTGCATTTACAATATTCATTGATTTTTGCCATTGAAAAACGTCCAGAAATAATTGAAGCTACTGAATGAATGAAAGGAGCTGGCATCTCACTCTCTTTGAATCTTCTTTATCATGCTAAGAGGAGCAGGAAAAAGCAAAAAATTTCAGAATTGCAACTTGCAATGCGGAGAAATTACTGTTTGTGCATTTACAATATTCATTGATTTTTGCCATTGAAAAACATCATGTTATTCATATACCAGAAATGATTGAAGCTACTGACTGAATGAAAGGAGCTGGCATCTCACTCTCTTTGAATCTTCTTTATCATGCTAAGAGGAGCAGGAAAAAGCAAAAAATTTCAGAATTGCACTTTGCAATGCGGAGAAATTACTGTTTGTGCATTTACAATATTCATTGATTTTTGCCATTGAAAAACGTCCAGAAATGATTGAAGCTACTGACTGAATGAAAGGAGCTGGCATCTCACTCTCTTTGAATCTTCTTTATCATGCTAAGAGGAGCAGGAAAAAGCAAAAAATTTCAGAATTGCACCTTGCAATGCGGAGAAATTACTGTTTGTGCTTTTACAATATTCATTGATTTTTGCCATTGAAAAACATCATGTTATTCATATACCAGAAATGTTTGAAGCTACTGACTGAATGAAAGGAGCTGGCATCTCACTCTCTTTGAATCTTCTTTATCATGCTGAGGAGCAGGAAAAAGCAAAAAATTTCAGAATTGCACCTTGCAATGCGGAGAAATTACTGTTTGTGCATTTACAATATTCATTGATTTTTGCCATTGAAAAATGTCCAGAAATGATTGAAGCTGCTGACTGAATGAAAGGAGCTGGCATCTCACTCTCTTTGAATCTTCTTTATCATGCTAAGAGGAGCAGGAAAAAGCAAAAAATTTCAGAATTGCACCTTGCAATGCGGAGAAATTACTGTTTGTGCATTTACAATATTCATTGATTTTTGCCATTGAAAAACATCATGTTATTCATATACCAGAAATGATTGAAGCTACTGACTGAATGAAAGGAGCTGGCATCTCACTCTCTTTGAATCTTCTTTATCATGCTAAGAGGAGCAGGAAAAAGCAAAAAATTTCAGAATTGCACCTTGCAATGCGGAGAAATTACTGTTTGTGCATTTACAATATTCATTGATTTTTGCCATTGAAAAACGTCCAGAAATGATTGAAGCTACTGACTGAATGAAAGGAGCTGGCATCTCACTCTCTTTGAATCTTCTTTATCATGCTAAGAGGAGCAGGAAAAAGCAAAAAATTTCAGAATTGCACCTTGCAATGCGGAGAAATTACTGTTTGTGCATTTACAATATTCATTGATTTTTGCCATTGAAAAACGTCCAGAAATGATTGAAGCTACTGACTGAATGAAAGGAGCTGGCATCTCACTCTCTTTGAATCTTCTTTATCATGCTAAGAGGAGCAGGAAAAAGCAAAAAATTTCAGAATTGCACCTTGCAATGCGGAGAAATTACTGTTTGTGCATTTACAATATTCATTGATTTTTGCCATTGAAAAACATCATGTTATTCATATACCAGAAATGTTTGAAGCTACTGACTGAATGAAAGGAGCTGGCATCTCACTCTCTTTGAATCTTCTTTATCATGCTAAGAGGAGCAGGAAAAAGCAAAAAATTTCAGAATTGCACCTTGCAATGCGGAGAAATTACTGTTTGTGCATTTACAATATTCATTGATTTTTGCCATTGAAAAACGTCCAGAAATGATTGAAGCTACTGACTGAATGAAAGGAGCTGGCATCTCACTCTCTTTGAATCTTCTTTATCATGCTAAGAGGAGCAGGAAAAAGCAAAAAATTTCAGAATTGCACCTTGCAATGCGGAGAAATTACTGTTTGTGCATTTACAATATTCATTGATTTTTGCCATTGAAAAACGTCCAGAAATGATTGAAGCTACTGACTGAATGAAAGGAGCTGGCATCTCACTCTCTTTGAATCTTCTTTATCATGCTAAGAGGAGCAGGAAAAAGCAAAAAATTTCAGAATTGCAACTTGCAATGCGGAGAAATTACTGTTTGTGCATTTACAATATTCATTGATTTTTGCCATTGAAAAACATCATGTTATTCATATACCAGAAATGATTGAAGCTACTGACTGAATGAAAGGAGCTGGCATCTCACTCTCTTTGAATCTTCTTTATCATGCTAAGAGGAGCAGGAAAAAGCAAAAAATTTCAGAATTGCACCTTGCAATGCGGAGAAATTACTGTTTGTGCATTTACAATATTCATTGATTTTTGCCATTGAAAAACATCATGTTATTCATATACCAGAAATGTTTGAAGCTACTGACTGAATGAAAGGAGCTGGCATCGCACTCTCTTTGAATCTTCTTTATCATGCTAAGAGGAGCAGGAAAAAGCAAAAAATTTCAGAATTGCACCTTGCAATGCGGAGAAATTACTGTTTGTGCTTTTACAATATTCATTGATTTTTGCCATTGAAAAACGTCCAGAAATGATTGAAGCTACTGACTGAATGAAAGGAGCTGGCATCTCACTCTCTTTGAATCTTCTTTATCATGCTAAGAGGAGCAGGAAAATGCAAGAAATTTCAGAATTGCACCTTGCAATGCGGAGAAATTACTGTTTGTGCATTTACAATATTCATTGATTTTTGCCATTGAAAAACATCCAGAAATGATTGAAGCTACTGACTGAATGAAAGGAGCTGGCATCTCACTCTCTTTGAATCTTCTTTATCATGCTAAGAGGAGCAGGAAAAAGCCAAAAATTTCAGAATTGCACCTTGCAATGCGGAGAAATTACTGTTTGTGCATTTACAATATTCATTGATTTTTGCCATTGAAAAACATCATGTTATTCATATACCAGAAATGATTGAAGCTACTGACTGAATGAAAGGAGCTGGCATCTCACTCTCTTTGAATCTTCTTTATCATGCAAAGAGGAGCAGGAAAAAGCAAAAAATTTCAGAATTGCACCTTGCAATGCGGAGAAATTACTGTTTGTGCATTTACAATATTCATTGATTTTTGCCATTGAAAAACGTCCAGAAATGATTGAAGCTACTGACTGAATGAAAGGAGCTGGCATCTCACTCTCTTTGAATCTTCTTTATCATGCTAAGAGGAGCAGGAAAAAGCAAAAAATTTCAGAATTGCACCTTGCAATGCGGAGAAATTACTGTTTGTGCATTTACAATATTCACTGATTTTTGCCATTGAAAAACGTCCAGAAATGATTGAAGCAACTGACTGAATGAAAGGAGCTGGCATCTCACTCTCTTTGAATCTTCTTTATCATGCTAAGAGGAGCAGGAAAAAGCAAAAAATTTCAGAATTGCACCTTGCAATGCGGAGAAATTACTGTTTGTGCATTTACAATATTCATTGATTTTTGCCATTGAAAAACGTCCAGAAATGATTGAAGCTACTGACTGAATGAAAGGAGCTGGCATCTCACTCTCTTTGAATCTTCTTTATCATGCTAAGAGGAGCAGAAAAAAGCAAAAAATTTCAGAATTGCACCTTGCAATGCGGAGAAATTACTGTTTGTGCATTTACAATATTCATTGATTTTTGCCATTGAAAAACGTCCAGAAATAATTGAAGCTACTGACTGAATGAAAGGAGCTGGCATCTCACTCTCTTTGAATCTTCTTTATCATGCTAAGAGGAGCAGGAAAAAGCAAAAAATTTCAGAATTGCAACTTGCAATGCGGAGAAATTACTGTTTGTGCATTTACAATATTCATTGATTTTTGCCATTGAAAAACATCATGTTATTCATATACCAGAAATGATTGAAGCTACTGACTGAATGAAAGGAGCTGGCATCTCACTCTCTTTGAATCTTCTTTATCATGCTAAGAGGAGCAGGAAAAAGCAAAAAATTTCAGAATTGCACTTTGCAATGCGGAGAAATTACTGTTTGTGCATTTACAATATTCATTGATTTTTGCCATTGAAAAACGTCCAGAAATGATTGAAGCTACTGACTGAATGAAAGGAGCTGGCATCTCACTCTCTTTGAATCTTCTTTATCATGCTAAGAGGAGCAGGAAAAAGCAAAAAATTTCAGAATTGCACCTTGCAATGCGGAGAAATTACTGTTTGTGCTTTTACAATATTCATTGATTTTTGCCATTGAAAAACATCATGTTATTCATATACCAGAAATGTTTGAAGCTACTGACTGAATGAAAGGAGCTGGCATCTCACTCTCTTTGAATCTTCTTTATCATGCTAAGAGGAGCAGGAAAAAGCAAAAAATTTCAGAATTGCACCTTGCAATGCGGAGAAATTACTGTTTGTGCATTTACAATATTCATTGATTTTTGCCATTGAAAAATGTCCAGAAATGATTGAAGCTGCTGACTGAATGAAAGGAGCTGGCATCTCACTCTCTTTGAATCTTCTTTATCATGCTAAGAGGAGCAGGAAAAAGCAAAAAATTTCAGAATTGCACCTTGCAATGCGGAGAAATTACTGTTTGTGCATTTACAATATTCATTGATTTTTGCCATTGAAAAACATCATGTTATTCATATACCAGAAATGATTGAAGCTACTGACTGAATGAAAGGAGCTGGCATCTCACTCTCTTTGAATCTTCTTTATCATGCTAAGAGGAGCAGGAAAAAGCAAAAAATTTCAGAATTGCACCTTGCAATGCGGAGAAATTACTGTTTGTGCATTTACAATATTCATTGATTTTTGCCATTGAAAAACGTCCAGAAATGATTGAAGCTACTGACTGAATGAAAGGAGCTGGCATCTCACTCTCTTTGAATCTTCTTTATCATGCTAAGAGGAGCAGGAAAAAGCAAAAAATTTCAGAATTGCACCTTGCAATGCGGAGAAATTACTGTTTGTGCATTTACAATATTCATTGATTTTTGCCATTGAAAAACGTCCAGAAATGATTGAAGCTACTGACTGAATGAAAGGAGCTGGCATCTCACTCTCTTTGAATCTTCTTTATCATGCTAAGAGGAGCAGGAAAAAGCAAAAAATTTCAGAATTGCACCTTGCAATGCGGAGAAATTACTGTTTGTGCATTTACAATATTCATTGATTTTTGCCATTGAAAAACATCATGTTATTCATATACCAGAAATGTTTGAAGCTACTGACTGAATGAAAGGAGCTGGCATCTCACTCTCTTTGAATCTTCTTTATCATGCTAAGAGGAGCAGGAAAAAGCAAAAAATTTCAGAATTGCACCTTGCAATGCGGAGAAATTACTGTTTGTGCATTTACAATATTCATTGATTTTTGCCATTGAAAAACGTCCAGAAATGATTGAAGCTACTGACTGAATGAAAGGAGCTGGCATCTCACTCTCTTTGAATCTTCTTTATCATGCTAAGAGGAGCAGGAAAAAGCAAAAAATTTCAGAATTGCACCTTGCAATGCGGAGAAATTACTGTTTGTGCATTTACAATATTCATTGATTTTTGCCATTGAAAAACATCATGTTATTCATATACCAGAAATGATTGAAGCTACTGACTGAATGAAAGGAGCTGGCATCTCGCTCTCTTTGAATCTTCTTTATCATGCTAAGAGGAGCAGGAAAAAGCAAAAAATTTCAGAATTGCACCTTGCAATGCGGAGAAATTACTGTTTGTGCATTTACAATATTCATTGATTTTTGCCATTGAAAAACGTCCAGAAATGATTGAAGCTACTGACTGAATGAAAGGAGCTGGCATCTCACTCTCTTTGAATCTTCTTTATCATGCTAAGAGGAGCAGGAAAAAGCAAAAAATTTCAGAATTGCACCTTGCAATGTGGAGAAATTACTGTTTGTGCATTTACAATATTCATTGATTTTTGCCATTGAAAAACATCATGTTATTCATATACCAGAAATGATTGAAGCTACTGACTGAATGAAAGGAGCTGGCATCTCACTCTCTTTGAATCTTCTTTATCATGCTAAGAGGAGCAGGAAAAAGCAAAAAATTTCAGAATTGCACCTTGCAATGCGGAGAAATTACTGTTTGTGCATTTACAATATTCATTGATTTTTGCCATTGAAAAACGTCCAGAAATGATTGAAGCTACTGACTGAATGAAAGGAGCTGGCATCTCACTCTCTTTGAATCTTCTTTATCATGCTAAGAGGAGCAGGAAAAAGCAAAAAATTTCAGAATTGCACCTTGCAATGCGGAGAAATTACTGTTTGTGCTTTTACAATATTCATTGATTTTTGCCATTGAAAAACATCATGTTATTCATATACCAGAAATGTTTGAAGCTACTGACTGAATGAAAGGAGCTGGCATCTCACTCTCTTTGAATCTTCTTTATCATGCTAAGAGGAGCAGGAAAAAGCAAAAAATTTCAGAATTGCACCTTGCAATGCGGAGAAATTACTGTTTGTGCATTTACAATATTCATTGATTTTTGCCATTGAAAAACGTCCAGAAATGATTGAAGCTACTGACTGAATGAAAGGAGCTGGCATCTCACTCTCTTTGAATCTTCTTTATCATGCTAAGAGGAGCAGGAAAAAGCAAAAAATTTCAGAATTGCACCTTGCAATGCGGAGAAATTACTGTTTGTGCATTTACAATATTCATTGATTTTTGCCATTGAAAAACGTCCAGAAATGATTGAAGCTACTGACTGAATGAAAGGAGCTGGCATCTCACTCTCTTTGAATCTTCTTTATCATGCTAAGAGGAGCAGGAAAAAGCAAAAAATTTCAGAATTGCAACTTGCAATGCGGAGAAATTACTGTTTGTGCATTTACAATATTCATTGATTTTTGCCATTGAAAAACATCATGTTATTCATATACCAGAAATGATTGAAGCTACTGACTGAATGAAAGGAGCTGGCATCTCACTCTCTTTGAATCTTCTTTATCATGCTAAGAGGAGCAGGAAAAAGCAAAAAATTTCAGAATTGCACCTTGCAATGCGGAGAAATTACTGTTTGTGCATTTACAATATTCATTGATTTTTGCCATTGAAAAACATCATGTTATTCATATACCAGAAATGTTTGAAGCTACTGACTGAATGAAAGGAGCTGGCATCGCACTCTCTTTGAATCTTCTTTATCATGCTAAGAGGAGCAGGAAAAAGCAAAAAATTTCAGAATTGCACCTTGCAATGCGGAGAAATTACTGTTTGTGCTTTTACAATATTCATTGATTTTTGCCATTGAAAAACGTCCAGAAATGATTGAAGCTACTGACTGAATGAAAGGAGCTGGCATCTCACTCTCTTTGAATCTTCTTTATCATGCTAAGAGGAGCAGGAAAATGCAAGAAATTTCAGAATTGCACCTTGCAATGCGGAGAAATTACTGTTTGTGCATTTACAATATTCATTGATTTTTGCCATTGAAAAACATCCAGAAATGATTGAAGCTACTGACTGAATGAAAGGAGCTGGCATCTCACTCTCTTTGAATCTTCTTTATCATGCTAAGAGGAGCAGGAAAAAGCCAAAAATTTCAGAATTGCACCTTGCAATGCGGAGAAATTACTGTTTGTGCATTTACAATATTCATTGATTTTTGCCATTGAAAAACATCATGTTATTCATATACCAGAAATGATTGAAGCTACTGACTGAATGAAAGGAGCTGGCATCTCACTCTCTTTGAATCTTCTTTATCATGCAAAGAGGAGCAGGAAAAAGCAAAAAATTTCAGAATTGCACCTTGCAATGCGGAGAAATTACTGTTTGTGCATTTACAATATTCATTGATTTTTGCCATTGAAAAACGTCCAGAAATGATTGAAGCTACTGACTGAATGAAAGGAGCTGGCATCTCACTCTCTTTGAATCTTCTTTATCATGCTAAGAGGAGCAGGAAAAAGCAAAAAATTTCAGAATTGCACCTTGCAATGCGGAGAAATTACTGTTTGTGCATTTACAATATTCACTGATTTTTGCCATTGAAAAACGTCCAGAAATGATTGAAGCAACTGACTGAATGAAAGGAGCTGGCATCTCACTCTCTTTGAATCTTCTTTATCATGCTAAGAGGAGCAGGAAAAAGCAAAAAATTTCAGAATTGCACCTTGCAATGCGGAGAAATTACTGTTTGTGCATTTACAATATTCATTGATTTTTGCCATTGAAAAACGTCCAGAAATGATTGAAGCTACTGACTGAATGAAAGGAGCTGGCATCTCACTCTCTTTGAATCTTCTTTATCATGCTAAGAGGAGCAGAAAAAAGCAAAAAATTTCAGAATTGCACCTTGCAATGCGGAGAAATTACTGTTTGTGCATTTACAATATTCATTGATTTTTGCCATTGAAAAACGTCCAGAAATGATTGAAGCTACTGACTGAATGAAAGGAGCTGGCATCTCACTCTCTTTGAATCTTCTTTATCATGCTAAGAGGAGCAGGAAAAAGCAAAAAATTTCAGAATTGCACCTTGCAATGCGGAGAAATTACTGTTTGTGCATTTACAATATTCATTAATTTTTGCCATTGAAAAACATCATGTTATTCATATCACAGAAATGTTTGAAGCTACTGACTGAATGAAAGAAGCTGGCATCTCACTCTCTTTGAATCTTCTTTATCATGCTAAGAGGAGCAGGAAAAAGCAAAAAATTTCAGAATTGCACCTTGCAATGCGGAGAAATTACTGTTTGTGCATTTACAATATTCATTGATTTTTGCCATTGAAAAACGTCCAGAAATGATTGAAGCTACTGACTGAATGAAAGGAGCTGGCATCTCACTCTCTTTGAATCTTCTTTATCATGCTAAGAGGAGCAGGAAAAAGCAAAAAATTTCAGAATTGCACCTTGCAATGCGGAGAAATTACTGTTTGTGCATTTACAATATTCATTGATTTTTGCCATTGAAAAACATCATGTTATTCATATACCAGAAATGTTTGAAGCTACTGACTGAATGAAAGGAGCTGGCATCGCACTCTCTTTGAATCTTCTTTATCATGCTAAGAGGAGCAGGAAAAAGCAAAAAATTTCAGAATTGCACCTTGCAATGCGGAGAAATTACTGTTTGTGCTTTTACAATATTCATTGATTTTTGCCATTGAAAAACGTCCAGAAATGATTGAAGCTACTGACTGAATGAAAGGAGCTGGCATCTCACTCTCTTTGAATCTTCTTTATCATGCTAAGAGGAGCAGGAAAATGCAAGAAATTTCAGAATTGCACCTTGCAATGCGGAGAAATTACTGTTTGTGCATTTACAATATTCATTGATTTTTGCCATTGAAAAACATCCAGAAATGATTGAAGCTACTGACTGAATGAAAGGAGCTGGCATCTCACTCTCTTTGAATCTTCTTTATCATGCTAAGAGGAGCAGGAAAAAGCCAAAAATTTCAGAATTGCACCTTGCAATGCGGAGAAATTACTGTTTGTGCATTTACAATATTCATTGATTTTTGCCATTGAAAAACATCATGTTATTCATATACCAGAAATGATTGAAGCTACTGACTGAATGAAAGGAGCTGGCATCTCACTCTCTTTGAATCTTCTTTATCATGCAAAGAGGAGCAGGAAAAAGCAAAAAATTTCAGAATTGCACCTTGCAATGCGGAGAAATTACTGTTTGTGCATTTACAATATTCATTGATTTTTGCCATTGAAAAACGTCCAGAAATGATTGAAGCTACTGACTGAATGAAAGGAGCTGGCATCTCACTCTCTTTGAATCTTCTTTATCATGCTAAGAGGAGCAGGAAAAAGCAAAAAATTTCAGAATTGCACCTTGCAATGCGGAGAAATTACTGTTTGTGCATTTACAATATTCACTGATTTTTGCCATTGAAAAACGTCCAGAAATGATTGAAGCAACTGACTGAATGAAAGGAGCTGGCATCTCACTCTCTTTGAATCTTCTTTATCATGCTAAGAGGAGCAGGAAAAAGCAAAAAATTTCAGAATTGCACCTTGCAATGCGGAGAAATTACTGTTTGTGCATTTACAATATTCATTGATTTTTGCCATTGAAAAACGTCCAGAAATAATTGAAGCTACTGACTGAATGAAAGGAGCTGGCATCTCACTCTCTTTGAATCTTCTTTATCATGCTAAGAGGAGCAGGAAAAAGCAAAAAATTTCAGAATTGCAACTTGCAATGCGGAGAAATTACTGTTTGTGCATTTACAATATTCATTGATTTTTGCCATTGAAAAACATCATGTTATTCATATACCAGAAATGATTGAAGCTACTGACTGAATGAAAGGAGCTGGAATCTCACTCTCTTTGAATCTTCTTTATCATGCTAAGAGGAGCAGTAAAAAGCAAAAAATTTCAGAATGGCACCTTGCAATGCGGAGAAATTACTGTTTGTGCATTTACAATATTCATTGATTTTTGCCATTGAAAAACGTCCAGAAATGATTGAAGCTACTGACTGAATGAAAGGAGCTGGCATCTCACTCTCTTTGAATCTTCTTTATCATGCTAAGAGGAGCAGGAAAAAGCAAAAAATTTCAGAATTGCACCTTGCAATGCGGAGAAATTACTGTTTGTGCTTTTACAATATTCATTGATTTTTGCCATTGAAACACATCATGTTATTCATATACCAGAAATGTTTGAAGCTACTGACTGAATGAAAGGAGCTGGCATCTCACTCTCTTTGAATCTTCTTTATCATGCTAAGAGGAGCAGGAAAAAGCAAAACATTTCAGAATTGCACCTTGCAATGCGGAGAAATTACTGTTTGTGCATTTACAATATTCATTGATTTTTGCCATTGAAAAATGTCCAGAAATGATTGAAGCTGCTGACTGAATGAAAGGAGCTGGCATCTCACTCTCTTTGAATCTTCTTTATCATGCTAAGAGGAGCAGGAAAAAGCAAAAAATTTCAGAATTGCACCTTGCAATGCGGAGAAATTACTGTTTGTGCATTTACAATATTCATTGATTTTTGCCATTGAAAAACATCATGTTATTCATATACCAGAAATGATTGAAGCTACTGACTGAATGAAAGGAGCTGGCATCTCACTCTCTTTGAATCTTCTTTATCATGCTAAGAGGAGCAGGAAAAAGCAAAAAATTTCAGAATTGCACCTTGCAATGCGGAGAAATTACTGTTTGTGCATTTACAATATTCATTGATTTTTGCCATTGAAAAACGTCCAGAAATGATTGAAGCTACTGACTGAATGAAAGGAGCTGGCATCTCACTCTCTTTGAATCTTCTTTATCATGCTAAGAGGAGCAGGAAAAAGCAAAAAATTTCAGAATTGCACCTTGCAATGCGGAGAAATTACTGTTTGTGCATTTACAATATTCATTGATTTTTGCCATTGAAAAACGTCCAGAAATGATTGAAGCTACTGACTGAATGAAAGGAGCTGGCATCTCACTCTCTTTGAATCTTCTTTATCATGCTAAGAGGAGCAGGAAAAAGCAAAAAATTTCAGAATTGCACCTTGCAATGCGGAGAAATTACTGTTTGTGCATTTACAATATTCATTGATTTTTGCCATTGAAAAACATCATGTTATTCATATACCAGAAATGTTTGAAGCTACTGACTGAATGAAAGGAGCTGGCATCTCACTCTCTTTGAATCTTCTTTATCATGCTAAGAGGAGCAGGAAAAAGCAAAAAATTTCAGAATTGCACCTTGCAATGCGGAGAAATTACTGTTTGTGCATTTACAATATTCATTGATTTTTGCCATTGAAAAACGTCCAGAAATGATTGAAGCTACTGACTGAATGAAAGGAGCTGGCATCTCACTCTCTTTGAATCTTCTTTATCATGCTAAGTGGAGCAGGAAAAAGCAAAAAATTTCAGAATTGCACCTTGCAATGCGGAGAAATTACTGTTTGTGCATTTACAATATTCATTGATTTTTGCCATTGAAAAACATCATGTTATTCATATACCAGAAATGATTGAAGCTACTGACTGAATGAAAGGAGCTGGCATCTCGCTCTCTTTGAATCTTCTTTATCATGCTAAGAGGAGCAGGAAAAAGCAAAAAATTTCAGAATTGCACCTTGCAATTCGGAGAAATTACTGTTTGTGCATTTACAATATTCATTGATTTTTGCCATTGAAAAACGTCCAGAAGAGATTGAAGCTACTGACTGAATGAAAGGAGCTGGCATCTCACTCTCTTTGAATCTTCTTTATCATGCTAAGAGGAGCAGGAAAAAGCAAAAAATTTCAGAATTGCACCTTGCAATGTGGAGAAATTACTGTTTGTGCATTTACAATATTCATTGATTTTTGCCATTGAAAAACATCATGTTATTCATATACCAGAAATGATTGAAGCTACTGACTGAATGAAAGGAGCTGGCATCTCACTCTCTTTGAATCTTCTTTATCATGCTAAGAGGAGCAGGAAAAAGCAAAAAATTTCAGAATTGCACCTTGCAATGCGGAGAAATTACTGTTTGTGCATTTACAATATTCATTGATTTTTGCCATTGAAAAACGTCCAGAAATGATTGAAGCTACTGACTGAATGAAAGGAGCTGGCATCTCACTCTCTTTGAATCTTCTTTATCATGCTAAGAGGAGCAGGAAAAAGCAAAAAATTTCAGAATTGCACCTTGCAATGCGGAGAAATTACTGTTTGTGCTTTTACAATATTCATTGATTTTTGCCATTGAAAAACATCATGTTATTCATATACCAGAAATGTTTGAAGCTACTGACTGAATGAAAGGAGCTGGCATCTCACTCTCTTTGAATCTTCTTTATCATGCTAAGAGGAGCAGGAAAAAGCAAAAAATTTCAGAATTGCACCTTGCAATGCGGAGAAATTACTGTTTGTGCATTTACAATATTCATTGATTTTTGCCATTGAAAAACGTCCAGAAATGATTGAAGCTACTGACTGAATGAAAGGAGCTGGCATCTCACTCTCTTTGAATCTTCTTTATCATGCTAAGAGGAGCAGGAAAAAGCAAAAAATTTCAGAATTGCACCTTGCAATGCGGAGAAATTACTGTTTGTGCATTTACAATATTCATTGATTTTTGCCATTGAAAAACGTCCAGAAATGATTGAAGCTACTGACTGAATGAAAGGAGCTGGCATCTCACTCTCTTTGAATCTTCTTTATCATGCTAAGAGGAGCAGGAAAAAGCAAAAAATTTCAGAATTGCAACTTGCAATGCGGAGAAATTACTGTTTGTGCATTTACAATATTCATTGATTTTTGCCATTGAAAAACATCATGTTATTCATATACCAGAAATGATTGAAGCTACTGACTGAATGAAAGGAGCTGGCATCTCACTCTCTTTGAATCTTCTTTATCATGCTAAGAGGAGCAGGAAAAAGCAAAAAATTTCAGAATTGCACCTTGCAATGCGGAGAAATTACTGTTTGTGCATTTACAATATTCATTGATTTTTGCCATTGAAAAACGTCCAGAAATGATTGAAGCTACTGACTGAATGAAAGGAGCTGGCATCTCACTCTCTTTGAATCTTCTTTATCATGCTAAGAGGAGCAGGAAAAAGCAAAAAATTTCAGAATTGCACCTTGCAATGCGGAGAAATTACTGTTTGTGCATTTACAATATTCATTGATTTTTGCCATTGAAAAACGTCCAGAAATGATTGAAGCTACTGACTGAATGAAAGGAGCTGGCATCTCACTCTCTTTGAATCTTCTTTATCATGCTAAGAGGAGCAGGAAAAAGCAAAAAATTTCAGAATTGCACCTTGCAATGCGGAGAAATTACTGTTTGTGCATTTACAATATTCATTGATTTTTGCCATTGAAAAACGTCCAGAAATGATTGAAGCTACTGACTGAATGAAAGGAGCTGGCATCTCACTCTCTTTGAATCTTCTTTATCATGCTAAGAGGAGCAGGAAAAAGCAAAAAATTTCAGAATTGCACCTTGCAATGCGGAGAAATTACTGTTTGTGCATTTACAATATTCATTGATTTTTGCCATTGAAAAACGTCCAGAAATGATTGAAGCTACTGACTGAATGAAAGGAGCTGGCATCTCACTCTCTTTGAATCTTCTTTATCATGCTAAGAGGAGCAGGAAAAAGCAAAAAATTTCAGAATTGCACCTTGCAATGCGGAGAAATTACTGTTTGTGCATTTACAATATTCATTGATTTTTGCCATTGAAAAACATCATGTTATTCATGTACCAGAAATGTTTGAAGCTACTGACTGAATGAAAGGAGCTGGCATCTCACTCTCGTTGAATCTTCTTTATCATGCTAAGAGGAGCAGGAAAAAGCAAAAAATTTCAGAATTGCACCTTGCAATGCGGAGAAATTACTGTTTGTGCATTTACAATATTCATTGATTTTTGCCATTGAAAAACGTCCAGAAATGATTGAAGCTACTGACTGAATGAAAGGAGCTGGCATCTCACTCTCTTTGAATCTTCTTTATCATGCTAAGAGGAGCAGGAAAATGCAAGAAATTTCAGAATTGCACCTTGCAATGCGGAGAAATTACTGTTTGTGCATTTACAATATTCATTGATTTTTGCCATTGAAAAACATCCAGAAATGATTGAAGCTACTGACTGAATGAAAGGAGCTGGCATCTCACTCTCTTTGAATCTTCTTTATCATGCTAAGAGGAGCAGGAAAAAGCCAAAAATTTCAGAATTGCACCTTGCAATGCGGAGAAATTACTGTTTGTGCATTTACAATATTCATTGATTTTTGCCATTGAAAAACATCATGTTATTCATATACCAGAAATGATTGAAGCTACTGACTGAATGAAAGGAGCTGGCATCTCACTCTCTTTGAATCTTCTTTATCATGCAAAGAGGAGCAGGAAAAAGCAAAAAATTTCAGAATTGCACCTTGCAATGCGGAGAAATTACTGTTTGTGCATTTACAATATTCATTGATTTTTGCCATTGAAAAACGTCCAGAAATGATTGAAGCTACTGACTGAATGAAAGGAGCTGGCATCTCACTCTCTTTGAATCTTCTTTATCATGCTAAGAGGAGCAGGAAAAAGCAAAAAATTTCAGAATTGCACCTTGCAATGCGGAGAAATTACTGTTTGTGCATTTACAATATTCATTGATTTTTGCCATTGAAAAACGTCCAGAAATGATTGAAGCAACTGACTGAATGAAAGGAGCTGGCATCTCACTCTCTTTGAATCTTCTTTATCATGCTAAGAGGAGCAGGAAAAAGCAAAAAATTTCAGAATTGCACCTTGCAATGCGGAGAAATTACTGTTTGTGCATTTACAATATTCATTGATTTTTGCCATTGAAAAACGTCCAGAAATAATTGAAGCTACTGACTGAATGAAAGGAGCTGGCATCTCACTCTCTTTGAATCTTCTTTATCATGCTAAGAGGAGCAGGAAAAAGCAAAAAATTTCAGAATTGCAACTTGCAATGCGGAGAAATTACTGTTTGTGCATTTACAATATTCATTGATTTTTGCCATTGAAAAACATCATGTTATTCATATACCAGAAATGATTGAAGCTACTGACTGAATGAAAGGAGCTGGCATCTCACTCTCTTTGAATCTTCTTTATCATGCTAAGAGGAGCAGGAAAAAGCAAAAAATTTCAGAATTGCACCTTGCAATGCGGAGAAATTACTGTTTGTGCATTTACAATATTCATTGATTTTTGCCATTGAAAAACGTCCAGAAATGATTGAAGCTACTGACTGAATGAAAGGAGCTGGCATCTCACTCTCTTTGAATCTTCTTTATCATGCTAAGAGGAGCAGGAAAAAGCAAAAAATTTCAGAATTGCACCTTGCAATGCGGAGAAATTACTGTTTGTGCTTTTACAATATTCATTGATTTTTGCCATTGAAAAACATCATGTTATTCATATACCAGAAATGTTTGAAGCTACTGACTGAATGAAAGGAGCTGGCATCTCACTCTCTTTGAATCTTCTTTATCATGCTAAGAGGAGCAGGAAAAAGCAAAAAATTTCAGAATTGCACCTTGCAATGCGGAGAAATTACTGTTTGTGCATTTACAATATTCATTGATTTTTGCCATTGAAAAATGTCCAGAAATGATTGAAGCTGCTGACTGAATGAAAGGAGCTGGCATCTCACTCTCTTTGAATCTTCTTTATCATGCTAAGAGGAGCAGGAAAAAGCAAAAAATTTCAGAATTGCACCTTGCAATGCGGAGAAATTACTGTTTGTGCATTTACAATATTCATTGATTTTTGCTATTGAAAAACATCATGTTATTCATATACCAGAAATGATTGAAGCTACTGACTGAATGAAAGGAGCTGGCATCTCACTCTCTTTGAATCTTCTTTATCATGCTAAGAGGAGCAGGAAAAAGCAAAAAATTTCAGAATTGCACCTTGCAATGCGGAGAAATTACTGTTTGTGCATTTACAATATTCATTGATTTTTGCCATTGAAAAACGTCCAGAAATGATTGAAGCTACTGACTGAATGAAAGGAGCTGGCATCTCACTCTCTTTGAATCTTCTTTATCATGCTAAGAGGAGCAGGAAAAAGCAAAAAATTTCAGAATTGCACCTTGCAATGCGGAGAAATTACTGTTTGTGCATTTACAATATTCATTGATTTTTGCCATTGAAAAACGTCCAGAAATGATTGAAGCTACTGACTGAATGAAAGGAGCTGGCATCTCACTCTCTTTGAATCTTCTTTATCATGCTAAGAGGAGCAGGAAAAAGCAAAAAATTTCAGAATTGCACCTTGCAATGCGGAGAAATTACTGTTTGTGCATTTACAATATTCATTGATTTTTGCCATTGAAAAACATCATGTTATTCATATACCAGAAATGTTTGAAGCTACTGACTGAATGAAAGGAGCTGGCATCTCACTCTCTTTGAATCTTCTTTATCATGCTAAGAGGAGCAGGAAAAAGCAAAAAATTTCAGAATTGCACCTTGCAATGCGGAGAAATTACTGTTTGTGCATTTACAATATTCATTGATTTTTGCCATTGAAAAACGTCCAGAAATGATTGAAGCTACTGACTGAATGAAAGGAGCTGGCATCTCACTCTCTTTGAATCTTCTTTATCATGCTAAGAGGAGCAGGAAAAAGCAAAAAATTTCAGAATTGCACCTTGCAATGCGGAGAAATTACTGTTTGTGCATTTACAATATTCATTGATTTTTGCCATTGAAAAACGTCCAGAAATGATTGAAGCTACTGACTGAATAAAAGGAGCTGGCATCTCACTCTCTTTGAATCTTCTTTATCATGCTAAGAGGAGCAGGAAAAAGCAAAAAATTTCAGAATTGCAACTTGCAATGCGGAGAAATTACTGTTTGTGCATTTACAATATTCATTGATTTTTGCCATTGAAAAACATCATGTTATTCATATACCAGAAATGATTGAAGCTACTGACTGAATGAAAGGAGCTGGCATCTCACTCTCTTTGAATCTTCTTTATCATGCTAAGAGGAGCAGGAAAAAGCAAAAAATTTCAGAATTGCACCTTGCAATGCGGAGAAATTACTGTTTGTGCATTTACAATATTCATTGATTTTTGCCATTGAAAAACGTCCAGAAATGATTGAAGCTACTGACTGAATGAAAGGAGCTGGCATCTCACTCTCTTTGAATCTTCTTTATCATGCTAAGAGGAGCAGGAAAAAGCAAAAAATTTCAGAATTGCACCTTGCAATGCGGAGAAATTACTGTTTGTGCTTTTACAATATTCATTGATTTTTGCCATTGAAAAACATCATGTTATTCATATACCAGAAATGTTTGAAGCTACTGACTGAATGAAAGGAGCTGGCATCTCACTCTCTTTGAATCTTCTTTATCATGCTAAGAGGAGCAGGAAAAAGCAAAAAATTTCAGAATTGCACCTTGCAATGCGGAGAAATTACTGTTTGTGCATTTACAATATTCATTGATTTTTGCCATTGAAAAACGTCCAGAAATGATTGAAGCTACTGACTGAATGAAAGGAGCTGGCATCTCACTCTCTTTGAATCTTCTTTATCATGCTAAGAGGAGCAGGAAAAAGCAAAAAATTTCAGAATTGCACCTTGCAATGCGGAGAAATTACTGTTTGTGCTTTTACAATATTCATTGATTTTTGCCATTGAAAAACATCATGTTATTCATATACCAGAAATGTTTGAAGCTACTGACTGAATGAAAGGAGCTGGCATCTCACTCTCTTTGAATCTTCTTTATCATGCTAAGAGGAGCAGGAAAAAGCAAAAAATTTCAGAATTGCACCTTGCAATGCGGAGAAATTACTGTTTGTGCATTTACAATATTCATTGATTTTTGCCATTGAAAAACGTCCAGAAATGATTGAAGCTACTGACTGAATGAAAGGAGTTGGCATCTCACTCTCTTTGAATCTTCTTTATCATGCTAAGAGGAGCAGGAAAAAGCAAAAAATTTCAGAATTGCACCTTGCAATGCGGAGAAATTACTGTTTGTGCTTTTACAATATTCATTGATTTTTGCCATTGAAAAACATCATGTTATTCATATACCAGAAATGTTTGAAGCTACTGACTGAATGAAAGGAGCTGGCATCTCACTCTCTTTGAATCTTCTTTATCATGCTAAGAGGAGCAGGAAAAAGCAAAAAATTTCAGAATTGCACCTTGCAATGCGGAGAAATTACTGTTTGTGCATTTACAATATTCATTGATTTTTGCCATTGAAAAACGTCCAGAAATGATTGAAGCTACTGACTGAATGAAAGGAGCTGGCATCTCACTCTCTTTGAATCTTCTTTATCATGCTAAGAGGAGCAGGAAAAAGCAAAAAATTTCAGAATTGCACCTTGCAATGCGGAGAAATTACTGTTTGTGCATTTACAATATTCATTGATTTTTGCCATTGAAAAACGTCCAGAAATGATTGAAGCTACTGACTGAATGAAAGGAGCTGGCATCTCACTCTCTTTGAATCTTCTTTATCATGCTAAGAGTAGCAGGAAAAAGCAAAAAATTTCAGAATTGCAACTTGCAATGCGGAGAAATTACTGTTTGTGCATTTACAATATTCATTGATTTTTGCCATTGAAAAACATCATGTTATTCATATACCAGAAATGATTGAAGCTACTGACTGAATGAAAGGAGCTGGCATCTCACTCTCTTTGAATCTTCTTTATCATGCTAAGAGGAGCAGGAAAAAGCAAAAAATTTCAGAATTGCACCTTGCAATGCGGAGAAATTACTGTTTGTGCATTTACAATATTCATTGATTTTTGCCATTGAAAAACATCCAGAAATGATTGAAGCTACTGACTGAATGAAAGGAGCTGGCATCTCACTCTCTTTGAATCTTCTTTATCATGCTAAGAGGAGCAGGAAAAAGCAAAAAATTTCAGAATTGCACCTTGCAATGCGGAGAAATTACTGTTTGTGCTTTTACAATATTCATTGATTTTTGCCATTGAAAAACATCATGTTATTCATATACCAGAAATGTTTGAAGCTACTGACTGAATGAAAGGAGCTGGCATCTCACTCTCTTTGAATCTTCTTTATCATGCTAAGAGGAGCAGGAAAAAGCAAAAAATTTCAGAATTGCACCTTGCAATGCGGAGAAATTACTGTTTGTGCATTTACAATATTCATTGATTTTTGCCATTGAAAAACGTCCAGAAATGATTGAAGCTACTGACTGAATGAAAGGAGTTGGCATCTCACTCTCTTTGAATCTTCTTTATCATGCTAAGAGGAGCAGGAAAAAGCAAAAAATTTCAGAATTGCACCTTGCAATGCGGAGAAATTACTGTTTGTGCATTTACAATATTCATTGATTTTTGCCATTGAAAAACGTCCAGAAATGATTGAAGCTACTGACTGAATGAAAGGAGCTGGCATCTCACTCTCTTTGAATCTTCTTTATCATGCTAAGAGGAGCAGGAAAAAGCAAAAAATTTCAGAATTGCACCTTGCAATGCGGAGAAATTACTGTTTGTGCATTTACAATATTCATTGATTTTTGCCATTGAAAAACATCATGTTATTCATATACCAGAAATGATTGAAGCTACTGACTGAATGAAAGGAGCTGGCATCTTACTCTCTTTGAATCTTCTTTGTCATGCTAAGAGGAGCAGGAAAAAGCAAAAAATTTCAGAATTGCACCTTGCAATGCGGAGAAATTACTGTTTGAGCATTTACAATATTCATTGATTTTTGCCATTGAAAAACGTCCAGAAATGATTGAAGCTACTGACTGAATGAAAGGAGCTGGCATCTCACTCTCTTTGAATCTTCTTTATCATGCTAAGAGGAGCAGGAAAAAGCAAAAAATTTCAGAATTGCACCTTGCAATGCGGAGAAATTACTGTTTGTGCATTTACAATATTCATTGATTTTTGCCATTGAAAAACGTCCAGAAATGATTGAAGCTACTGACTGAATGAAAGGAGCTGGCATCTCACTCTCTTTGAATCTTCTTTATCATGCTAAGAGGAGCAGGAAAAAGCAAAAAATTTCACAATTGCACCTTGCAATGCGGAGAAATTACTGTTTGTGCATTTACAATATTCATTGATTTTTGCCATTGAAAAACGTCCAGAAATGATTGAAGCTACTGACTGAATGAAAGGAGCTGGCATCTCACTCTCTTTGAATCTTCTTTATCATGCTAAGAGGAGCAGGAAAAAGCAAAAAATTTCAGAATTGCACCTTGCAATGCGGAGAAATTACTGTTTGTGCATTTACAATATTCATTGATTTTTGCCATTGAAAAACGTCCAGAAATGATTGAAGCTACTGACTGAATGAAAGGAGCTGGCATCTCACTCTCTTTGAATCTTCTTTATCATGCTAAGAGGAGCAGGAAAAAGCAAAAAATTTCAGAATTGCACCTTGCAATGCGGAGAAATTACTGTTTGTGCATTTACAATATTCATTGATTTTTGCCATTGAAAAACGTCCAGAAATGATTGAAGCTACTGACTGAATGAAAGGAGCTGGCATCTCACTCTCTTTGAATCTTCTTTATCATGCTAAGAGGAGCAGGAAAAAGCAAAAAATTTCAGAATTGCACCTTGCAATGCGGAGAAATTACTGTTTGTGCATTTACAATATTCATTGATTTTTGCCATTGAAAAACATCATGTTATTCATATACCAGAAATGATTGAAGCTACTGACTGAATGAAAGGAGCTGGCATCTTACTCTCTTTGAATCTTCTTTGTCATGCTAAGAGGAGCAGGAAAAAGCAAAAAATTTCAGAATTGCACCTTGCAATGCGGAGAAATTACTGTTTGAGCATTTACAATATTCATTGATTTTTGCCATTGAAAAACGTCCAGAAATGATTGAAGCTACTGACTGAATGAAAGGAGCTGGCATCTCACGCTCTTTGAATCTTCTTTATCATGCTAAGAGGAGCAGGAAAAAGCAAAAAATTTCAGAATTGCACCTTGCAATGCGGAGAAATTACTGTTTGTGCATTTACAATATTCATTGATTTTTGCCATTGAAAAACGTCCAGAAATGATTGAAGCTACTGACTGAATGAAAGGAGCTGGCATCTCACTCTCTTTGAATCTTCTTTATCATGCTAAGAGGAGCAGGAAAAAGCAAAAAATTTCAGAATTGCACCTTGCAATGCGGAGAAATTACTGTTTGTGCATTTACAATATTCATTGATTTTTGCCATTGAAAAACGTCCAGAAATGATTGAAGCTACTGACTGAATGAAAGGAGCTGGCATCTCACTCTCTTTGAATCTTCTTTATCATGCTAAGAGGAGCAGGAAAAAGCAAAAAATTTCAGAATTGCACCTTGCAATGCGGAGAAATTACTGTTTGTGCATTTACAATATTCATTGATTTTTGCCATTGAAAAACGTCCAGAAATGATTGAAGCTACTGACTGAATGAAAGGAGCTGGCATCTCACTCTCTTTGAATCTTCTTTATCATGCTAAGAGGAGCAGGAAAAAGCAAAAAATTTCAGAATTGCACCTTGCAATGCGGAGAAATTACTGTTTGTGCATTTACAATATTTATTGATTTTTGCCATTGAAAAACATCCAGAAATGATTGAAGCTACTGACTGAATGAAAGGAGCTGGCATCTCACTCTCTTTGAATCTTCTTTATCATGCTAAGAGGAGCAGGAAAAAGCAAAAAATTTCAGAATTGCACCTTGCAATGCGGAGAAATTACTGTTTGTGCATTTACAATATTCATTGATTTTTGCCATTGAAAAACATCATGTTATTCATATACCAGAAATGTTTGAAGCTACTGACTGAATGAAAGGAGCTGGCATCTCACTCTCGTTGAATCTTCTTTATCATGCTAAGAGGAGCAGGAAAATGCAAGAAATTTCAGAATTGCACCTTGCAATGCGGAGAAATTACTGTTTGTGCATTTACAATATTCATTGATTTTTGCCATTGAAAAACATCCAGAAATGATTGAAGCTACTGACTGAATGAAAGGAGCTGGCATCTCACTCTCTTTGAATCTTCTTTATCATGCTAAGAGGAGCAGGAAAAAGCCAAAAATTTCAGAATTGCACCTTGCAATGCGGAGAAATTACTGTTTGTGCATTTACAATATTCATTGATTTTTGCCATTGAAAAACATCATGTTATTCATATACCAGAAATGATTGAAGCTACTGACTGAATGAAAGGAGCTGGCATCTCACTCTCTTTGAATCTTCTTTATCATGCAAAGAGGAGCAGGAAAAAGCAAAAAATTTCAGAATTGCACCTTGCAATGCGGAGAAATTACTGTTTGTGCATTTACAATATTCATTGATTTTTGCCATTGAAAAACGTCCAGAAATGATTGAAGCTACTGACTGAATGAAAGGAGCTGGCATCTCACTCTCTTTGAATCTTCTTTATCATGCTAAGAGGAGCAGGAAAAAGCAAAAAATTTCAGAATTGCACCTTGCAATGCGGAGAAATTACTGTTTGTGCATTTACAATATTCATTGATTTTTGCCATTGAAAAACGTCCAGAAATGATTGAAGCAACTGACTGAATGAAAGGAGCTGGCATCTCACTCTCTTTGAATCTTCTTTATCATGCTAAGAGGAGCAGGAAAAAGCAAAAAATTTCAGAATTGCACCTTGCAATGCGGAGAAATTACTGTTTGTGCATTTACAATATTCATTGATTTTTGCCATTGAAAAACGTCCAGAAATAATTGAAGCTACTGACTGAATGAAAGGAGCTGGCATCTCACTCTCTTTGAATCTTCTTTATCATGCTAAGAGGAGCAGGAAAAACAAAAAATTTCAGAATTGCACCTTGCAATGCGGAGAAATTACTGTTTGTGCTTTTACAATATTCATTGATTTTTGCCATTGAAAAACATCATGTTATTCATATACCAGAAATGTTTGAAGCTACTGACTGAATGAAAGGAGCTGGCATCTCACTCTCTTTGAATCTTCTTTATCATGCTAAGAGGAGCAGGAAAAAGCAAAAAATTTCAGAATTGCACCTTGCAATGCGGAGAAATTACTGTTTGTGCATTTACAATATTCATTGATTTTTGCCATTGAAAAATGTCCAGAAATGATTGAAGCTGCTGACTGAATGAAAGGAGCTGGCATCTCACTCTCTTTGAATCTTCTTTATCATGCTAAGAGGAGCAGGAAAAAGCAAAAAATTTCAGAATTGCACCTTGCAATGCGGAGAAATTACTGTTTGTGCATTTACAATATTCATTGATTTTTGCTATTGAAAAACATCATGTTATTCATATACCAGAAATGATTGAAGCTACTGACTGAATGAAAGGAGCTGGCATCTCACTCTCTTTGAATCTTCTTTATCATGCTAAGAGGAGCAGGAAAAAGCAAAAAATTTCAGAATTGCACCTTGCAATGCGGAGAAATTACTGTTTGTGCATTTACAATATTCATTGATTTTTGCCATTGAAAAACGTCCAGAAATGATTGAAGCTACTGACTGAATGAAAGGAGCTGGCATCTCACTCTCTTTGAATCTTCTTTATCATGCTAAGAGGAGCAGGAAAAAGCAAAAAATTTCAGAATTGCACCTTGCAATGCGGAGAAATTACTGTTTGTGCATTTACAATATTCATTGATTTTTGCCATTGAAAAACGTCCAGAAATGATTGAAGCTACTGACTGAATGAAAGGAGCTGGCATCTCACTCTCTTTGAATCTTCTTTATCATGCTAAGAGGAGCAGGAAAAAGCAAAAAATTTCAGAATTGCACCTTGCAATGCGGAGAAATTACTGTTTGTGCATTTACAATATTCATTGATTTTTGCCATTGAAAAACATCATGTTATTCATATACCAGAAATGTTTGAAGCTACTGACTGAATGAAAGGAGCTGGCATCTCACTCTCTTTGAATCTTCTTTATCATGCTAAGAGGAGCAGGAAAAAGCAAAAAATTTCAGAATTGCACCTTGCAATGCGGAGAAATTACTGTTTGTGCATTTACAATATTCATTGATTTTTGCCATTGAAAAACGTCCAGAAATGATTGAAGCTACTGACTGAATGAAAGGAGCTGGCATCTCACTCTCTTTGAATCTTCTTTATCATGCTAAGAGGAGCAGGAAAAAGCAAAAAATTTCAGAATTGCACCTTGCAATGTGGAGAAATTACTGTTTGTGCATTTACAATATTCATTGATTTTTGCCATTGAAAAACATCATGTTATTCATATACCAGAAATGATTGAAGCTACTGACTGAATGAAAGGAGCTGGCATCTCACTCTCTTTGAATCTTCTTTATCATGCTAAGAGGAGCAGGAAAAAGCAAAAAATTTCAGAATTGCACCTTGCAATGCGGAGAAATTACTGTTTGTGCATTTACAATATTCATTGATTTTTGCCATTGAAAAACGTCCAGAAATGATTGAAGCTACTGACTGAATGAAAGGAGCTGGCATCTCACTCTCTTTGAATCTTCTTTATCATGCTAAGAGGAGCAGGAAAAAGCAAAAAATTTCAGAATTGCACCTTGCAATGCGGAGAAATTACTGTTTGTGCTTTTACAATATTCATTGATTTTTGCCATTGAAAAACATCATGTTATTCATATACCAGAAATGTTTGAAGCTACTGACTGAATGAAAGGAGCTGGCATCTCACTCTCTTTGAATCTTCTTTATCATGCTAAGAGGAGCAGGAAAAAGCAAAAAATTTCAGAATTGCACCTTGCAATGCGGAGAAATTACTGTTTGTGCATTTACAATATTCATTGATTTTTGCCATTGAAAAACGTCCAGAAATGATTGAAGCTACTGACTGAATGAAAGGAGCTGGCATCTCACTCTCTTTGAATCTTCTTTATCATGCTAAGAGGAGCAGGAAAAAGCAAAAAATTTCAGAATTGCACCTTGCAATGCGGAGAAATTACTGTTTGTGCATTTACAATATTCATTGATTTTTGCCATTGAAAAACGTCCAGAAATGATTGAAGCTACTGACTGAATGAAAGGAGCTGGCATCTCACTCTCTTTGAATCTTCTTTATCATGCTAAGAGGAGCAGGAAAAAGCAAAAAATTTCAGAATTGCAACTTGCAATGCGGAGAAATTACTGTTTGTGCATTTACAATATTCATTGATTTTTGCCATTGAAAAACATCATGTTATTCATATACCAGAAATGATTGAAGCTACTGACTGAATGAAAGGAGCTGGCATCTCACTCTCTTTGAATCTTCTTTATCATGCTAAGAGGAGCAGGAAAAAGCAAAAAATTTCAGAATTGCACCTTGCAATGCGGAGAAATTACTGTTTGTGCATTTACAATATTCATTGATTTTTGCCATTGAAAAACGTCCAGAAATGATTGAAGCTACTGACTGAATGAAAGGAGCTGGCATCTCACTCTCTTTGAATCTTCTTTATCATGCTAAGAGGAGCAGGAAAAAGCAAAAAATTTCAGAATTGCAACTTGCAATGCGGAGAAATTACTGTTTGTGCATTTACAATATTCATTGATTTTTGCCATTGAAAAACATCATGTTATTCATATACCAGAAATGTTTGAAGCTACTGACTGAATGAAAGGAGCTGGCATCTCACTCTCTTTGAATCTTCTTTATCATGCTAAGAGGAGCAGGAAAAAGCAAAAAATTTCAGAATTGCACCTTGCAATGCGGAGAAATTACTGTTTGTGCATTTACAATATTCATTGATTTTTGCCATTGAAAAACGTCCAGAAATGATTGAAGCTACTGACTGAATGAAAGGAGTTGGCATCTCACTCTCTTTGAATCTTCTTTATCATGCTAAGAGGAGCAGGAAAAAGCAAAAAATTTCAGAATTGCACCTTGCAATGCGGAGAAATTACTGTTTGTGCATTTACAATATTCATTGATTTTTGCCATTGAAAAACATCCAGAAATGATTGAAGCTACTGACTGAATGAAAGGAGCTGGCATCTCACTCTCTTTGAATCTTCTTTATCATGCTAAGAGGAGCAGGAAAAAGCAAAAAATTTCAGAATTGCACCTTGCAATGCGGAGAAATTACTGTTTGTGCATTTACAATATTCATTGATTTTTGCCATTGAAAAACATCATGTTATTCATATACCAGAAATGATTGAAGCTACTGACTGAATGAAAGGAGCTGGCATCTTACTCTCTTTGAATCTTCTTTGTCATGCTAAGAGGAGCAGGAAAAAGCAAAAAATTTCAGAATTGCACCTTGCAATGCGGAGAAATTACTGTTTGAGCATTTACAATATTCATTGATTTTTGCCATTGAAAAACGTCCAGAAATGATTGAAGCTACTGACTGAATGAAAGGAGCTGGCATCTCACTCTCTTTGAATCTTCTTTATCATGCTAAGAGGAGCAGGAAAAAGCAAAAAATTTCAGAATTGCACCTTGCAATGCGGAGAAATTACTGTTTGTGCATTTACAATATTCATTGATTTTTGCCATTGAAAAACGTCCAGAAATGATTGAAGCTACTGACTGAATGAAAGGAGCTGGCATCTCACTCTCTTTGAATCTTCTTTATCATGCTAAGAGGAGCAGGAAAAAGCAAAAAATTTCAGAATTGCACCTTGCAATGCGGAGAAATTACTGTTTGTGCATTTACAATATTCATTGATTTTTGCCATTGAAAAACATCATGTTATTCATATACCAGAAATGATTGAAGCTACTGACTGAATGAAAGGAGCTGGCATCTTACTCTCTTTGAATCTTCTTTGTCATGCTAAGAGGAGCAGGAAAAAGCAAAAAATTTCAGAATTGCACCTTGCAATGCGGAGAAATTACTGTTTGAGCATTTACAATATTCATTGATTTTTGCCATTGAAAAACGTCCAGAAATGATTGAAGCTACTGACTGAATGAAAGGAGCTGGCATCTCACGCTCTTTGAATCTTCTTTATCATGCTAAGAGGAGCAGGAAAAAGCAAAAAATTTCAGAATTGCACCTTGCAATGCGGAGAAATTACTGTTTGTGCATTTACAATATTCATTGATTTTTGCCATTGAAAAACGTCCAGAAATGATTGAAGCTACTGACTGAATGAAAGGAGCTGGCATCTCACTCTCTTTGAATCTTCTTTATCATGCTAAGAGGAGCAGGAAAAAGCAAAAAATTTCAGAATTGCACCTTGCAATGCGGAGAAATTACTGTTTGTGCATTTACAATATTCATTGATTTTTGCCATTGAAAAACATCATGTTATTCATATACCAGAAATGTTTGTAGCTACTGACTGAATGAAAGGAGCTGGCATCTCACTCTCTTTGAATCTTCTTTATCATGCTAAGAGGAGCAGGAAAAAGCAAAAAATTTCAGAATTGCACCTTGCAATGCGGAGAAATTACTGTTTGTGCATTTACAATATTCATTGATTTTTGCCATTGAAAAACGTCCAGAAATGATTGAAGCTACTGACTGAATGAAAGGAGCTGGCATCTCACTCTCTTTGAATCTTCTTTATCATGCTAAGAGGAGCAGGAAAAAGCAAAAAATTTCAGAATTGCACCTTGCAATGCGGAGAAATTACTCTTTGTGCATTTACAATATTCATTGATTTTTGCCATTGAAAAACATCATGTTATTCATATACCAGAAATGTTTGAAGCTACTGACTGAATGAAAGGAGCTGGCATCTCACTCTCTTTGAATCTTCTTTATCATGCTAAGAGGAGCAGGAAAAAGCAAAAAATTTCAGAATTGCACCTTGCAATGCGGAGAAATTACTGTTTGTGCATTTACAATATTCATTGATTTTTGCCATTGAAAAACATCATGTTATTCATATACCAGAAATGTTTGAAGCTACTGACTGAATGAAAGGAGCTGGCATCTCACTCTCTTTGAATCTTCTTTATCATGCTAAGAGGAGCAGGAAAAAGCAAAAAATTTCAGAATTGCACCTTGCAATGCGGAGAAATTACTGTTTGTGCATTTACAATATTCATTGTTTTTTGCCATTGAAAAACGTCCAGAAATGATTGAAGCTACTGACTAAATGAAAGGAGCTGTCATCTCACTCTCTTTGAATCTTCTTTATCATGCTAAGAGGAGCAGGAAAAAGCAAAAAATTTCAGAATTGCACCTTGCAATGTGGAGAAATTACTGTTTGTGCATTTACAATATTCATTGATTTTTGCCATTGAAAAACATCATGTTATTCATATACCAGAAATGATTGAAGCTACTGACTGAATGAAAGGAGCTGGCATCTCACTCTCTTTGAATCTTCTTTATCATGCTAAGAGGAGCAGGAAAAAGCAAAAAATTTCAGAATTGCACCTTGCAATGCGGAGAAATTACTGTTTGTGCATTTACAATATTCATTGATTTTTGCCATTGAAAAACGTCCAGAAATGATTGAAGCTACTGACTGAATGAAAGGAGCTGGCATCTCACTCTCTTTGAATCTTCTTTATCATGCTAAGAGGAGCAGGAAAAAGCAAAAAATTTCAGAATTGCACCTTGCAATGCGGAGAAATTACTGTTTGTGCATTTACAATATTCATTGATTTTTGCCATTGAAAAACGTCCAGAAATGATTGAAGCTACTGACTGAATGAAAGGAGCTGGCATCTCACTCTCTTTGAATCTTCTTTATCATGCTAAGAGGAGCAGGAAAAAGCAAAAAATTTCAGAATTGCAACTTGCAATGCGGAGAAATTACTGTTTGTGCATTTACAATATTCATTGATTTTTGCCATTGAAAAACGTCCAGAAATGATTGAAGCTACTGACTGAATGAAAGGAGCTGGCATCTCACTCTCTTTGAATCTTCTTTATCATGCTAAGAGGAGCAGGAAAAAGCAAAAAATTTCAGAATTGCAACTTGCAATGCGGAGAAATTACTGTTTGTGCATTTACAATATTCATTGATTTTTGCCATTGAAAAACATCATGTTATTCATATACCAGAAATGATTGAAGCTACTGACTGAATGAAAGGAGCTGGCATCTCACTCTCTTTGAATCTTCTTTATCATGCTAAGAGGAGCAGGAAAAAGCAAAAAATTTCAGAATTGCACCTTGCAATGCGGAGAAATTACTGTTTGTGCATTTACAATATTCATTGATTTTTGCCATTGAAAAACGTCCAGAAATGATTGAAGCTACTGACTGAATGAAAGGAGCTGGCATCTCACTCTCTTTGAATCTTCTTTATCATGCTAAGAGGAGCAGGAAAAAGCAAAAAATTTCAGAATTGCACCTTGCAATGCGGAGAAATTACTGTTTGTGCTTTTACAATATTCATTGATTTTTGCCATTGAAAAACATCATATTATTCATATACCAGAAATGTTTGAAGCTACTGACTGAATGAAAGGAGCTGGCATCTCACTCTCTTTGAATCTTCTTTATCATGCTAAGAGGAGCAGGAAAAAGCAAAAAATTTCAGAATTGCACCTTGCAATGCGGAGAAATTACTGTTTGTGCATTTACAATATTCATTGATTTTTGCCATTGAAAAACGTCCAGAAATGATTGAAGCTACTGACTGAATGAAAGGAGCTGGCATCTCACTCTCTTTGAATCTTCTTTATCATGCTAAGAGGAGCAGGAAAAAGCAAAAAATTTCAGAATTGCACCTTGCAATGCGGAGAAATTACTGTTTGTGCATTTACAATATTCATTGATTTTTGCCATTGAAAAACGTCCAGAAATGATTGAAGCTACTGACTGAATGAAAGGAGCTGGCATCTCACTCTCTTTGAATCTTCTTTATCATGCTAAGAGGAGCAGGAAAAAGCAAAAAATTTCAGAATTGCACCTTGCAATGCGGAGAAATTACTGTTTGTGCATTTACAATATTCATTGATTTTTGCCATTGAAAAACGTCCAGAAATGATTGAAGCTACTGACTGAATGAAAGGAGCTGGCATCTCACTCTCTTTGAATCTTGTTTATCATGCTAAGAGGAGCAGGAAAAAGCAAAAAATTTCAGAATTGCACCTTGCAATGCGGAGAAATTACTGTTTGTGCATTTACAATATTCATTGATTTTTGCCATTGAAAAACATCATGTTATTCATATACCAGAAATGTTTGTAGCTACTGACTGAATGAAAGGAGCTGGCATCTCACTCTCTTTGAATCTTCTTTATCATGCTAAGAGGAGCAGGAAAAAGCAAAAAACTTCAGAATTGCACCTTGCAATGCGGAGAAATTACTGTTTGTGCATTTACAATATTCATTGATTTTTGCCATTGAAAAACGTCCAGAAATGATTGAAGCTACTGACTGAATGAAAGGAGCTGGCATCTCACTCTCTTTGAATCTTCTTTATCATGCTAAGAGGAGCAGGAAAAAGCAAAAAATTTCAGAATTGCACCTTGCAATGTGGAGAAATTACTGTTTGTGCATTTACAATATTCATTGATTTTTGCCATTGAAAAACATCATGTTATTCATATACCAGAAATGATTGAAGCTACTGACTGAATGAAAGGAGCTGGCATCTCACTCTCTTTGAATCTTCTTTATCATGCTAAGAGGAGCAGGAAAAAGCAAAAAATTTCAGAATTGCACCTTGCAATGCGGAGAAATTACTGTTTGTGCATTTACAATATTCATTGATTTTTGCCATTGAAAAACGTCCAGAAATGATTGAAGCTACTGACTGAATGAAAGGAGCTGGCATCTCACTCTCTTTGAATCTTCTTTATCATGCTAAGAGGAGCAGGAAAAAGCAAAAAATTTCAGAATTGCACCTTGCAATGCGGAGAAATTACTGTTTGTGCTTTTACAATATTCATTGATTTTTGCCATTGAAAAACATCATGTTATTCATATACCAGAAATGTTTGAAGCTACTGACTGAATGAAAGGAGCTGGCATCTCACTCTCTTTGAATCTTCTTTATCATGCTAAGAGGAGCAGGAAAAAGCAAAAAATTTCAGAATTGCACCTTGCAATGCGGAGAAATTACTGTTTGTGCATTTACAATATTCATTGATTTTTGCCATTGAAAAACGTCCAGAAATGATTGAAGCTACTGACTGAATGAAAGGAGCTGGCATCTCACTCTCTTTGAATCTTCTTTATCATGCTAAGAGGAGCAGGAAAAAGCAAAAAATTTCAGAATTGCACCTTGCAATGCGGAGAAATTACTGTTTGTGCATTTACAATATTCATTGATTTTTGCCATTGAAAAACGTCCAGAAATGATTGAAGCTACTGAGTGAATGAAAGGAGCTGGCATCTCACTCTCTTTGAATCTTCTTTATCATGCTAAGAGGAGCAGGAAAAAGCAAAAAATTTCAGAATTGCAACTTGCAATGCGAATGATTTTTGCCATTGAAAAACATCATGTTATTCATATACCAGAAATGATTGAAGCTACTGACTGAATGAAAGGAGCTGGCATCTCACTCTCTTTGAATCTTCTTTATCATGCTAAGAGGAGCAGGAAAAAGAAATACAATATTCATTGATTTTTGCCATTGAAAAACGTCCAGAAATGATTGAAGCTACTGACTGAATGAATTACTGTTTGTGCATTTACAATATTCATTGATTTTTGCCATTGAAAAACGTCCAGAAATGATTGAAGCTACTGACTGAATGAAAGGAGCTGGCATCTCACTCTCTTTGAATCTTCTTTATCATGCTAAGAGGAGCAGGAAAAAGCAAAAAATTTCAGAATTGCACCTTGCAATGCGGAGAAATTACTGTTTGTGCTTTTACAATATTCATTGATTTTTGCCATTGAAAAACATCATATTATTCATATACCAGAAATGTTTGAAGCTACTGACTGAATGAAAGGAGCTGGCATCTCACTCTCTTTGAATCTTCTTTATCATGCTAAGAGGAGCAGGAAAAAGCAAAAAATTTCAGAATTGCACCTTGCAATGCGGAGAAATTACTGTTTGTGCATTTACAATATTCATTGATTTTTGCCATTGAAAAACGTCCAGAAATGATTGAAGCTACTGACTGAATGAAAGGAGCTGGCATCTCACTCTCTTTGAATCTTCTTTATCATGCTAAGAGGAGCAGGAAAAAGCAAAAAATTTCAGAATTGCACCTTGCAATGCGGAGAAATTACTGTTTGTGCATTTACAATATTCATTGATTTTTGCCATTGAAAAACGTCCAGAAATGATTGAAGCTACTGACTGAATGAAAGGAGCTGGCATCTCACTCTCTTTGAATCTTCTTTATCATGCTAAGAGGAGCAGGAAAAAGCAAAAAATTTCAGAATTGCACCTTGCAATGCGGAGAAATTACTGTTTGTGCATTTACAATATTCATTGATTTTTGCCATTGAAAAACATCATGTTATTCATATACCAGAAATGATTGAAGCTACTGACTGAATGAAAGGAGCTGGCATCTTACTCTCTTTGAATCTTCTTTGTCATGCTAAGAGGAGCAGGAAAAAGCAAAAAATTTCAGAATTGCACCTTGCAATGCGGAGAAATTACTGTTTGTGCATTTACAATATTCATTGATTTTTGCCATTGAAAAACGTCCAGAAATGATTGAAGCTACTGACTGAATGAAAGGAGCTGGCATCTCACTCTCTTTGAATCTTCTTTATCATGCTAAGAGGAGCAGGAAAAAGCAAAAAATTTCAGAATTGCACCTTGCAATGCGGAGAAATTACTGTTTGTGCATTTACAATATTCATTGATTTTTGCCATTGAAAAACGTCCAGAAATGATTGAAGCTACTGACTGAATGAAAGGAGCTGGCATCTCACTCTCTTTGAATCTTCTTTATCATGCTAAGAGGAGCAGGAAAAAGCAAAAAATTTCAGAATTGCACCTTGCAATGCGGAGAAATTACTGTTTGTGCATTTACAATATTCATTGATTTTTGCCATTGAAAAACGTCCAGAAATGATTGAAGCTACTGAGTGAATGAAAGGAGCTGGCATCTCACTCTCTTTGAATCTTCTTTATCATGCTAAGAGGAGCAGGAAAAAGCAAAAAATTTCAGAATTGCAACTTGCAATGCGGAGAAATTACTGTTTGTGCATTTACAATATTCATTGATTTTTGCCATTGAAAAACATCATGTTATTCATATACCAGAAATGATTGAAGCTACTGACTGAATGAAAGGAGCTGGCATCTCACTCTCTTTGAATCTTCTTTATCATGCTAAGAGGAGCAGGAAAAAGCAAAAAATTTCAGAATTGCACCTTGCAATGCGGAGAAATTACTGTTTGTGCATTTACAATATTCATTGATTTTTGCCATTGAAAAACGTCCAGAAATGATTGAAGCTACTGACTGAATGAAAGGAGCTGGCATCTCACTCTCTTTGAATCTTCTTTATCATGCTAAGAGGAGCAGGAAAAAGCAAAAAATTTCAGAATTGCACCTTGCAATGCGGAGAAATTACTGTTTGTGCTTTTACAATATTCATTGATTTTTGCCATTGAAAAACATCATGTTATTCATATACCAGAAATGTTTGAAGCTACTGACTGAATGAAAGGAGCTGGCATCTCACTCTCTTTGAATCTTCTTTATCATGCTAAGAGGAGCAGGAAAAAGCAAAAAATTTCAGAATTGCACCTTGCAATGCGGAGAAATTACTGTTTGTGCATTTACAATATTCATTGATTTTTGCCATTGAAAAACGTCCAGAAATGATTGAAGCTACTGACTGAATGAAAGGAGCTGGCATCTCACTCTCTTTGAATCTTCTTTATCATGCTAAGAGGAGCAGGAAAAAGCAAAAAATTTCAGAATTGCACCTTGCAATGCGGAGAAATTACTGTTTGTGCATTTACAATATTCATTGATTTTTGCCATTGAAAAACGTCCAGAAATGATTGAAGCTACTGAGTGAATGAAAGGAGCTGGCATCTCACTCTCTTTGAATCTTCTTTATCATGCTAAGAGGAGCAGGAAAAAGCAAAAAATTTCAGAATTGCAACTTGCAATGCGGAGAAATTACTGTTTGTGCATTTACAATATTCATTGATTTTTGCCATTGAAAAACATCATGTTATTCATATACCAGAAATGATTGAAGCTACTGACTGAATGAAAGGAGCTGGCATCTCACTCTCTTTGAATCTTCTTTATCATGCTAAGAGGAGCAGGAAAAAGCAAAAAATTTCAGAATTGCACCTTGCAATGCGGAGAAATTACTGTTTGTGCATTTACAATATTCATTGATTTTTGCCATTGAAAAACGTCCAGAAATGATTGAAGCTACTGACTGAATGAAAGGAGCTGGCATCTCACTCTCTTTGAATCTTCTTTATCATGCTAAGAGGAGCAGGAAAAAGCAAAAAATTTCAGAATTGCACCTTGCAATGCGGAGAAATTACTGTTTGTGCTTTTACAATATTCATTGATTTTTGCCATTGAAAAACATCATATTATTCATATACCAGAAATGTTTGAAGCTACTGACTGAATGAAAGGAGCTGGCATCTCACTCTCTTTGAATCTTCTTTATCATGCTAAGAGGAGCAGGAAAAAGCAAAAAATTTCAGAATTGCACCTTGCAATGCGGAGAAATTACTGTTTGTGCATTTACAATATTCATTGATTTTTGCCATTGAAAAACGTCCAGAAATGATTGAAGCTACTGACTGAATGAAAGGAGCTGGCATCTCACTCTCTTTGAATCTTCTTTATCATGCTAAGAGGAGCAGGAAAAAGCAAAAAATTTCAGAATTGCACCTTGCAATGCGGAGAAATTACTGTTTGTGCATTTACAATATTCATTGATTTTTGCCATTGAAAAACGTCCAGAAATGATTGAAGCTACTGACTGAATGAAAGGAGCTGGCATCTCACTCTCTTTGAATCTTCTTTATCATGCTAAGAGGAGCAGGAAAAAGCAAAAAATTTCAGAATTGCACCTTGCAATGCGGAGAAATTACTGTTTGTGCATTTACAATATTCATTGATTTTTGCCATTGAAAAACATCATGTTATTCATATACCAGAAATGATTGAAGCTACTGACTGAATGAAAGGAGCTGGCATCTTACTCTCTTTGAATCTTCTTTGTCATGCTAAGAGGAGCAGGAAAAAGCAAAAAATTTCAGAATTGCACCTTGCAATGCGGAGAAATTACTGTTTGTGCATTTACAATATTCATTGATTTTTGCCATTGAAAAACGTCCAGAAATGATTGAAGCTACTGACTGAATGAAAGGAGCTGGCATCTCACTCTCTTTGAATCTTCTTTATCATGCTAAGAGGAGCAGGAAAAAGCAAAAAATTTCAGAATTGCACCTTGCAATGCGGAGAAATTACTGTTTGTGCATTTACAATATTCATTGATTTTTGCCATTGAAAAACGTCCAGAAATGATTGAAGCTACTGACTGAATGAAAGGAGCTGGCATCTCACTCTCTTTGAATCTTCTTTATCATGCTAAGAGGAGCAGGAAAAAGCAAAAAATTTCAGAATTGCACCTTGCAATGCGGAGAAATTACTGTTTGTGCATTTACAATATTCATTGATTTTTGCCATTGAAAAACGTCCAGAAATGATTGAAGCTACTGAGTGAATGAAAGGAGCTGGCATCTCACTCTCTTTGAATCTTCTTTATCATGCTAAGAGGAGCAGGAAAAAGCAAAAAATTTCAGAATTGCAACTTGCAATGCGGAGAAATTACTGTTTGTGCATTTACAATATTCATTGATTTTTGCCATTGAAAAACATCATGTTATTCATATACCAGAAATGATTGAAGCTACTGACTGAATGAAAGGAGCTGGCATCTCACTCTCTTTGAATCTTCTTTATCATGCTAAGAGGAGCAGGAAAAAGCAAAAAATTTCAGAATTGCACCTTGCAATGCGGAGAAATTACTGTTTGTGCATTTACAATATTCATTGATTTTTGCCATTGAAAAACGTCCAGAAATGATTGAAGCTACTGACTGAATGAAAGGAGCTGGCATCTCACTCTCTTTGAATCTTCTTTATCATGCTAAGAGGAGCAGGAAAAAGCAAAAAATTTCAGAATTGCACCTTGCAATGCGGAGAAATTACTGTTTGTGCTTTTACAATATTCATTGATTTTTGCCATTGAAAAACATCATATTATTCATATACCAGAAATGTTTGAAGCTACTGACTGAATGAAAGGAGCTGGCATCTCACTCTCTTTGAATCTTCTTTATCATGCTAAGAGGAGCAGGAAAAAGCAAAAAATTTCAGAATTGCACCTTGCAATGCGGAGAAATTACTGTTTGTGCATTTACAATATTCATTGATTTTTGCCATTGAAAAACGTCCAGAAATGATTGAAGCTACTGACTGAATGAAAGGAGCTGGCATCTCACTCTCTTTGAATCTTCTTTATCATGCTAAGAGGAGCAGGAAAAAGCAAAAAATTTCAGAATTGCACCTTGCAATGCGGAGAAATTACTGTTTGTGCATTTACAATATTCATTGATTTTTGCCATTGAAAAACGTCCAGAAATGATTGAAGCTACTGACTGAATGAAAGGAGCTGGCATCTCACTCTCTTTGAATCTTCTTTATCATGCTAAGAGGAGCAGGAAAAAGCAAAAAATTTCAGAATTGCACCTTGCAATGCGGAGAAATTACTGTTTGTGCATTTACAATATTCATTGATTTTTGCCATTGAAAAACATCATGTTATTCATATACCAGAAATGATTGAAGCTACTGACTGAATGAAAGGAGCTGGCATCTTACTCTCTTTGAATCTTCTTTGTCATGCTAAGAGGAGCAGGAAAAAGCAAAAAATTTCAGAATTGCACCTTGCAATGCGGAGAAATTACTGTTTGTGCATTTACAATATTCATTGATTTTTGCCATTGAAAAACGTCCAGAAATGATTGAAGCTACTGACTGAATGAAAGGAGCTGGCATCTCACTCTCTTTGAATCTTCTTTATCATGCTAAGAGGAGCAGGAAAAAGCAAAAAATTTCAGAATTGCACCTTGCAATGCGGAGAAATTACTGTTTGTGCATTTACAATATTCATTGATTTTTGCCATTGAAAAACGTCCAGAAATGATTGAAGCTACTGACTGAATGAAAGGAGCTGGCATCTCACTCTCTTTGAATCTTCTTTATCATGCTAAGAGGAGCAGGAAAAAGCAAAAAATTTCAGAATTGCACCTTGCAATGCGGAGAAATTACTGTTTGTGCATTTACAATATTCATTGATTTTTGCCATTGAAAAACATCATGTTATTCATATACCAGAAATGTTTGTAGCTACTGACTGAATGAAAGGAGCTGGCATCTCACTCTCTTTGAATCTTCTTTATCATGCTAAGAGGAGCAGGAAAAAGCAAAAAATTTCAGAATTGCACCTTGCAATGCGGAGAAATTACTGTTTGTGCATTTACAATATTCATTGATTTTTGCCATTGAAAAACGTCCAGAAATGATTGAAGCTACTGACTGAATGAAAGGAGCTGGCATCTCACTCTCTTTGAATCTTCTTTATCATGCTAAGAGGAGCAGGAAAAAGCAAAAAATTTCAGAATTGCACCTTGCAATGCGGAGAAATTACTGTTTGTGCATTTACAATATTCATTGATTTTTGCCATTGAAAAACGTCCAGAAATGATTGAAGCTACTGACTGAATGAAAGGAGCTGGCATCTCACTCTCTTTGAATCTTCTTTATCATGCTAAGAGGAGCAGGAAAAAGCAAAAAATTTCAGAATTGCACCTTGCAATGCGAAGAAATTACTCTTTGTGCATTTACAATATTCATTGATTTTTGCCATTGAAAAACATCATGTTATTCATATACCAGAAATGTTTGAAGCTACTGACTGAATGAAAGGAGCTGGCATCTCACTCTCTTTGAATCTTCTTTATCATGCTAAGAAGAGCAGGAAAAAGCAAAAAATTTCAGAATTGCACCTTGCAATGCGGAGAAATTACTGTTTGTGCATTTACAATATTCATTGATTTTTGCCATTGAAAAACATCATGTTATTCATATACCAGAAATGTTTGAAGCTACTGACTGAATGAAAGGAGCTGGCATCTCACTCTCTTTGAATCTTCTTTATCATGCTAAGAGGAGCAGGAAAAAGCAAAAAATTTCAGAATTGCACCTTGCAATGTGGAGAAATTACTGTTTGTGCATTTACAATATTCATTGATTTTTACCATTGAAAAACGTCCAGAAATGATTGAAGCTACTGACTGAATGAAAGTAGCTGGCATTTCACTCTCTTTGAATCTTCTTTATCATGCTAAGAGGAGCAGGAAAAAGCAAAAAATTTCAGACTTGCAACTTGCAATGCGGAGAAATTACTGTTTGTGCATTTACAATATTCATTGATTTTTGCCATTGAAAAACATCATGTTATTCATATACCAGAAATGTTTGAAGCTACTGACTGAATGAAAGGAGCTGGCATCTCACTCTCTTTGAATCTTCTTTATCATGCTAAGAGGAGCAGGAAAAAGCAAAAAATTTCAGAATTGCACCTTGCAATGCGGAGAAATTACTGTTTGCGCATTTACAATATTCATTGATTTTTGCCATTGAAAAACGTCCAGAAATGATTGAAGCTACTGACTGAATGAAAGGAGCTGGCATCTCACTCTCTTTGAATCTTCTTTATCATGCTAAGAGGAGCAGGAAAAAGCAAAAAATTTCAGAATTGCACCTTGCAATGCGGAGAAATTACTGTTTGTGCATTTACAATATTCATTGATTTTTGCCATTGAAAAACGTCCAGAAATGATTGAAGCTACTGACTGAATGAAAGGAGCTGGCATCTCACTCTCTTTGAATCTTCTTTATCATGCTAAGAGGAGCAGGAAAAATCAAAAAATTTCAGAATTGCACCTTGCAATGCGGAGAAATTACTGTTTGTGCATTTACAATATTCAATGATTTTTGCCATTGAAAAACATGTTATTCATATACCAGAAATGTTTGAAGCTACTGACTGAATGAAAGGAGCTGGCACCTCACTCTCTTTGAATCTTCTTTATCATGCTAAGAGGAGCGGGAAAAAGCAAAAAATTTCAGAATTGCACCTTGCAATGCGGAGAAATTACTGTTTGTGCATTTACAATATTCATTGATTTTTGCCATTGAAAAACATCCAGAAATGATTGAAGGTACTGACTGAATGACAGGAGCTGGCATCTCACTCTCTTTGAATCTTCTTTATCATGCTAAGAGGAGCAGGAAAAAGCAAAAAATTTCAGAATTGCACCTTGCAATGCGGAGAAATTACTGTTTGTGCATTTACAATATTCATTGATTTTTGCCATTGAAAAACGTCCAGAAATGATTGAAGCTACTGACTGAATGAAAGGAGCTGGCATCTCACTCTCTTTGAATCTTCTTTATCATGCTAAGAGGAGCAGGAAAAAGCCAAAAATTTCAGAATTGCACCTTGCAATGCGGAGAAATTACAGTTTGTGCATTTACAATATTCATTGATTTTTGCCATTGAAAAACATCCAGAAATGATTGAAGCTACTGACTGAATGAAAGGAGCTGGCATCTCACTCTCTTTGAATATTCTTTATCATGCTAAGAGGAGCAGGAAAAAGCAAAAAATTTCAGAATTGCACCTTGCAATGCGGAGAAATTACTGTTTGTGCATTTACAATATTCATTGATTTTTTGCCATTGAAAAACATCATGTTATTCATATACCAGAAATGTTTGAAGCTACTGACTGAATGAAAGGAGCTGGCATCTCACTCTCTTTGAATCTTCTTTATCATGCTAAGAGGAGCAGGAAAAAGCAAAAAATTTCAGAATTGCACCTTGCAATGCGGAGAAATTACTGTTTGTGCATTTACAATATTCATTGATTTTTGCCATTGAAAAACATCATGTTATTCATATACCAGAAATGTTTGAAGCTACTGACTGAATGAAAGGAGCTGGCATCTCACTCTCTTTGAATCTTCTTTATCATGCTAAGAGGAGCAGGAAAAAGCAAAAAATTTCAGAATTGCACCTTGCAATGTGGAGAAATTACTGTTTGTGCATTTACAATATTCATTGATTTTTACCATTGAAAAACGTCCAGAAATGATTGAAGCTACTGACTGAATGAAAGTAGCTGGCATCTCACTCTCTTTGAATCTTCTTTATCATGCTAAGAGGAGCAGGAAAAAGCAAAAAATTTCAGAATTGCACCTTGCAATGCAGAGAAATTACTGTTTGTGCATTTACAATATTCATTGATTTTTGCCATTGAAAAACATCATGTTATTCATATACCAGAAATGTTTGAAGCTACTGACTGAATGAAAGGAGCTGGCATCTCACTCTCTTTGAATCTTCTTTATCATGCTAAGAGGAGCAGGAGAAAGCAAAAAATTTCAGAATTGCACCTTGCAATGTGGAGAAATTACTGTTTGTGCATTTACAATATTCATTGATTTTTACCATTGAAAAACGTCCAGAAATGATTGAAGCTACTGACTGAATGAAAGTAGCTGGCATCTCACTCTCTTTGAATCTTCTTTATCATGCTAAGAGGAGCAAGAAAAAGCAAAAAATTTCAGACTTGCACCTTGCAATGCGGAGAAATTACTGTTTGTGCATTTACAATATTCATTGATTTTTGCCATTGAAAAACATCATGTTATTCATATACCAGAAATGTTTGAAGCTACTGACTGAATGAAAGGAGCTGGCATCTCACTCTCTTTGAATCTTCTTTATCATGCTAAGAGGAGCAGGAAAAAGCAAAAAATTTCAGAATTGCACCTTGCAATGCGGAGAAATTACTGTTTGTGCATTTACAATATTCATTGATTTTTGCCATTGAAAAACGTCCAGAAATGATTGAAGCTACTGACTGAATGAAAGGAGCTGGCATCTCACTCTCTTTGAATCTTCTTTATCATGCTAAGAGGAGCAGGAAAAAGCAAAAAATTTCAGAATTGCACCTTGCAATGCGGAGAAATTACTGTTTGTGCATTTACAATATTCATTGATTTTTGCCATTGAAAAACATCATGTTATTCATATACCAGAAATGATTGAAGCTACTGACTGAATGAAAGGAGCTGGCATCTCACTCTCTTTGAATCTTCTTTATCATGCTAAGAGGAGCAGGAAAAAGCAAAAAATTTCAGAATTGCACCTTGCAATGCGGAGAAATTACTGTTTGTGCATTTACAATATTCATTGATTTTTGCCATTGAAAAACGTCCAGAAATGATTGAAGCTACTGACTGAATGAAAGGAACTGGCATCTCACTCTCTTTGAATCTTCTTTATCATGCTAAGAGGAGCAGGAAAAAGCAAAAAATTTCAGAATTGCACCTTGCAATGCGGAGAAATTACTGTTTGTGCATTTACAATATTCATTGATTTTTGCCATTGAAAAACGTCCAGAAATGATTGAAGCTACTGACTGAATGAAAGGAGCTGGCATCTCACTCTCTTTGAATCTTCTTTATCATGCTAAGAGGAGCAGGAAAAAGCAAAAAATTTCAGAATTGCACCTTGCAATGCGGAGAAATTACTGTTTGTGCATTTACAATATTCATTGATTTTTGCCATTGAAAAACATCATGTTATTCATATACCAGAAATGATTGAAGCTACTGACTGAATGAAAGGAGCTGGCATCTCACTCTCTTTGAATCTTCTTTATCATGCTAAGAGGAGCAGGAAAAAGCAAAAAATTTCAGAATTGCACCTTGCAATGCGGAGAAATTACTGTTTGTGCATTTACAATATTCATTGATTTTTGCCATTGAAAAACGTCCAGAAATGATTGAAGCTACTGACTGAATGAAAGGAACTGGCATCTCACTCTCTTTGAATCTTCTTTATCATGCTAAGAGGAGCAGGAAAAAGCAAAAAATTTCAGAATTGCACCTTGCAATGCGGAGAAATTACTGTTTGTGCATTTACAAAATTCATTGATTTTTGCCATTGAAAAACATCATGTTATTCATATACCAGAAATGTTTGAAGCTACTGACTGAATGAAAGGAGCTGACATCTCACTCTCTTTGAATCTTCTTTATCATGCTAAGAGGAGCAGGAAAAAGCAAAAAATTTCAGAATTGCACCTTGCAATGCGGAGAAATTACTGTTTGTGCATTTACAATATTCATTGATTTTTGCCATTGAAAAACGTCCAGAAATGATTGAAGCTACTGACTGAATGAAAGGAGCTGGCATCTCACTCTCTTTGAATCTTCTTTATCATGCTAAGAGGAGCAGGAAAAAGCAAAAAATTTCAGAATTGCACCTTGCAATGCGGAGAAATTACTGTTTGTGCATTTACAATATTCATTGATTTTTGCCATTGAAAAACATCATGTTATTCTTATACCAGAAATGATTGAAGCTACTGACTGAATGAAAGGAGCTGGCATCTCACTCTCTTTGAATCTTCTTTAACATGCTAAGAGGAGCAGGAAAAAGCAAAAAATTTCAGAATTGCACCTTGCAATGTGGAGAAATTACTGTTTGTGCATTTACAATATTCATTGATTTTTACCATTGAAAAACGTCCAGAAATGATTGAAGCTACTGACTGAATGAAAGTAGCTGGCATCTCACTCTCTTTGAATCTTCTTTATCATGCTAAGAGGAGCAGGAAAAAGCAAAAAATTTCAGACTTGCACCTTGCAATGCGGAGAAATTACTGTTTGTGCATTTACAATATTCATTGATTTTTGCCATTGAAAAACATCATGTTATTCATATACCAGAAATGTTTGAAGCTACTGACTGAATGAAAGGAGCTGGCATCTCACTCTCTTTGAATCTTCTTTATCATGCTAAGAGGAGCAGGAAAAAGCAAAAAATTTCAGAATTGCACCTTGCAATGCGGAGAAATTACTGTTTGTGCATTTACAATATTCATTGATTTTTGCCATTGAAAAACGTCCAGAAATGATTGAAGCTACTGACTGAATGAAAGGAGCTGGCATCTCACTCTCTTTGAATCTTGTTTATCATGCTAAGAGGAGCAGGAAAAAGCAAAAAATTTCAGAATTGCACCTTGCAATGCGGAGAAATTACTGTTTGTGCATTTACAATATTCATTGATTTTTGCCATTGAAAAACGTCCAGAAATGATTGAAGCTACTGACTGAATGAAAGGAGCTGGCATCTCACTCTCTTTGAATCTTCTTTATCATGCTAAGAGGAGCAGGAAAAAGCAAAAAAATTCAGAATTGCACCTTGCAATGCGGAGAAATTACTGTTTGTGCATTTACAATATTCATTGATTTTTGCCATTGAAAAACATCATGTTATTCATATACCAGAAATGATTGAAGCTACTGACTGAATGAAAGGAGCTGGCATCTCACTCTCTTTGAATCTTCTTTATCATGCTAAGAGGAGCAGGAAAAAGCAAAAAATTTCAGAATTGCACCTTGCAATGCGGAGAAATTACTGTTTGTGCATTTACAATATTCATTGATTTTTGCCATTGAAAAACGTCCAGAAATGATTGAAGCTACTGACTGAATGAAAGGAACTGGCATCTCACTCTCTTTGAATCTTCTTTATCATGCTAAGAGGAGCAGGAAAAAGCAAAAAATTTCAGAATTGCACCTTGCAATGCGGAGAAATTACTGTTTGTGCATTTACAAAATTCATTGATTTTTGCCATTGAAAAACATCATGTTATTCATATACCAGAAATGTTTGAAGCTACTGACTGAATGAAAGGAGCTGACATCTCACTCTCTTTGAATCTTCTTTATCATGCTAAGAGGAGCAGGAAAAAGCAAAAAATTTCAGAATTGCACCTTGCAATGCGGAGAAATTACTGTTTGTGCATTTACAATATTCATTGATTTTTGCCATTGAAAAACGTCCAGAAATGATTGAAGCTACTGACTGAATGAAAGGAGCTGGCATCTCACTCTCTTTGAATCTTCTTTATCATGCTAAGAGGAGCAGGAAAAAGCAAAAAATTTCAGAATTGCACCTTGCAATGCGGAGAAATTACTGTTTGTGCATTTACAATATTCATTGATTTTTGCCATTGAAAAACATCATGTTATTCATATACCAGAAATGTTTGAAGCTACTGACTGAATGAAAGGAGCTGGCATCTCACTCTCTTTGAATCTTCTTTATCATGCTAAGAGGAGCAGGAAAAAGCAAAAAATTTCAGAATTGCACCTTGCAATGCGGAGAAATTACTGTTTGTGCATTTACAATATTCATTGATTTTTGCCATTGAAAAACGTCCAGAAATGATTGAAGCTACTGACTGAATGAAAGGAGCTGGCATCTCACTCTCTTTGAATCTTCTTTATCATGCTAAGAGGAGCAGGAAAAAGCAAAAAATTTCAGAATTGCACCTTGCAATGCGGAGAAATTACTGTTTGTGCATTTACAATATTCATTGATTTTTGCCATTGAAAAACGTCCAGAAATGATTGAAGCTACTGACTGAATGAAAGGAGCTGGCATCTCACTCTCTTTGAATCTTCTTTATCATGCTAAGAGGAGCAGGAAAAAGCAAAAAATTTCAGAATTGCAACTTGCAATGCGGAGAAATTACTGTTTGTGCATTTACAATATTCATTGATTTTTGCCATTGAAAAACATCATGTTATTCATATACCAGAAATGATTGAAGCTACTGACTGAATGAAAGGAGCTGGCATCTCACTCTCTTTGAATCTTCTTTATCATGCTAAGAGGAGCAGGAAAAAGCAAAAAATTTCAGAATTGCACCTTGCAATGCGGAGAAATTACTGTTTGTGCATTTACAATATTCATTGATTTTTGCCATTGAAAAACGTCCAGAAATGATTGAAGCTACTGACTGAATGAAAGGAGCTGGCATCTCACTCTCTTTGAATCTTCTTTATCATGCTAAGAGGAGCAGGAAAAAGCAAAAAATTTCAGAATTGCACCTTGCAATGCGGAGAAATTACTGTTTGTGCTTTTACAATATTCATTGATTTTTGCCATTGAAAAACATCATATTATTCATATACCAGAAATGTTTGAAGCTACTGACTGAATGAAAGGAGCTGGCATCTCACTCTCTTTGAATCTTCTTTATCATGCTAAGAGGAGCAGGAAAAAGCAAAAAATTTCAGAATTGCACCTTGCAATGCGGAGAAATTACTGTTTGTGCATTTACAATATTCATTGATTTTTGCCATTGAAAAACGTCCAGAAATGATTGAAGCTACTGACTGAATGAAAGGAGCTGGCATCTCACTCTCTTTGAATCTTCTTTATCATGCTAAGAGGAGCAGGAAAAAGCAAAAAATTTCAGAATTGCACCTTGCAATGCGGAGAAATTACTGTTTGTGCATTTACAATATTCATTGATTTTTGCCATTGAAAAACGTCCAGAAATGATTGAAGCTACTGACTGAATGAAAGGAGCTGGCATCTCACTCTCTTTGAATCTTCTTTATCATGCTAAGAGGAGCAGGAAAAATCAAAAAATTTCAGAATTGCACCTTGCAATGCGGAGAAATTACTGTTTGTGCATTTACAATATTCATTGATTTTTGCCATTGAAAAACATCATGTTATTCATATACCAGAAATGATTGAAGCTACTGACTGAATGAAAGGAGCTGGCATCTTACTCTCTTTGAATCTTCTTTGTCATGCTAAGAGGAGCAGGAAAAAGCAAAAAATTTCAGAATTGCACCTTGCAATGCGGAGAAATTACTGTTTGTGCATTTACAATATTCATTGATTTTTGACATTGAAAAACGTCCAGAAATGATTGAAGCTACTGACTGAATGAAAGGAGCTGGCATCTCACTCTCTTTGAATCTTCTTTATCATGCTAAGAGGAGCAGGAAAAAGCAAAAAATTTCAGAATTGCACCTTGCAATGCGGAGAAATTACTGTTTGTGCATTTACAATATTCATTGATTTTTGCCATTGAAAAACGTCCAGAAATGATTGAAGCTACTGACTGAATGAAAGGAGCTGGCATCTCACTCTCTTTGAATCTTCTTTATCATGCTAAGAGGAGCAGGAAAAAGCAAAAAATTTCAGAATTGCACCTTGCAATGCGGAGAAATTACTGTTTGTGCATTTACAATATTCATTGATTTTTGCCATTGAAAAACATCATGTTATTCATATACCAGAAATGTTTGTAGCTACTGACTGAATGAAAGGAGCTGGCATCTCACTCTCTTTGAATCTTCTTTATCATGCTAAGAGGAGCAGGAAAAAGCAAAAAATTTCAGAATTGCACCTTGCAATGCGGAGAAATTACTGTTTGTGCATTTACAATATTCATTGATTTTTGCCATTGAAAAACGTCCAGAAATGATTGAAGCTACTGACTGAATGAAAGGAGCTGGCATCTCACTCTCTTTGAATCTTCTTTATCATGCTAAGAGGAGCAGGAAAAAGCAAAAAATTTCAGAATTGCACCTTGCAATGCGGAGAAATTACTGTTTGTGCATTTACAATATTCATTGATTTTTGCCATTGAAAAACGTCCAGAAATGATTGAAGCTACTGACTGAATGAAAGGAGCTGGCATCTCACTCTCTTTGAATCTTCTTTATCATGCTAAGAGGAGCAGGAAAAAGCAAAAAATTTCAGAATTGCACCTTGCAATGCGGAGAAATTACTCTTTGTGCATTTACAATATTCATTGATTTTTGCCATTGAAAAACATCATGTTATTCATATACCAGAAATGTTTGAAGCTACTGACTGAATGAAAGGAGCTGGCATCTCACTCTCTTTGAATCTTCTTTATCATGCTAAGAGGAGCAGGAAAAAGCAAAAAATTTCAGAATTGCACCTTGCAATGCGGAGAAATTACTGTTTGTGCATTTACAATATTCATTGATTTTTGCCATTGAAAAACGTCCAGAAATGATTGAAGCTACTGACTGAATGAAAGGAGCTGGCATCTCACTCTCTTTGAATCTTCTTTATCATGCTAAGAGGAGCAGGAAAAAGCAAAAAATTTCAGAATTGCACCTTGCAATGCGGAGAAATTACTGTTTGTGCATTTACAATATTCATTGATTTTTGCCATTGAAAAACATCATGTTATTCATATACCAGAAATGTTTGTAGCTACTGACTGAATGAAAGGAGCTGGCATCTCACTCTCTTTGAATCTTCTTTATCATGCTAAGAGGAGCAGGAAAAAGCAAAAAAATTCAGAATTGCACCTTGCAATGCGGAGAAATTACTGTTTGTGCATTTACAATATTCATTGATTTTTGCCATTGAAAAACGTCCAGAAATGATTGAAGCTACTGACTGAATGAAAGGAGCTGGCATCTCACTCTCTTTGAATCTTCTTTATCATGCTAAGAGGAGCAGGAAAAAGCAAAAAATTTCAGAATTGCACCTTGCAATGCGGAGAAATTACTGTTTGTGCATTTACAATATTCATTGATTTTTGCCATTGAAAAACGTCCAGAAATGATTGAAGCTACTGACTGAATGAAAGGAGCTGGCATCTCACTCTCTTTGAATCTTCTTTATCATGCTAAGAGGAGCAGGAAAAAGCAAAAAATTTCAGAATTGCACCTTGCAATGCGGAGAAATTACTCTTTGTGCATTTACAATATTCATTGATTTTTGCCATTGAAAAACATCATGTTATTCATATACCAGAAATGTTTGAAGCTACTGACTGAATGAAAGGAGCTGGCATCTCACTCTCTTTGAATCTTCTTTATCATGCTGAGGAGCAGGAAAAAGCAAAAAATTTCAGAATTGCACCTTGCAATGTGGAGAAATTACTGTTTGTGCATTTACAATATTCATTGATTTTTACCATTGAAAAACGTCCAGAAATGATTGAAGCTACTGACTGAATGAAAGTAGCTGGCATCTCACTCTCTTTGAATCTTCTTTATCATGCTAAGAGGAGCAGGAAAAAGCAAAAAATTTCAGACTTGCACCTTGCAATGCGGAGAAATTACTGTTTGTGCATTTACAATATTCATTGATTTTTGCCATTGAAAAACATCATGTTATTCATATACCAGAAATGTTTGAAGCTACTGACTGAATGAAAGGAGCTGGCATCTCACTCTCTTTGAATCTTCTTTATCATGCTAAGAGGAGCAGGAAAAAGCAAAAAATTTCAGAATTGCACCTTGCAATGCGGAGAAATTACTGTTTGTGCATTTACAATATTCATTGATTTTTGCCATTGAAAAACGTCCAGAAATGATTGAAGCTACTGACTGAATGAAAGGAGCTGGCATCTCACTCTCTTTGAATCTTCTTTATCATGCTAAGAGGAGCAGGAAAAAGCAAAAAATTTCAGAATTGCACCTTGCAATGCGGAGAAATTACTGTTTGTGCATTTACAATATTCATTGATTTTTGCCATTGAAAAACGTCCAGAAATGATTGAAGCTACTGACTGAATGAAAGGAGCTGGCATCTCACTCTCTTTGAATCTTCTTTATCATGCTAAGAGGAGCAGGAAAAATCAAAAAATTTCAGAATTGCACCTTGCAATGCGGAGAAATTACTGTTTGTGCATTTACAATATTCAATGATTTTTGCCATTGAAAAACATGTTATTCATATACCAGAAATGTTTGAAGCTACTGACTGAATGAAAGGAGCTGGCACCTCACTCTCTTTGAATCTTCTTTATCATGCTAAGAGGAGCGGGAAAAAGCAAAAAATTTCAGAATTGCACCTTGCAATGCGGAGAAATTACTGTTTGTGCATTTACAATATTCATTGATTTTTGCCATTGAAAAACATCCAGAAATGATTGAAGGTACTGACTGAATGAAAGGAGCTGGCATCTCACTCTCTTTGAATCTTCTTTATCATGCTAAGAGGAGCAGGAAAAAGCAAAAAATTTCAGAATTGCACCTTGCAATGCGGAGAAATTACTGTTTGTGCATTTACAATATTCATTGATTTTTGCCATTGAAAAACGTCCAGAAATGATTGAAGCTACTGACTGAATGAAAGGAGCTGGCATCTCACTCTCTTTGAATCTTCTTTATCATGCTAAGAGGAGCAGGAAAAAGCCAAAAATTTCAGAATTGCACCTTGCAATGCGGAGAAATTACAGTTTGTGCATTTACAATATTCATTGATTTTTGCCATTGAAAAACATCCAGAAATGATTGAAGCTACTGACTGAATGAAAGGAGCTGGCATCTCACTCTCTTTGAATATTCTTTATCATGCTAAGAGGAGCAGGAAAAAGCAAAAAATTTCAGAATTGCAACTTGCAATGCGGAGAAATTACTGTTTGTGCATTTACAATATTCATTGATTTTTGCCATTGAAAAACATCATGTTATTCATATACCAGAAATGTTTGAAGCTACTGACTGAATGAAAGGAGCTGGCATCTCACTCTCTTTGAATCTTCTTTATCATGCTAAGAGGAGCAGGAAAAAGCAAAAAATTTCAGAATTGCACCTTGCAATGCGGAGAAATTACTGTTTGTGCATTTACAATATTCATTGATTTTTGCCATTGAAAAACATCATGTTATTCATATACCAGAAATGTTTGAAGCTACTGACTGAATGAAAGGAGCTGGCATCTCACTCTCTTTGAATCTTCTTTATCATGCTAAGAGGAGCAGGAAAAAGCAAAAAATTTCAGAATTGCACCTTGCAATGTGGAGAAATTACTGTTTGTGCATTTACAATATTCATTGATTTTTACCATTGAAAAACGTCCAGAAATGATTGAAGCTACTGACTGAATGAAAGTAGCTGGCATCTCACTCTCTTTGAATCTTCTTTATCATGCTAAGAGGAGCAGGAAAAAGCAAAAAATTTCAGAATTGCACCTTGCAATGCAGAGAAATTACTGTTTGTGCATTTACAATATTCATTGATTTTTGCCATTGAAAAACATCATGTTATTCATATACCAGAAATGTTTGAAGCTACTGACTGAATGAAAGGAGCTGGCATCTCACTCTCTTTGAATCTTCTTTATCATGCTAAGAGGAGCAGGAAAAAGCAAAAAATTTCAGAATTGCACCTTGCAATGTGGAGAAATTACTGTTTGTGCATTTACAATATTCATTGATTTTTACCATTGAAAAACGTCCAGAAATGATTGAAGCTACTGACTGAATGAAAGTAGCTGGCATCTCACTCTCTTTGAATCTTCTTTATCATGCTAAGAGGAGCAGGAAAAAGCAAAAAATTTCAGACTTGCACCTTGCAATGCGGAGAAATTACTGTTTGTGCATTTACAATATTCATTGATTTTTGCCATTGAAAAACATCATGTTATTCATATACCAGAAATGTTTGAAGCTACTGACTGAATGAAAGGAGCTGGCATCTCACTCTCTTTGAATCTTCTTTATCATGCTAAGAGGAGCAGGAAAAAGCAAAAAATTTCAGAATTGCACCTTGCAATGCGGAGAAATTACTGTTTGTGCATTTACAATATTCATTGATTTTTGCCATTGAAAAACGTCAAGAAATGATTGAAGCTACTGACTGAATGAAAGGAGCTGGCATCTCACTCTCTTTGAATCTTGTTTATCATGCTAAGAGGAGCTGGAAAAAGCAAAAAATTTCAGAATTGCACCTTGCAATGCGGAGAAATTACTGTTTGTGCATTTACAATATTCATTGATTTTTGCCATTGAAAAACGTCCAAAAATGATTGAAGCTACTGACTGAATGAAAGGAGCTGGCATCTCACTCTCTTTGAATCTTCTTTATCATGCTAAGAGGAGCAGGAAAAAGCAAAAAATTTCAGAATTGCACCTTGCAATGCGGAGAAATTACTGTTTGTGCATTTACAATATTCATTGATTTTTGCCATTGAAAAACATCATGTTATTCATATACCAGAAATGTTTGTAGCTACTGACTGAATGAAAGGAGCTGGCATCTCACTCTCTTTGAATCTTCTTTATCATGCTAAGAGGAGCAGGAAAAAGCAAAAAATTTCAGAATTGCACCTTGCAATGCGGAGAAATTACTGTTTGTGCATTTACAATATTCATTGATTTTTGCCATTGAAAAACGTCCAGAAATGATTGAAGCTACTGACTGAATGAAAGGAGCTGGCATCTCACTCTCTTTGAATCTTCTTTATCATGCTAAGAGGAGCAGGAAAAAGCAAAAAATTTCAGAATTGCACCTTGCAATGCGGAGAAATTACTGTTTGTGCATTTACAATATTCATTGATTTTTGCCATTGAAAAACGTCCAGAAATGATTGAAGCTACTGACTGAATGAAAGGAGCTGGCATCTCACTCTCTTTGAATCTTCTTTATCATGCTAAGAGGAGCAGGAAAAAGCAAAAAATTTCAGAATTGCACCTTGCAATGCGGAGAAATTACTCTTTGTGCATTTACAATATTCATTGATTTTTGCCATTGAAAAACATCATGTTATTCATATACCAGAAATGTTTGAAGCTACTGACTGAATGAAAGGAGCTGGCATCTCACTCTCTTTGAATCTTCTTTATCATGCTAAGAGGAGCAGGAAAAAGCAAAAAATTTCAGAATTGCACCTTGCAATGCGGAGAAATTACTGTTTGTGCATTTACAATATTCATTGATTTTTGCCATTGAAAAACGTCCAGAAATGATTGAAGCTACTGACTGAATGAAAGGAGCTGGCATCTCACTCTCTTTGAATCTTCTTTATCATGCTAAGAGGAGCAGGAAAAAGCAAAAAATTTCAGAATTGCACCTTGCAATGCGGAGAAATTACTGTTTGTGCATTTACAATATTCATTGATTTTTGCCATTGAAAAACATCATGTTATTCATATACCAGAAATGTTTGTAGCTACTGACTGAATGAAAGGAGCTGGCATCTCACTCTCTTTGAATCTTCTTTATCATGCTAAGAGGAGCAGGAAAAAGCAAAAAAATTCAGAATTGCACCTTGCAATGCGGAGAAATTACTGTTTGTGCATTTACAATATTCATTGATTTTTGCCATTGAAAAACGTCCAGAAATGATTGAAGCTACTGACTGAATGAAAGGAGCTGGCATCTCACTCTCTTTGAATCTTCTTTATCATGCTAAGAGGAGCAGGAAAAAGCAAAAAATTTCAGAATTGCACCTTGCAATGCGGAGAAATTACTGTTTGTGCATTTACAATATTCATTGATTTTTGCCATTGAAAAACGTCCAGAAATGATTGAAGCTACTGACTGAATGAAAGGAGCTGGCATCTCACTCTCTTTGAATCTTCTTTATCATGCTAAGAGGAGCAGGAAAAAGCAAAAAATTTCAGAATTGCACCTTGCAATGCGGAGAAATTACTCTTTGTGCATTTACAATATTCATTGATTTTTGCCATTGAAAAACATCATGTTATTCATATACCAGAAATGTTTGAAGCTACTGACTGAATGAAAGGAGCTGGCATCTCACTCTCTTTGAATCTTCTTTATCATGCTGAGGAGCAGGAAAAAGCAAAAAATTTCAGAATTGCACCTTGCAATGTGGAGAAATTACTGTTTGTGCATTTACAATATTCATTGATTTTTACCATTGAAAAACGTCCAGAAATGATTGAAGCTACTGACTGAATGAAAGTAGCTGGCATCTCACTCTCTTTGAATCTTCTTTATCATGCTAAGAGGAGCAGGAAAAAGCAAAAAATTTCAGACTTGCACCTTGCAATGCGGAGAAATTACTGTTTGTGCATTTACAATATTCATTGATTTTTGCCATTGAAAAACATCATGTTATTCATATACCAGAAATGTTTGAAGCTACTGACTGAATGAAAGGAGCTGGCATCTCACTCTCTTTGAATCTTCTTTATCATGCTAAGAGGAGCAGGAAAAAGCAAAAAATTTCAGAATTGCACCTTGCAATGCGGAGAAATTACTGTTTGTGCATTTACAATATTCATTGATTTTTGCCATTGAAAAACGTCCAGAAATGATTGAAGCTACTGACTGAATGAAAGGAGCTGGCATCTCACTCTCTTTGAATCTTCTTTATCATGCTAAGAGGAGCAGGAAAAAGCAAAAAATTTCAGAATTGCACCTTGCAATGCGGAGAAATTACTGTTTGTGCATTTACAATATTCATTGATTTTTGCCATTGAAAAACGTCCAGAAATGATTGAAGCTACTGACTGAATGAAAGGAGCTGGCATCTCACTCTCTTTGAATCTTCTTTATCATGCTAAGAGGAGCAGGAAAAATCAAAAAATTTCAGAATTGCACCTTGCAATGCGGAGAAATTACTGTTTGTGCATTTACAATATTCAATGATTTTTGCCATTGAAAAACATGTTATTCATATACCAGAAATGTTTGAAGCTACTGACTGAATGAAAGGAGCTGGCACCTCACTCTCTTTGAATCTTCTTTATCATGCTAAGAGGAGCGGGAAAAAGCAAAAAATTTCAGAATTGCACCTTGCAATGCGGAGAAATTACTGTTTGTGCATTTACAATATTCATTGATTTTTGCCATTGAAAAACATCCAGAAATGATTGAAGGTACTGACTGAATGAAAGGAGCTGGCATCTCACTCTCTTTGAATCTTCTTTATCATGCTAAGAGGAGCAGGAAAAAGCAAAAAATTTCAGAATTGCACCTTGCAATGCGGAGAAATTACTGTTTGTGCATTTACAATATTCATTGATTTTTGCCATTGAAAAACGTCCAGAAATGATTGAAGCTACTGACTGAATGAAAGGAGCTGGCATCTCACTCTCTTTGAATCTTCTTTATCATGCTAAGAGGAGCAGGAAAAAGCCAAAAATTTCAGAATTGCACCTTGCAATGCGGAGAAATTACAGTTTGTGCATTTACAATATTCATTGATTTTTGCCATTGAAAAACATCCAGAAATGATTGAAGCTACTGACTGAATGAAAGGAGCTGGCATCTCACTCTCTTTGAATATTCTTTATCATGCTAAGAGGAGCAGGAAAAAGCAAAAAATTTCAGAATTGCAACTTGCAATGCGGAGAAATTACTGTTTGTGCATTTACAATATTCATTGATTTTTGCCATTGAAAAACATCATGTTATTCATATACCAGAAATGTTTGAAGCTACTGACTGAATGAAAGGAGCTGGCATCTCACTCTCTTTGAATCTTCTTTATCATGCTAAGAGGAGCAGGAAAAAGCAAAAAATTTCAGAATTGCACCTTGCAATGCGGAGAAATTACTGTTTGTGCATTTACAATATTCATTGATTTTTGCCATTGAAAAACATCATGTTATTCATATACCAGAAATGTTTGAAGCTACTGACTGAATGAAAGGAGCTGGCATCTCACTCTCTTTGAATCTTCTTTATCATGCTAAGAGGAGCAGGAAAAAGCAAAAAATTTCAGAATTGCACCTTGCAATGTGGAGAAATTACTGTTTGTGCATTTACAATATTCATTGATTTTTACCATTGAAAAACGTCCAGAAATGATTGAAGCTACTGACTGAATGAAAGTAGCTGGCATCTCACTCTCTTTGAATCTTCTTTATCATGCTAAGAGGAGCAGGAAAAAGCAAAAAATTTCAGAATTGCACCTTGCAATGCAGAGAAATTACTGTTTGTGCATTTACAATATTCATTGATTTTTGCCATTGAAAAACATCATGTTATTCATATACCAGAAATGTTTGAAGCTACTGACTGAATGAAAGGAGCTGGCATCTCACTCTCTTTGAATCTTCTTTATCATGCTAAGAGGAGCAGGAAAAAGCAAAAAATTTCAGAATTGCACCTTGCAATGTGGAGAAATTACTGTTTGTGCATTTACAATATTCATTGATTTTTACCATTGAAAAACGTCCAGAAATGATTGAAGCTACTGACTGAATGAAAGTAGCTGGCATCTCACTCTCTTTGAATCTTCTTTATCATGCTAAGAGGAGCAGGAAAAAGCAAAAAATTTCAGACTTGCACCTTGCAATGCGGAGAAATTACTGTTTGTGCATTTACAATATTCATTGATTTTTGCCATTGAAAAACATCATGTTATTCATATACCAGAAATGTTTGAAGCTACTGACTGAATGAAAGGAGCTGGCATCTCACTCTCTTTGAATCTTCTTTATCATGCTAAGAGGAGCAGGAAAAAGCAAAAAATTTCAGAATTGCACCTTGCAATGCGGAGAAATTACTGTTTGTGCATTTACAATATTCATTGATTTTTGCCATTGAAAAACGTCAAGAAATGATTGAAGCTACTGACTGAATGAAAGGAGCTGGCATCTCACTCTCTTTGAATCTTGTTTATCATGCTAAGAGGAGCTGGAAAAAGCAAAAAATTTCAGAATTGCACCTTGCAATGCGGAGAAATTACTGTTTGTGCATTTACAATATTCATTGATTTTTGCCATTGAAAAACGTCCAAAAATGATTGAAGCTACTGACTGAATGAAAGGAGCTGGCATCTCACTCTCTTTGAATCTTCTTTATCATGCTAAGAGGAGCAGGAAAAAGCAAAAAATTTCAGAATTGCACCTTGCAATGCGGAGAAATTACTGTTTGTGCATTTACAATATTCATTGATTTTTGCCATTGAAAAACATCATGTTATTCATATACCAGAAATGATTGAAGCTACTGACTGAATGAAAGGAGCTGGCATCTCACTCTCTTTGAATCTTCTTTATCATGCTAAGAGGAGCAGGAAAAAGCAAAAAATTTCAGAATTGCACCTTGCAATGCGGAGAAATTACTGTTTGTGCATTTACAATATTCATTGATTTTTGCCATTGAAAAACGTCCAGAAATGATTGAAGCTACTGACTGAATGAAAGGAGCTGGCATCTCACTCTCTTTGAATCTTCTTTATCATGCTAAGAGGAGCAGGAAAAAGCAAAAAATTTCAGAATTGCACCTTGCAATGCGGAGAAATTACTGTTTGTGCATTTACAATATTCATTGATTTTTGCCATTGAAAAACATCATGTTATTCATATACCAGAAATGATTGAAGCTACTGACTGAATGAAAGGTGCTGGCATCTCACTCTCTTTGAATCTTCTTTATCATGCTAAGAGGAGCAGGAAAAAGCAAAAAATTTCAGAATTGCACCTTGCAATGCGGAGAAATTACTGTTTGTGCATTTACAATATTCATTGATTTTTGCCATTGAAAAACGTCCAGAAATGATTGAAGCTACTGACTGAATGAAAGGAACTGGCATCTCACTCTCTTTGAATCTTCTTTATCATGCTAAGAGGAGCAGGAAAAAGCAAAAAATTTCAGAATTGCACCTTGCAATGCGGAGAAATTACTGTTTGTGCATTTACAAAATTCATTGATTTTTGCCATTGAAAAACATCATGTTATTCATATACCAGAAATGTTTGAAGCTACTGACTGAATGAAAGGAGCTGACATCTCACTCTCTTTGAATCTTCTTTATCATGCTAAGAGGAGCAGGAAAAAGCAAAAAATTTCAGAATTGCACCTTGCAATGCGGAGAAATTACTGTTTGTGCATTTACAATATTCATTGATTTTTGCCATTGAAAAACGTCCAGAAATGATTGAAGCTACTGACTGAATGAAAGGAGCTGGCATCTCACTCTCTTTGAATCTTCTTTATCATGCTAAGAGGAGCAGGAAAAAGCAAAAAATTTCAGAATTGCACCTTGCAATGCGGAGAAATTACTGTTTGTGCATTTACAATATTCATTGATTTTTGCCATTGAAAAACATCATGTTATTCATATACCAGAAATGATTGAAGCTACTGACTGAATGAAAGGAGCTGGCATCTCACTCTCTTTGAATCTTCTTTATCATGCTAAGAGGAGCAGGAAAAAGCAAAAAATTTCAGAATTGCACCTTGCAATGCGGAGAAATTACTGTTTGTGCATTTACAATATTCATTGATTTTTGCCATTGAAAAACGTCCAGAAATGATTGAAGCTACTGACTGAATGAAAGGAGCTGGCATCTCACTCTCTTTGAATCTTGTTTATCATGCTAAGAGGAGCTGGAAAAAGCAAAAAATTTCAGAATTGCACCTTGCAATGCGGAGAAATTACTGTTTGTGCATTTACAATATTCATTGATTTTTGCCATTGAAAAACGTCCAAAAATGATTGAAGCTACTGACTGAATGAAAGGAGCTGGCATCTCACTCTCTTTGAATCTTCTTTATCATGCTAAGAGGAGCAGGAAAAAGCAAAAAATTTCAGAATTGCACCTTGCAATGCGGAGAAATTACTGTTTGTGCATTTACAATATTCATTGATTTTTGCCATTGAAAAACATCATGTTATTCATATACCAGAAATGATTGAAGCTACTGACTGAATGAAAGGAGCTGGCATCTCACTCTCTTTGAATCTTCTTTATCATGCTAAGAGGAGCAGGAAAAAGCAAAAAATTTCAGAATTGCACCTTGCAATGCGGAGAAATTACTGTTTGTGCATTTACAATATTCATTGATTTTTGCCATTGAAAAACGTCCAGAAATGATTGAAGCTACTGACTGAATGAAAGGAGCTGGCATCTCACTCTCTTTGAATCTTCTTTATCATGCTAAGAGGAGCAGGAAAAAGCAAAAAATTTCAGAATTGCACCTTGCAATGCGGAGAAATTACTGTTTGTGCATTTACAATATTCATTGATTTTTGCCATTGAAAAACATCATGTTATTCATATACCAGAAATGATTGAAGCTACTGACTGAATGAAAGGAGCTGGCATCTCACTCTCTTTGAATCTTCTTTATCATGCTAAGAGGAGCAGGAAAAAGCAAAAAATTTCAGAATTGCACCTTGCAATGCGGAGAAATTACTGTTTGTGCATTTACAATATTCATTGATTTTTGCCATTGAAAAACGTCCAGAAATGATTGAAGCTACTGACTGAATGAAAGGAACTGGCATCTCACTCTCTTTGAATCTTCTTTATCATGCTAAGAGGAGCAGGAAAAAGCAAAAAATTTCAGAATTGCACCTTGCAATGCGGAGAAATTACTGTTTGTGCATTTACAAAATTCATTGATTTTTGCCATTGAAAAACATCATGTTATTCATATACCAGAAATGTTTGAAGCTACTGACTGAATGAAAGGAGCTGACATCTCACTCTCTTTGAATCTTCTTTATCATGCTAAGAGGAGCAGGAAAAAGCAAAAAATTTCAGAATTGCACCTTGCAATGCGGAGAAATTACTGTTTGTGCATTTACAATATTCATTGATTTTTGCCATTGAAAAACGTCCAGAAATGATTGAAGCTACTGACTGAATGAAAGGAGCTGGCATCTCACTCTCTTTGAATCTTCTTTATCATGCTAAGAGGAGCAGGAAAAAGCAAAAAATTTCAGAATTGCACCTTGCAATGCGGAGAAATTACTGTTTGTGCATTTACAATATTCATTGATTTTTGCCATTGAAAAACATCATGTTATTCATATACCAGAAATGATTGAAGCTACTGACTGAATGAAAGGAGCTGGCATCTCACTCTCTTTGAATCTTCTTTATCATGCTAAGAGGAGCAGGAAAAAGCAAAAAATTTCAGAATTGCACCTTGCAATGCGGAGAAATTACTGTTTGTGCATTTACAATATTCATTGATTTTTGCCATTGAAAAACGTCCAGAAATGATTGAAGCTACTGACTGAATGAAAGGAGCTGGCATCTCACTCTCTTTGAATCTTCTTTATCATGCTAAGAGGAGCAGGAAAAAGCAAAAAATTTCAGAATTGCACCTTGCAATGCGGAGAAATTACTGTTTGTGCATTTACAATATTCATTGATTTTTGCCATTGAAAAACATCATGTTATTCATATACCAGAAATGTTTGTAGCTACTGACTGAATGAAAGGAGCTGGCATCTCACTCTCTTTGAATCTTCTTTATCATGCTAAGAGGAGCAGGAAAAAGCAAAAAATTTCAGAATTGCACCTTGCAATGCGGAGAAATTACTGTTTGTGCATTTACAATATTCATTGATTTTTGCCATTGAAAAACGTCCAGAAATGATTGAAGCTACTGACTGAATGAAAGGAGCTGGCATCTCACTCTCTTTGAATCTTCTTTATCATGCTAAGAGGAGCAGGAAAAAGCAAAAAATTTCAGAATTGCACCTTGCAATGCGGAGAAATTACTGTTTGTGCATTTACAATATTCATTGATTTTTGCCATTGAAAAACGTCCAGAAATGATTGAAGCTACTGACTGAATGAAAGGAGCTGGCATCTCACTCTCTTTGAATCTTCTTTATCATGCTAAGAGGAGCAGGAAAAAGCAAAAAATTTCAGAATTGCACCTTGCAATGCGGAGAAATTACTGTTTGTGCATTTACAATATTCATTGATTTTTGCCATTGAAAAACATCATGTTATTCATATACCAGAAATGATTGAAGCTACTGACTGAATGAAAGGAGCTGGCATCTCACTCTCTTTGAATCTTCTTTATCATGCTAAGAGGAGCAGGAAAAAGCAAAAAATTTCAGAATTGCACCTTGCAATGCGGAGAAATTACTGTTTGTGCATTTACAATATTCATTGATTTTTGCCATTGAAAAACGTCCAGAAATGATTGAAGCTACTGACTGAATGAAAGGAGCTGGCATCTCACTCTCTTTGAATCTTCTTTATCATGCTAAGAGGAGCAGGAAAAAGCAAAAAATTTCAGAATTGCACCTTGCAATGCGGAGAAATTACTGTTTGTGCATTTACAATATTCATTGATTTTTGCCATTGAAAAACATCATGTTATTCATATACCAGAAATGTTTGTAGCTACTGACTGAATGAAAGGAGCTGGCATCTCACTCTCTTTGAATCTTCTTTATCATGCTAAGAGGAGCAGGAAAAAGCAAAAAATTTCAGAATTGCACCTTGCAATGCGGAGAAATTACTGTTTGTGCATTTACAATATTCATTGATTTTTGCCATTGAAAAACGTCCAGAAATGATTGAAGCTACTGACTGAATGAAAGGAGCTGGCATCTCACTCTCTTTGAATCTTCTTTATCATGCTAAGAGGAGCAGGAAAAAGCAAAAAATTTCAGAATTGCACCTTGCAATGCGGAGAAATTACTGTTTGTGCATTTACAATATTCATTGATTTTTGCCATTGAAAAACGTCCAGAAATGATTGAAGCTACTGACTGAATGAAAGGAGCTGGCATCTCACTCTCTTTGAATCTTCTTTATCATGCTAAGAGGAGCAGGAAAAAGCAAAAAATTTCAGAATTGCACCTTGCAATGCGGAGAAATTACTCTTTGTGCATTTACAATATTCATTGATTTTTGCCATTGAAAAACATCATGTTATTCATATACCAGAAATGTTTGAAGCTACTGACTGAATGAAAGGAGCTGGCATCTCACTCTCTTTGAATCTTCTTTATCATGCTAAGAGGAGCAGGAAAAAGCAAAAAATTTCAGAATTGCACCTTGCAATGCGGAGAAATTACTGTTTGTGCATTTACAATATTCATTGATTTTTGCCATTGAAAAACGTCCAGAAATGATTGAAGCTACTGACTGAATGAAAGGAGCTGGCATCTCACTCTCTTTGAATCTTCTTTATCATGCTAAGAGGAGCAGGAAAAAGCAAAAAATTTCAGAATTGCACCTTGCAATGCGGAGAAATTACTGTTTGTGCATTTACAATATTCATTGATTTTTGCCATTGAAAAACATCATGTTATTCATATACCAGAAATGTTTGTAGCTACTGACTGAATGAAAGGAGCTGGCATCTCACTCTCTTTGAATCTTCTTTATCATGCTAAGAGGAGCAGGAAAAAGCAAAAAATTTCAGAATTGCACCTTGCAATGCGGAGAAATTACTGTTTGTGCATTTACAATATTCATTGATTTTTGCCATTGAAAAACGTCCAGAAATGATTGAAGCTACTGACTGAATGAAAGGAGCTGGCATCTCACTCTCTTTGAATCTTCTTTATCATGCTAAGAGGAGCAGGAAAAAGCAAAAAATTTCAGAATTGCACCTTGCAATGCGGAGAAATTACTGTTTGTGCATTTACAATATTCATTGATTTTTGCCATTGAAAAACGTCCAGAAATGATTGAAGCTACTGACTGAATGAAAGGAGCTGGCATCTCACTCTCTTTGAATCTTCTTTATCATGCTAAGAGGAGCAGGAAAAAGCAAAAAATTTCAGAATTGCACCTTGCAATGCGGAGAAATTACTCTTTGTGCATTTACAATATTCATTGATTTTTGCCATTGAAAAACATCATGTTATTCATATACCAGAAATGTTTGAAGCTACTGACTGAATGAAAGGAGCTGGCATCTCACTCTCTTTGAATCTTCTTTATCATGCTGAGGAGCAGGAAAAAGCAAAAAATTTCAGAATTGCACCTTGCAATGTGGAGAAATTACTGTTTGTGCATTTACAATATTCATTGATTTTTACCATTGAAAAACGTCCAGAAATGATTGAAGCTACTGACTGAATGAAAGTAGCTGGCATCTCACTCTCTTTGAATCTTCTTTATCATGCTAAGAGGAGCAGGAAAAAGCACAAAATTTCAGACTTGCACCTTGCAATGCGGAGAAATTACTGTTTGTGCATTTACAATATTCATTGATTTTTGCCATTGAAAAACATCATGTTATTCATATACCAGAAATGTTTGAAGCTACTGACTGAATGAAAGGAGCTGGCATCTCACTCTCTTTGAATCTTCTTTATCATGCTAAGAGGAGCAGGAAAAAGCAAAAAATTTCAGAATTGCACCTTGCAATGCGGAGAAATTACTGTTTGTGCATTTACAATATTCATTGATTTTTGCCATTGAAAAACGTCCAGAAATGATTGAAGCTACTGACTGAATGAAAGGAGCTGGCATCTCACTCTCTTTGAATCTTCTTTATCATGCTAAGAGGAGCAGGAAAAAGCAAAAAATTTCAGAATTGCACCTTGCAATGCGGAGAAATTACTGTTTGTGCATTTACAATATTCATTGATTTTTGCCATTGAAAAACGTCCAGAAATGATTGAAGCTACTGACTGAATGAAAGGAGCTGGCATCTCACTCTCTTTGAATCTTCTTTATCATGCTAAGAGGAGCAGGAAAAATCAAAAAATTTCAGAATTGCACCTTGCAATGCGGAGAAATTACTGTTTGTGCATTTACAATATTCAATGATTTTTGCCATTGAAAAACATGTTATTCATATACCAGAAATGTTTGAAGCTACTGACTGAATGAAAGGAGCTGGCATCTCACTCTCTTTAAATCTTCTTTATCATGCTAAGAGGAGCAGGAAAAAGCAAAAAATTTCAGAATTGCACCTTGCAATGTGGAGAAATTACTGTTTGTGCATTTACAATATTCATTGATTTTTACCATTGAAAAACGTCCAGAAATGATTGAAGCTACTGACTGAATGAAAGTAGCTGGCATCTCACTCTCTTTGAATCTTCTTTATCATGCTAAGAGGAGCAGGAAAAAGCAAAAAATTTCAGAATTGCACCTTGCAATGCAGAGAAATTACTGTTTGTGCATTTACAATATTCATTGATTTTTGCCATTGAAAAACATCATGTTATTCATATACCAGAAATGTTTGAAGCTACTGACTGAATGAAAGGAGCTGGCATCTCACTCTCTTTGAATCTTCTTTATCATGCTAAGAGGAGCAGGAAAAAGCAAAAAATTTCAGAATTGCACCTTGCAATGTGGAGAAATTACTGTTTGTGCATTTACAATATTCATTGATTTTTACCATTGAAAAACGTCCAGAAATGATTGAAGCTACTGACTGAATGAAAGTAGCTGGCATCTCACTCTCTTTGAATCTTCTTTATCATGCTAAGAGGAGCAGGAAAAAGCAAAAAATTTCAGACTTGCACCTTGCAATGCGGAGAAATTACTGTTTGTGCATTTACAATATTCATTGATTTTTGCCATTGAAAAACATCATGTTATTCATATACCAGAAATGTTTGAAGCTACTGACTGAATGAAAGGAGCTGGCATCTCACTCTCTTTGAATCTTCTTTATCATGCTAAGAGGAGCAGGAAAAAGCAAAAAATTTCAGAATTGCACCTTGCAATGCGGAGAAATTACTGATTGTGCATTTACAATATTCATTGATTTTTGCCATTGAAAAACGTCCAGAAATGATTGAAGCTACTGACTGAATGAAAGGAGCTGGCATCTCACTCTCTTTGAATCTTGTTTATCATGCTAAGAGGAGCAGGAAAAAGCAAAAAATTTCAGAATTGCACCTTGCAATGCGGAGAAATTACTGTTTGTGCATTTACAATATTCATTGATTTTTGCCATTGAAAAACGTCCAAAAATGATTGAAGCTACTGACTGAATGAAAGGAGCTGGCATCTCACTCTCTTTGAATCTTCTTTATCATGCTAAGAGGAGCAGGAAAAAGCAAAAAATTTCAGAATTGCACCTTGCAATGCGGAGAAATTACTGTTTGTGCATTTACAATATTCATTGATTTTTGCCATTGAAAAACATCATGTTATTCATATACCAGAAATGATTGAAGCTACTGACTGAATGAAAGGAGCTGGCATCTCACTCTCTTTGAATCTTCTTTATCATGCTAAGAGGAGCAGGAAAAAGCAAAAAATTTCAGAATTGCACCTTGCAATGCGGAGAAATTACTGTTTGTGCATTTACAATATTCATTGATTTTTGCCATTGAAAAACGTCCAGAAATGATTGAAGCTACTGACTGAATGAAAGGAACTGGCATCTCACTCTCTTTGAATCTTCTTTATCATGCTAAGAGGAGCAGGAAAAAGCAAAAAATTTCAGAATTGCACCTTGCAATACGGAGAAATTACTGTTTGTGCATTTACAAAATTCATTGATTTTTGCCATTGAAAAACATCATGTTATTCATATACCAGAAATGTTTGAAGCTACTGACTGAATGAAAGGAGCTGACATCTCACTCTCTTTGAATCTTCTTTATCATGCTAAGAGGAGCAGGAAAAAGCAAAAAATTTCAGAATTGCACCTTGCAATGCGGAGAAATTACTGTTTGTGCATTTACAATATTCATTGATTTTTGCCATTGAAAAACGTCCAGAAATGATTGAAGCTACTGACTGAATGAAAGGAGCTGGCATCTCACTCTCTTTGAATCTTCTTTATCATGCTAAGAGGAGCAGGAAAAAGCAAAAAATTTCAGAATTGCACCTTGCAATGCGGAGAAATTACTGTTTGTGCATTTACAATATTCATTGATTTTTGCCATTGAAAAACGTCCAGAAATGATTGAAGCTACTGACTGAATGAAAGGAACTGGCATCTCACTCTCTTTGAATCTTCTTTATCATGCTAAGAGGAGCAGGAAAAAGCAAAAAATTTCAGAATTGCACCTTGCAATGCGGAGAAATTACTGTTTGTGCATTTACAAAATTCATTGATTTTTGCCATTGAAAAACATCATGTTATTCATATACCAGAAATGTTTGAAGCTACTGACTGAATGAAAGGAGCTGACATCTCACTCTCTTTGAATCTTCTTTATCATGCTAAGAGGAGCAGGAAAAAGCAAAAAATTTCAGAATTGCACCTTGCAATGCGGAGAAATTACTGTTTGTGCATTTACAATATTCATTGATTTTTGCCATTGAAAAACGTCCAGAAATGATTGAAGCTACTGACTGAATGAAAGGAGCTGGCATCTCACTCTCTTTGAATCTTCTTTATCATGCTAAGAGGAGCAGGAAAAAGCAAAAAATTTCAGAATTGCACCTTGCAATGCGGAGAAATTACTGTTTGTGCATTTACAATATTCATTGATTTTTGCCATTGAAAAACATCATGTTATTCATATACCAGAAATGATTGAAGCTACTGACTGAATGAAAGGAGCTGGCATCTCACTCTCTTTGAATCTTCTTTATCATGCTAAGAGGAGCAGGAAAAAGCAAAAAATTTCAGAATTGCACCTTGCAATGTGGAGAAATTACTGTTTGTGCATTTACAATATTCATTTATTTTTACCATTGAAAAACGTCCAGAAATGATTGAAGCTACTGAATGAATGAAAGTAGCTGGCATCTCACTCTCTTTGAATCTTCTTTATCATGCTAAGAGGAGCAGGAAAAAGCAAAAAATTTCAGACTTGCACCTTGCAATGCGGAGAAATTACTGTTTGTGCATTTACAATATTCATTGATTTTTGCCATTGAAAAACATCATGTTATTCATATACCAGAAATGTTTGAAGCTACTGACTGAATGAAAGGAGCTGGCATCTCACTCTCTTTGAATCTTCTTTATCATGCTAAGAGGAGCAGGAAAAAGCAAAAAATTTCAGAATTGCACCTTGCAATGCGGAGAAATTACTGTTTGTGCATTTACAATATTCATTGATTTTTGCCATTGAAAAACGTCCAGAAATGATTGAAGCTACTGACTGAATGAAAGGAGCTGGCATCTCACTCTCTTTGAATCTTGTTTATCATGCTAAGAGGAGCAGGAAAAAGCAAAAAATTTCAGAATTGCACCTTGCAATGCGGAGAAATTACTGTTTGTGCATTTACAATATTCATTGATTTTTGCCATTGAAAAACGTCCAGAAATGATTGAAGCTACTGACTGAATGAAAGGAGCTGGCATCTCACTCTCTTTGAATCTTCTTTATCATGCTAAGAGGAGCAGGAAAAAGCAAAAAAATTCAGAATTGCACCTTGCAATGCGGAGAAATTACTGTTTGTGCATTTACAATATTCATTGATTTTTGCCATTGAAAAACATCATGTTATTCATATACCAGAAATGATTGAAGCTACTGACTGAATGAAAGGAGCTGGCATCTCACTCTCTTTGAATCTTCTTTATCATGCTAAGAGGAGCAGGAAAAAGCAAAAAATTTCAGAATTGCACCTTGCAATGCGGAGAAATTACTGTTTGTGCATTTACAATATTCATTGATTTTTGCCATTGAAAAACGTCCAGAAATGATTGAAGCTACTGACTGAATGAAAGGAACTGGCATCTCACTCTCTTTGAATCTTCTTTATCATGCTAAGAGGAGCAGGAAAAAGCAAAAAATTTCAGAATTGCACCTTGCAATGCGGAGAAATTACTGTTTGTGCATTTACAAAATTCATTGATTTTTGCCATTGAAAAACATCATGTTATTCACATACCAGAAATGTTTGAAGCTACTGACTGAATGAAAGGAGCTGACATCTCACTCTCTTTGAATCTTCTTTATCATGCTAAGAGGAGCAGGAAAAAGCAAAAAATTTCAGAATTGCACCTTGCAATGCGGAGAAATTACTGTTTGTGCATTTACAATATTCATTGATTTTTGCCATTGAAAAACGTCCAGAAATGATTGAAGCTACTGACTGAATGAAAGGAGCTGGCATCTCACTCTCTTTGAATCTTCTTTATCATGCTAAGAGGAGCAGGAAAAAGCAAAAAATTTCAGAATTGCACCTTGCAATGCGGAGAAATTACTGTTTGTGCATTTACAATATTCATTGATTTTTGCCATTGAAAAACATCATGTTATTCATATACCAGAAATGATTGAAGCTACTGACTGAATGAAAGGAGCTGGCATCTCACTCTCTTTGAATCTTCTTTATCATGCTAAGAGGAGCAGGAAAAAGCAAAAAATTTCAGAATTGCACCTTGCAATGCGGAGAAATTACTGTTTGTGCATTTACAATATTCATTGATTTTTGCCATTGAAAAACGTCCAGAAATGATTGAAGCTACTGACTGAATGAAAGGAACTGGCATCTCACTCTCTTTGAATCTTCTTTATCATGCTAAGAGGAGCAGGAAAAAGCAAAAAATTTCAGAATTGCACCTTGCAATGCGGAGAAATTACTGTTTGTGCATTTACAAAATTCATTGATTTTTGCCATTGAAAAACATCATGTTATTCATATACCAGAAATGTTTGAAGCTACTGACTGAATGAAAGGAGCTGACATCTCACTCTCTTTGAATCTTCTTTATCATGCTAAGAGGAGCAGGAAAAAGCAAAAAATTTCAGAATTGCACCTTGCAATGCGGAGAAATTACTGTTTGTGCATTTACAATATTCATTGATTTTTGCCATTGAAAAACGTCCAGAAATGATTGAAGCTACTGACTGAATGAAAGGAGCTGGCATCTCACTCTCTTTGAATCTTCTTTATCATGCTAAGAGGAGCAGGAAAAAGCAAAAAATTTCAGAATTGCACCTTGCAATGCGGAGAAATTACTGTTTGTGCATTTACAATATTCATTGATTTTTGCCATTGAAAAACATCATGTTATTCATATACCAGAAATGATTGAAGCTACTGACTGAATGAAAGGAGCTGGCATCTCACTCTCTTTGAATCTTCTTTATCATGCTAAGAGGAGCAGGAAAAAGCAAAAAATTTCAGAATTGCACCTTGCAATGTGGAGAAATTACTGTTTGTGCATTTACAATATTCATTGATTTTTACCATTGAAAAACGTCCAGAAATGATTGAAGCTACTGAATGAATGAAAGTAGCTGGCATCTCACTCTCTTTGAATCTTCTTTATCATGCTAAGAGGAGCAGGAAAAAGCAAAAAATTTCAGACTTGCACCTTGCAATGCGGAGAAATTACTGTTTGTGCATTTACAAAATTCATTGATTTTTGCCATTGAAAAACATCATGTTATTCATATACCAGAAATGTTTGAAGCTACTGACTGAATGAAAGGAGCTGACATCTCACTCTCTTTGAATCTTCTTTATCATGCTAAGAGGAGCAGGAAAAAGCAAAAAATTTCAGAATTGCACCTTGCAATGCGGAGAAATTACTGTTTGTGCATTTACAATATTCATTGATTTTTGCCATTGAAAAACGTCCAGAAATGATTGAAGCTACTGACTGAATGAAAGGAGCTGGCATCTCACTCTCTTTGAATCTTCTTTATCATGCTAAGAGGAGCAGGAAAAAGCAAAAAATTTCAGAATTGCACCTTGCAATGCGGAGAAATTACTGTTTGTGCATTTACAATATTCATTGATTTTTGCCATTGAAAAACATCATGTTATTCATATACCAGAAATGTTTGAAGCTACTGACTGAATGAAAGGAGCTGGCATCTCACTCTCTTTGAATCTTCTTTATCATGCTAAGAGGAGCAGGAAAAAGCAAAAAATTTCTGAATTGCACCTTGCAATGCGGAGAAATTACTGTTTGTGCATTTACAATATTCATTGATTTTTGCCATTGAAAAACATCATGTTATTCATATACCAGAAATGATTGAAGCTACTGACTGAATGAAAGGAGCTGGCATCTCACTCTCTTTGAATCTTCTTTATCATGCTAAGAGGAGCAGGAAAAAGCAAAAAATTTCAGAATTGCACCTTGCAATGCGGAGAAATTACTGTTTGTGCATTTACAATATTCATTGATTTTTGCCATTGAAAAACGTCCAGAAATGATTGAAGCTACTGACTGAATGAAAGGAGCTGGCATCTCACTCTCTTTGAATCTTCTTTATCATGCTAAGAGGAGCAGGAAAAAGCAAAAAATTTCAGAATTGCACCTTGCAATCGGAGAAATTACTGTTTGTGCATTTACAATATTCATTGATTTTTGCCATTGAAAAACGTCCTTTATCATGCTAAGAGGAGCAGGAAAAAGCAAAAAATTTCAGAATTGCACCTTGCAATGCGGAGAAATTACTGTTTGTGCATTTACAATATTCATTGATTTTTGCCATTGAAAAACATCATGTTATTCATATACCAGAAATGATTGAAGCTACTGACTGAATGAAAGGAGCTGGCATCTCACTCTCTTTGAATCTTCTTTATCATGCTAAGAGGAGCAGGAAAAAGCAAAAAATTTCAGAATTGCACCTTGCAATGCGGAGAAATTACTGTTTGTGCATTTACAATATTCATTGATTTTTGCCATTGAAAAACGTCCAGAAATGATTGAAGCTACTGACTGAATGAAAGGAACTGGCATCTCACTCTCTTTGAATCTTCTTTATCATGCTAAGAGGAGCAGGAAAAAGCAAAAAATTTCAGAATTGCACCTTGCAATGCGGAGAAATTACTGTTTGTGCATTTACAAAATTCATTGATTTTTGCCATTGAAAAACATCATGTTATTCATATACCAGAAATGTTTGAAGCTACTGACTGAATGAAAGGAGCTGACATCTCACTCTCTTTGAATCTTCTTTATCATGCTAAGAGGAGCAGGAAAAAGCAAAAAATTTCAGAATTGCACCTTGCAATGCGGAGAAATTACTGTTTGTGCATTTACAATATTCATTGATTTTTGCCATTGAAAAACGTCCAGAAATGATTGAAGCTACTGACTGAATGAAAGGAGCTGGCATCTCACTCTCTTTGAATCTTCTTTATCATGCTAAGAGGAGCAGGAAAAAGCAAAAAATTTCAGAATTGCACCTTGCAATGCGGAGAAATTACTGTTTGTGCATTTACAATATTCATTGATTTTTGCCATTGAAAAACATCATGTTATTCATATACCAGAAATGATTGAAGCTACTGACTGAATGAAAGGAGCTGGCATCTCACTCTCTTTGAATCTTCTTTATCATGCTAAGAGGAGCAGGAAAAAGCAAAAAATTTCAGAATTGCACCTTGCAATGTGGAGAAATTACTGTTTGTGCATTTACAATATTCATTGATTTTTACCATTGAAAAACGTCCAGAAATGATTGAAGCTACTGAATGAATGAAAGTAGCTGGCATCTCACTCTCTTTGAATCTTCTTTATCATGCTAAGAGGAGCAGGAAAAAGCAAAAAATTTCAGACTTGCACCTTGCAATGCGGAGAAATTACTGTTTGTGCATTTACAATATTCATTGATTTTTGCCATTGAAAAACATCATGTTATTCATATACCAGAAATGTTTGAAGCTACTGACTGAATGAAAGGAGCTGACATCTCACTCTCTTTGAATCTTCTTTATCATGCTAAGAGGAGCAGGAAAAAGCAAAAAATTTCAGAATTGCACCTTGCAATGCGGAGAAATTACTGTTTGTGCATTTACAATATTCATTGATTTTTGCCATTGAAAAACGTCCAGAAATGATTGAAGCTACTGACTGAATGAAAGGAGCTGGCATCTCACTCTCTTTGAATCTTCTTTATCATGCTAAGAGGAGCAGGAAAAAGCAAAAAATTTCAGAATTGCACCTTGCAATGCGGAGAAATTACTGTTTGTGCATTTACAATATTCATTGATTTTTGCCATTGAAAAACATCATGTTATTCATATACCAGAAATGTTTGAAGCTACTGACTGAATGAAAGGAGCTGGCATCTCACTCTCTTTGAATCTTCTTTATCATGCTAAGAGGAGCAGGAAAAAGCAAAAAATTTCTGAATTGCACCTTGCAATGCGGAGAAATTACTGTTTGTGCATTTACAATATTCATTGATTTTTGCCATTGAAAAACATCATGTTATTCATATACCAGAAATGATTGAAGCTACTGACTGAATGAAAGGAGCTGGCATCTCACTCTCTTTGAATCTTCTTTATCATGCTAAGAGGAGCAGGAAAAAGCAAAAAATTTCAGAATTGCACCTTGCAATGCGGAGAAATTACTGTTTGTGCATTTACAATATTCATTGATTTTTGCCATTGAAAAACGTCCAGAAATGATTGAAGCTACTGACTGAATGAAAGGAGCTGGCATCTCACTCTCTTTGAATCTTCTTTATCATGCTAAGAGGAGCAGGAAAAAGCAAAAAATTTCAGAATTGCACCTTGCAATGCGGAGAAATTACTGTTTGTGCATTTACAATATTCATTGATTTTTGCCATTGAAAAACGTCCAGAAATGATTGAAGCTACTGACTGAATGAAAGGAGCTGGCATCTCACTCTCTTTGAATCTTCTTTATCATGCTAAGAGGAGCAGGAAAAAGCAAAAAATTTCAGAATTGCACCTTGCAATGCGGAGAAATTACTGTTTGTGCATTTACAATATTCATTGATTTTTGCCATTGAAAAACATCATGTTATTCATATACCAGAAATGATTGAAGCTACTGACTGAATGAAAGGAGCTGGCATCTCACTCTCTTTGAATCTTCTTTATCATGCTAAGAGGAGCAGGAAAAAGCAAAAAATTTCAGAATTGCACCTTGCAATGCGGAGAAATTACTGTTTGTGCATTTACAATATTCATTGATTTTTGCCATTGAAAAACGTCCAGAAATGATTGAAGCTACTGACTGAATGAAAGGAACTGGCATCTCACTCTCTTTGAATCTTCTTTATCATGCTAAGAGGAGCAGGAAAAAGCAAAAAATTTCAGAATTGCACCTTGCAATGCGGAGAAATTACTGTTTGTGCATTTACAAAATTCATTGATTTTTGCCATTGAAAAACATCATGTTATTCATATACCAGAAATGTTTGAAGCTACTGACTGAATGAAAGGAGCTGACATCTCACTCTCTTTGAATCTTCTTTATCATGCTAAGAGGAGCAGGAAAAAGAAAAAAATTTCAGAATTGCACCTTGCAATGCGGAGAAATTACTGTTTGTGCATTTACAATATTCATTGATTTTTGCCATTGAAAAACGTCCAGAAATGATTGAAGCTACTGACTAAATGAAAGGAGCTGGCATCTCACTCTCTTTGAATCTTCTTTATCATGCTAAGAGGAGCAGGAAAAAGCAAAAAATTTCAGAATTGCACCTTGCAATGCGGAGAAATTACTGTTTGTGCATTTACAATATTCATTGATTTTTGCCATTGAAAAACATCATGTTATTCATATACCAGAAATGATTGAAGCTACTGACTGAATGAAAGGAGCTGGCATCTCACTCTCTTTGAATCTTCTTTATCATGCTAAGAGGAGCAGGAAAAAGCAAAAAATTTCAGAATTGCACCTTGCAATGTGGAGAAATTACTGTTTGTGCATTTACAATATTCATTGATTTTTACCATTGAAAAACGTCCAGAAATGATTGAAGCTACTGAATGAATGAAAGTAGCTGGCATCTCACTCTCTTTGAATCTTCTTTATCATGCTAAGAGGAGCAGGAAAAAGCAAAAAATTTCAGACTTGCACCTTGTAATGCGGAGAAATTACTGTTTGTGCATTTACAATATTCATTGATTTTTGCCATTGAAAAACATCATGTTATTCATATACCAGAAATGATTGAAGCTACTGACTGAATGAAAGGAGCTGGCATCTCACTCTCTTTGAATCTTCTTTATCATGCTAAGAGGAGCAGGAAAAAGCAAAAAATTTCAGAATTGCACCTTGCAATGCGGAGAAATTACTGTTTGTGCATTTACAATATTCATTGATTTTTGCCATTGAAAAACGTCCAGAAATGATTGAAGCTACTGACTGAATGAAAGGAACTGGCATCTCACTCTCTTTGAATCTTCTTTATCATGCTAAGAGGAGCAGGAAAAAGCAAAAAATTTCAGAATTGCACCTTGCAATGCGGAGAAATTACTGTTTGTGCATTTACAAAATTCATTGATTTTTGCCATTGAAAAACATCATGTTATTCATATACCAGAAATGTTTGAAGCTACTGACTGAATGAAAGGAGCTGACATCTCACTCTCTTTGAATCTTCTTTATCATGCTAAGAGGAGCAGGAAAAAGCAAAAAATTTCAGAATTGCACCTTGCAATGCGGAGAAATTACTGTTTGTGCATTTACAATATTCATTGATTTTTGCCATTGAAAAACGTCCAGAAATGATTGAAGCTACTGACTGAATGAAAGGAGCTGGCATCTCACTCTCTTTGAATCTTCTTTATCATGCTAAGAGGAGCAGGAAAAAGCAAAAAATTTCAGAATTGCACCTTGCAATGCGGAGAAATTACTGTTTGTGCATTTACAATATTCATTGATTTTTGCCATTGAAAAACATCATGTTATTCATATACCAGAAATGTTTGAAGCTACTGACTGAATGAAAGGAGCTGGCATCTCACTCTCTTTGAATCTTCTTTATCATGCTAAGAGGAGCAGGAAAAAGGAAAAAATTTCAGAATTGCACCTTGCAATGCGGAGAAATTACTGTTTGTGCATTTACAATATTCATTGATTTTTGCCATTGAAAAACATCATGTTATTCATATACCAGAAATGATTGAAGCTACTGACTGAATGAAAGGAGCTGGCATCTCACTCTCTTTGAATCTTCTTTATCATGCTAAGAGGAGCAGGAAAAAGCAAAAAATTTCAGAATTGCACCTTGCAATGCGGAGAAATTACTGTTTGTGCATTTACAATATTCATTGATTTTTGCCATTGAAAAACGTCCAGAAATGATTGAAGCTACTGACTGAATGAAAGGAGCTGGCATCTCACTCTCTTTGAATCTTCTTTATCATGCTAAGAGGAGCAGGAAAAAGCAAAAAATTTCAGAATTGCACCTTGCAATGCGGAGAAATTACTGTTTGTGCATTTACAATATTCATTGATTTTTGCCATTGAAAAACATCATGTTATTCATATACCAGAAATGTTTGAAGCTACTGACTGAATGAAAGGAGCTGGCATCTCACTCTCTTTGAATCTTCTTTATCATGCTAAGAGGAGCAGGAAAAAGCAAAAAATTTCAGAATTGCACCTTGCAATGCGGAGAAATTACTGTTTGTGCATTTACAATATTCATTGATTTTTGCCATTGAAAAACGTCCAGAAATAATTGAAGCTACTGACTGAATGAAAGGAGCTGGCATCTCACTCTCTTTGAATCTTCTTTATCATGCTAAGAGGAGCAGGAAAAAGCAAAAAATTTCACAATTGCACCTTGCAATGCGGAGAAATTACTGTTTGTGCATTTACAATATTCATTGATTTTTGCCATTGAAAAACATCATGTTATTCATATACCAGAAATGATTGAAGCTACTGACTGAATGAAAGGAGCTGGCATCTCGCTCTCTTTGAATCTTCTTTATCATGCTAAGAGGAGCAGGAAAAAGCAAAAAATTTCAGAATTGCACCTTGCAATGCGGAGAAATTACTGTTTGTGCATTTACAATATTCATTGATTTTTGCCATTGAAAAACGTCCAGAAATGATTGAAGCTACTGACTGAATGAAAGGAGCTGGCATCTCACTCTCTTTGAATCTTCTTTATCATGCTAAGAGGAGCAGGAAAAAGCAAAAAATTTCAGAATTGCACCTTGCAATGTGGAGAAATTACTGTTTGTGCATTTACAATATTCATTGATTTTTGCCATTGAAAAACATCATGTTATTCATATACCAGAAATGATTGAAGCTACTGACTGAATGAAAGGAGCTGGCATCTCACTCTCTTTGAATCTTCTTTATCATGCTAAGAGGAGCAGGAAAAAGCAAAAAATTTCAGAATTGCACCTTGCAATGCGGAGAAATTACTGTTTGTGCATTTACAATATTCATTGATTTTTGCCATTGAAAAACGTCCAGAAATGATTGAAGCTACTGACTGAATGAAAGGAGCTGGCATCTCACTCTCTTTGAATCTTCTTTATCATGCTAAGAGGAGCAGGAAAAAGCAAAAAATTTCAGAATTGCACCTTGCAATGCGGAGAAATTACTGTTTGTGCTTTTACAATATTCATTGATTTTTGCCATTGAAAAACATCATGTTATTCATATACCAGAAATGTTTGAAGCTACTGACTGAATGAAAGGAGCTGGCATCTAACTCTCTTTGAATCTTCTTTATCATGCTAAGAGGAGCAGGAAAAAGCAAAAAATTCAGAATTGCACCTTGCAATGCGGAGAAATTACTGTTTGTGCATTTACAATATTCATTGATTTTTGCCATTGAAAAACGTCCAGAAATGATTGAAGCTACTGACTGAATGAAAGGAACTGGCATCTCACTCTCTTTGAATCTTCTTTATCATGCTAAGAGGAGCAGGAAAAAGCAAAAAATTTCAGAATTGCACCTTGCAATGCGGAGAAATTACTGTTTGTGCATTTACAATATTCATTGATTTTTGCCATTGAAAAACATCATGTTATTCATATACCAGAAATGTTTGAAGCTACTGACTGAATGAAAGGAGCTGGCATCTCACTCTCTTTGAATCTTCTTTATCATGCTAAGAGGAGCAGGAAAAAGCAAAAAATTTCAGAATTGCAACTTGCAATGCGGAGAAATTACTGTTTGTGCATTTACAATATTCATTGATTTTTGCCATTGAAAAACATCATGTTATTCATATACCAGAAATGATTGAAGCTACTGACTGAATGAAAGGAGCTGGCATCTCACTCTCTTTGAATCTTCTTTATCATGCTAAGAGGAGCAGGAAAAAGCAAAAAATTTCAGAATTGCACCTTGCAATGCGGAGAAATTACTGTTTGTGCATTTACAATATTCATTGATTTTTGCCATTGAAAAACGTCAAGAAATGATTGAAGCTACTGACTGAATGAAAGGAGCTGGCATCTCACTCTCTTTGAATCTTCTTTATCATGCTAAGAGGAGCAGGAAAAAGCAAAAAATTTCAGAATTGCACCTTGCAATGCGGAGAAATTACTGTTTGTGCTTTTACAATATTCATTGATTTTTGCCATTGAAAAACATCATGTTATTCATATACAAGAAATGTTTGAAGCTACTGACTGAATGAAAGGAGCTGGCATCTCACTCTCTTTGAATCTTCTTTATCATGCTAAGAGGAGCAGGAAAAAGCAAAAAATTTCAGAATTGCACCTTGCAATGCGGAGAAATTACTGTTTGTGCATTTACAATATTCATTGATTTTTGCCATTGAAAAACGTCCAGAAATGATTGAAGCTACTGACTGAATGAAAGGAGCTGGCATCTCACTCTCTTTGAATCTTCTTTATCATGCTAAGAGGAGCAGGAAAAAGCAAAAAATTTCAGAATTGCACCTTGCAATGCGGAGAAATTACTGTTTGTGCATTTACAATATTCATTGATTTTTGCCATTGAAAAACATCATGTTATTCATATACCAGAAATGTTTGAAGCTACTGACTGAATGAAAGGAGCTGGCATCTCACTCTCTTTGAATCTTCTTTATCATGCTAAGAGGAGCAGGAAAAAGCAAAAAATTTCAGAATTGCACCTTGCAATGCGGAGAAATTACTGTTTGTGCATTTACAATATTCATTGATTTTTGCCATTGAAAAACGTCCAGAAATGATTGAAGCTACTGACTGAATGAAAGGAGCTGGCATCTCACTCTCTTTGAATCTTCTTTATCATGCTAAGAGGAGCAGGAAAAAGCAAAAAATTTCAGAATTGCACCTTGCAATGCGGAGAAATTACTGTTTGTGCATTTACAATATTCATTGATTTTTGCCATTGAAAAACGTCCAGAAATGATTGAAGCTACTGACTGAATGAAAGGAGCTGGCATCTTACTCTCTTTGAATCTTCTTTATCATGCTAAGAGGAGCAGGAAAAAGCAAAAAATTTCAGAATTGCACCTTGCAATGCGGAGAAATTACTGTTTGTGCATTTACAATATTCATTGATTTTTGCCATTGAAAAACATCATGTTATTCATATACCAGAAATGTTTGAAGCTACTGACTGAATGAAAGATGCTGGCATCTCACTCTCTTTGAATCTTCTTTATCATGCTAAGAGGAGCAGGAAAAAGCAAAAAATTTCAGAATTGCACCTTGCAATGCGGAGAAATTACTGTTTGTGCATTTACAATATTCATTGATTTTTGCCATTGAAAAACATCATTTTATTCATATACCAGAAATGTTTGAAGCTACTGACTGAATGAAAGGAGCTGGCATCTCACTCTCTTTGAATCTTCTTTATCATGCTAAGAGGAGCAGGAAAAAGCAAAAAATTTCAGAATTGCACCTTGCAATGTGGAGAAATTACTGTTTGTGCATTTACAATATTCATTGATTTTTACCATTGAAAAACGTCCAGAAATGATTGAAGCTACTGACTGAATGAAAGTAGCTGGCATCTCACTCTCTTTGAATCTTCTTTACCATGCTAAGAGGAGCAGGAAAAAGCAAAAAATTTCAGACTTGCACCTTGCAATGCGGAGAAATTACTGTTTGTGCATTTACAATATTCATTGATTTTTGCCATTGAAAAACGTCCAGAAATGATTGAAGCTACTGACTGAATGAAAGGAGCTGGCATCTCACTCTCTTTGAATCTTCTTTATCATGCTAAGAGGAGCAGGAAAAAGCAAAAAATTTCAGAATTGCACCTTGCAATGCGGAGAAATTACTGTTTGTGCATTTACAATATTCATTGATTTTTGCCATTGAAAAACGTCCAGAAATGATTGAAGCTACTGACTGAATGAAAGGAGCTGGCATCTCACTCTCTTTGAATCTTCTTTATCATGCTAAGAGGAGCAGGAAAAATCAAAAAATTTCAGAATTGCACCTTGCAATGCAGAGAAATTACTGTTTGTGCATTTACAATATTCATTGATTTTTGCCATTGAAAAACATGTTATTCATATACCAGAAATGTTTGAAGCTACTGACTGAATGAAAGGAGCTGGCACCTCACTCTCTTTGAATCTTCTTTATCATGCTAAGAGGAGCGGGAAAAAGCAAAAAATTTCAGAATTGCACCTTGCAATGCGGAGAAATTACTGTTTGTGCATTTACAATATTCATTGATTTTTGCCATTGAAAAACATCCAGAAATGATTGAAGGTACTGACTGAATGAAAGGAGCTGGCATCTCACTCTCTTTGAATCTTCTTTATCATGCTAAGAGGAGCAGGAAAAAGCAAAAAATTTCAGAATTGCACCTTGCAATGCGGAGAAATTACTGTTTGTGCATTTACAATATTCATTGATTTTTGCCATTGAAAAACGTCCAGAAATGATTGAAGCTACTGACTGAATGAAAGGAGCTGGCATCTCACTCTCTTTGAATCTTCTTTATCATGCTAAGAGGAGCAGGAAAAAGCAAAAAATTTCAGAATTGCACCTTGCAATGTGGAGAAATTACTGTTTGTGCTTTTACAATATTCATTGATTTTTGCCATTGAAAAACATCATGTTATTCATATACCAGAAATGTTTGAAGCTACTGACTGAATGAAAGGAGCTGGCATCTAACTCTCTTTGAATCTTCTTTATCATGCTAAGAGGAGCAGGAAAAAGCAAAAAATTTCAGAATTGCACCTTGCAATGCGGAGAAATTACTGTTTGTGCATTTACAATATTCATTGATTTTTGCCATTGAAAAACGTCCAGAAATGATTGAAGCTACTGACTGAATGAAAGGAGCTGGCATCTCACTCTCTTTGAATCTTCTTTATCATGCTAAGAGGAGCAGGAAAAAGCAAAAAATTTCAGAATTGCACCTTGCAATGCGGAGAAATTACTGTTTGTGCATTTACAATATTCATTGATTTTTGCCATTGAAAAACGTCCAGAAATGATTGAAGCTACTGACTGAATGAAAGGAGCTGGCATCTCACTCTCTTTGAATCTTCTTTATCATGCTAAGAGGAGCAGGAAAAAGCAAAAAATTTCAGAATTGCAACTTGCAATGCGGAGAAATTACTGTTTGTGCATTTACAATATTCATTGATTTTTGCCATTGAAAAACATCATGTTATTCATATACCAGAAATGATTGAAGCTACTGACTGAATGAAAGGAGCTGGCATCTCACTCTCTTTGAATCTTCTTTATCATGCTAAGAGGAGCAGGAAAAAGCAAAAAATTTCAGAATTGCACCTTGCAATGCGGAGAAATTACTGTTTGTGCATTTACAATATTCATTGATTTTTGCCATTGAAAAACGTCCAGAAATGATTGAAGCTACTGACTGAATGAAAGGAGCTGGCATCTCACTCTCTTTGAATCTTCTTTATCATGCTAAGAGGAGCAGGAAAAAGCAAAAAATTTCAGAATTGCACCTTGCAATGCGGAGAAATTACTGTTTGTGCTTTTACAATATTCATTGATTTTTGCCATTGAAAAACATCATGTTATTCATATACAAGAAATGTTTGAAGCTACTGACTGAATGAAAGGAGCTGGCATCTCACTCTCTTTGAATCTTCTTTATCATGCTAAGAGGAGCAGGAAAAAGCAAAAAATTTCAGAATTGCACCTTGCAATGCGGAGAAATTACTGTTTGTGCATTTACAATATTCATTGATTTTTGCCATTGAAAAACGTCCAGAAATGATTGAAGCTACTGACTGAATGAAAGGAGCTGGCATCTCACTCTCTTTGAATCTTCTTTATCATGCTAAGAGGAGCAGGAAAAAGCAAAAAATTTCAGAATTGCACCTTGCAATGCGGAGAAATTACTGTTTGTGCATTTACAATATTCATTGATTTTTGCCACTGAAAAACGTCCAGAAATGATTGAAGCTACTGACTGAATGAAAGGAGCTGGCATCTCACTCTCTTTGAATCTTCTTTATCATGCTAAGAGGAGCAGGAAAAGGCAAAAAATTTCAGAATTGCACCTTGCAATGCGGAGAAATTACTGTTTGTGCATTTACAATATTCATTGATTTTTGCCATTGAAAAACATCATGTTATTCATATACCAGAAATGATTGAAGCTACTGACTGAATGAAAGGAGCTGGCATCTTACTCTCTTTGAATCTTCTTTGTCATGCTAAGAGGAGCAGGAAAAAGCAAAAAATTTCAGAATTGCACCTTGCAATGCGGAGAAATTACTGTTTGTGCATTTACAATATTCATTGATTTTTGCCATTGAAAAACGTCCAGAAATGATTGAAGCTACTGACTGAATGAAAGGAGCTGGCATCTCACTCTCTTTGAATCTTCTTTATCATGCTAAGAGGAGCAGGAAAAAGCAAAAAATTTCAGAATTGCACCTTGCAATGCGGAGAAATTACTGTTTGTGCATTTACAATATTCATTGATTTTTGCCTTTGAAAAACGTCCAGAAATGATTGAAGCTACTGACTGAATGAAAGGAGCTGGCATCTCACTCTCTTTGAATCTTCTTTATCATGCTAAGAGGAGCAGGAAAAAGCAAAAAATTTCAGAATTGCACCTTGCAATGCGGAGAAATTACTGTTTGTGCATTTACAATATTCATTGATTTTTGCCATTGAAAAACGTCCAGAAATGATTGAAGCTACTGACTGAATGAAAGGAGCTGGCATCTCACTCTCTTTGAATCTTCTTTATCATGCTAAGAGGAGCAGGAAAAAGCAAAAAATTTCAGAATTGCACCTTGCAATGCGGAGAAATTACTGTTTGTGCATTTACAATATTCATTGATTTTTGCCATTGAAAAACGTCCAGAAATGATTGAAGCTACTGACTGAATGAAAGGAGCTGGCATCTCACTCTCTTTGAATCTTCTTTATCATGCTAAGAGGAGCAGGAAAAAGCAAAAAATTTCAGAATTGCACCTTGCAATGCGGAGAAATTACTGTTTGTGCATTTACAATATTCATTGATTTTTGCCATTGAAAAACATCATGTTATTCATATACCAGAAATGTTTGAAGCTACTGACTGAATGAAAGGAGCTGGCATCTCACTCTCTTTGAATCTTCTTTATCATGCTAAGAGGAGCAGGAAAAAGCAAAAAATTTCAGAATTGCACCTTGCAATGTGGAGAAATTACTGTTTGTGCATTTACAATATTCATTGATTTTTACCATTGAAAAACGTCCAGAAATGATTGAAGCTACTGACTGAATGAAAGTAGCTGGCATCTCACTCTCTTTGAATCTTCTTTACCATGCTAAGAGGAGCAGGAAAAAGCAAAAAATTTCAGACTTGCACCTTGCAATGCGGAGAAATTGCTGTTTGTGCATTTACAATATTCATTGATTTTTGCCATTGAAAAACATCATGTTATTCATATACCAGAAATGTTTGAAGCTACTGACTGAATGAAAGGAGCTGGCATCTCACTCTCTTTGAATCTTCTTTATCATGCTAAGAGGAGCAGGAAAAAGCAAAAAATTTCAGAATTGCACCTTGCAATGCGGAGAAATTACTGTTTGTGCATTTACAATATTCATTGATTTTTGCCATTGAAAAACGTCCAGAAATGATTGAAGCTACTGACTGAATGAAAGGAGCTGGCATCTCACTCTCTTTGAATCTTCTTTATCATGCTAAGAGGAGCAGGAAAAAGCAAAAAATTTCAGAATTGCACCTTGCAATGCGGAGAAATTACTGTTTGTGCATTTACAATATTCATTGATTTTTGCCATTGAAAAACGTCCAGAAATGATTGAAGCTACTGACTGAATGAAAGGAGCTGGCATCTCACTCTCTTTGAATCTTCTTTATCATGCTAAGAGGAGCAGGAAAAATCAAAAAAATTTCAGAATTGCACCTTGCAATGCGGAGAAATTACTGTTTGTGCATTTACAATATTCATTGATTTTTGCCATTGAAAAACATGTTATTCATATACCAGAAATGTTTGAAGCTACTGACTGAATGAAAGGAGCTGGCACCTCACTCTCTTTGAATCTTCTTTATCATGCTAAGAGGAGCGGGAAAAAGCAAAAAATTTCAGAATTGCACCTTGCAATGCGGAGAAATTACTGTTTGTGCATTTACAATATTCATTGATTTTTGCCATTGAAAAACATCCAGAAATGATTGAAGGTACTGACTGAATGAAAGGAGCTGGCATCTCACTCTCTTTGAATCTTCTTTATCATGCTAAGAGGAGCAGGAAAAAGCAAAAAATTTCAGAATTGCACCTTGCAATGCGGAGAAATTACTGTTTGTGCATTTACAATATTCATTGATTTTTGCCATTGAAAAACGTCCAGAAATGATTGAAGCTACTGACTGAATGAAAGGAGCTGGCATCTCACTCTCTTTGAATCTTCTTTATCATGCTAAGAGGAGCAGGAAAAAACAAAAAATTTCAGAATTGCACCTTGCAATGCGGAGAAATTACAGTTTGTGCATTTACAATATTCATTGATTTTTGCCATTGAAAAACATCCAGAAATGATTGAAGCTACTGACTGAATGAAAGGAGCTGGCATCTCACTCTCTTTGAATATTCTTTATCATGCTAAGAGGAGCAGGAAAAAGCAAAAAATTTCAGAACTGCACCTTGCAATGCGGAGAAATTACTGTTTGTGCATTTACAATATTCATTGATTTTTGCCATTGAAAAACATCATGTTATTCATATACCAGAAATGTTTGAAGCTACTGACTGAATGAAAGGAGCTGGCATCTCACTCTCTTTGAATCTTCTTTATCATGCTAAGAGGAGCAGGAAAAAGCAAAAAATTTCAGAATTGCACCTTGCAATGTGGAGAAATTACTGTTTGTGCATTTACAATATTCATTGATTTTTACCATTGAAAAACATCCAGAAATGATTGAAGCTACTGACTGAATGAAAGTAGCTGGCATCTCACTCTCTTTGAATCTTCTTTATCATGCTAAGAGGAGCAGGAAAAAGCAAAAAATTTCAGAATTGCACCTTGCAATGCAGAGAAATTACTGTTTGTGCATTTACAATATTCATTGATTTTTGCCATTGAAAAACATCATGTTATTCATATACCAGAAATGTTTGAAGCTACTGACTGAATGAAAGGAGCTGGCATCTCACTCTCTTTGAATCTTCTTTATCATGCTAAGAGGAGCAGGAAAAAGCAAAAAATTTCAGAATTGCACCTTGCAATGTGGAGAAATTACTGTTTGTACACTTACAATATTCATTGATTTTTACCATTGAAAAACATCCAGAAATGATTGAAGCTACTGACTGAATGAAAGTAGCTGGCATCTCACTCTCTTTGTATCTTCTTTATCATGCTAAGAGGAGCAGGAAAAAGCAAAAAATTTCAGACTTGCACCTTGCAATGCGGAGAAATTACTGTTTGTGCATTTACAATATTCATTGATTTTTGCCATTGAAAAACATCATGTTATTCATATACCAGAAATGTTTGAAGCTACTGACTGAATGAAAGGAGCTGGCATCTCACTCTCTTTGAATCTTCTTTATCATGCTAAGAGGAGCAGGAAAAAGCAAAAAATTTCAGAATTGCACCTTGCAATGCGGAGAAATTACTGTTTGTGCATTTACAATATTCATTGATTTTTGCCATTGAAAAACGTCCAGAAATGATTGAAGCTACTGACTGAATGAAAGGAGCTGGCATCTCACTCTCTTTGAATCTTGTTTATCATGCTAAGAGGAGCAGGAAAAAGCAAAAAATTTCAGAATTGCACCTTGCAATGCGGAGAAATTACTGTTTGTGCATTTACAATATTCATTGATTTTTGCCATTGAAAAACGTCCAGAAATGATTGAAGCTACTGACTGAATGAAAGGAGCTGGCATCTCACTCTCTTTGAATCTTCTTTATCATGCTAAGAGGAGCAGGAAAAAGCAAAAAATTTCAGAATTGCACCTTGCAATGCGGAGAAATTACTGTTTGTGCATTTACAATATTCATTGATTTTTGCCATTGAAAAACATCATGTTATTCATATACCAGAAATCATTGAAGATACTGACTGAATGAAAGGAGCTGGCATCTCACTCTCTTTGAATCTTCTTTATCATGCTAAGAGGAGCAGGAAAAAGCAAAAAATTTCAGAATTGCACCTTGCAATGCGGAGAAATTACTGTGCATTTACAATATTCATTGATTTTTGCCATTGAAAAACGTCCAGAAATGATTGAAGCTACTGACTGAATGAAAGGAACTGGCATCTCACTCTCTTTGAATCTTCTTTATCATGCTAAGAGGAGCAGGAAAAAGCAAAAAATTTCAGAATTGCACCTTGCAATGCGGAGAAATTACTGTTTGTGCATTTACAAAATTCATTGATTTTTGCCATTGAAAAACATCATGTTATTCATATACCAGAAATGTTTGAAGCTACTGACTGAATGAAAGGAGCTGACATCTCACTCTCTTTGAATCTTCTTTATCATGCTAAGAGGAGCAGGAAAAAGCAAAAAATTTCAGAATTGCACCTTGCAATGCGGAGAAATTACTGTTTGTGCATTTACAATATTCATTGATTTTTGCCATTGAAAAACATCCAGAAATGATTGAAGCTACTGACTGAATGAAAGGAGCTGGCATCTCACTCTCTTTGAATCTTCTTTATCATGCTAAGAGGAGCAGGAAAAAGCAAAAAATTTCAGAATTGCACCTTGCAATGCGGAGAAATTACTGTTTGTGCATTTACAATATTCATTGATTTTTGCCATTGAAAAACATCATGTTATTCATATACCAGAAATGTTTGAAGCTACTGACTGAATGAAAGGAGCTGGCATCTCACTCTCTTTGAATCTTCTTTATCATGCTAAGAGGAGCAGGAAAAAGCAAAAAATTTCAGAATTGCACCTTGCAATGCGGAGAAATTACTGTTTGTGCATTTACAATATTCATTGATTTTTGCCATTGAAAAACATCATGTTATTCATATACCAGAAATGTTTGAAGCTACTGACTGAATGAAAGGAGCTGGCATCTCACTCTCTTTGAATCTTCTTTATCATGCTAAGAGGAGCAGGAAAAAGCAAAAAATTTCAGAATTGCACCTTGCAATGTGGAGAAATTACTGTTTGTGCATTTACAATATTCATTGATTTTTACCATTGAAAAAGGTCCAGAAATGATTGAAGCTACTGACTGAATGAAAGTAGCTGGCATCTCACTCTCTTTGAATCTTCTTTATCATGCTAAGAGGAGCAGGAAAAAGCAAAAAATTTCAGACTTGCACCTTGCAATGCGGAGAAATTACTGTTTGTGCATTTACAATATTCATTGATTTTTGCCATTGAAAAACATCATGTTATTCATATACCAGAAATGTTTGAAGCTACTGACTGAATGAAAGGAGCTGGCATCTCACTCTCTTTGAATCTTCTTTATCATGCTAAGAGGAGCAGGAAAAAGCAAAAAATTTCAGAATTGCACCTTGCAATGCGGAGAAATTACTGTTTGTGCATTTACAATATTCATTGATTTTTGCCATTGAAAAACATGTTATTCATATACCAGAAATGTTTGAAGCTACTGACTGAATGAAAGGAGCTGGCACCTCACTCTCTTTGAATCTTTATCATGCTAAGAGGAGCGGGAAAAAGCAAAAAATTTCAGAATTGCACCTTGCAATGCGGAGAAATTACTGTTTGTGCATTTACAATATTCATTGATTTTTGCCATTGAAAAACGTCCAGAAATGATTGAAGGTACTGACTGAATGAAAGGAGCTGGCATCTCACTCTCTTTGAATCTTCTTTATCATGCTAAGAGGAGCAGGAAAAAGCAAAAAATTTCAGAATTGCACCTTGCAATGCGGAGAAATTACTGTTTGTGCATTTACAATATTCATTGATTTTTGCCATTGAAAAACGTCCAGAAATGATTGAAGCTACTGACTGAATGAAAGGAGCTGGCATCTCACTCTCTTTGAATCTTCTTTATTATGCTAAGAGGAGCAGGAAAAAGCAAAAAATTTCAGAATTGCACCTTGCAATGCGGAGAAATTACAGTTTGTGCATTTACAATATTCATTGATTTTTGCCATTGAAAAACATCCAGAAATGATTGAAGCTACTGACTGAATGAAAGGAGCTGGCATCTCACTCTCTTTGAATCTTCTTTATCATGCTAAGAGGAGCAGGAAAAAGCAAAAAATTTCAGAATTGCACCTTGCAATGCGGAGAAATTACTGTTTGTGCATTTACAATATTCATTGATTTTTGCCATTGAAAAACATCATGTTATTCATATACCAGAAATGTTTGAAGCTACTGACTGAATGAAAGGAGCTGGCATCTCACTCTCTTTGAATCTTCTTTATCATGCTAAGAGGAGCAGGAAAAAGCAAAAAATTTCAGAATTGCACCTTGCAATGTGGAGAAATTACTGTTTGTGCATTTACAATATTCATTGATTTTTACCATTGAAAAACGTCCAGAAATGATTGAAGCTACTGACTGAATGAAAGTAGCTGGCATCTCACTCTCTTTGAATCTTCTTTATCATGCTAAGAGGAGCAGGAAAAAGCAAAAAATTTCAGACTTGCACCTTGCAATGCGGAGAAATTACTGTTTGTGCATTTACAATATTCATTGATTTTTGCCATTGAAAAACATCATGTTATTCATATACCAGAAATGTTTGAAGCTACTGACTGAATGAAAGGAGCTGGCATCTCACTCTCTTTGAATCTTCTTTATCATGCTAAGAGGAGCAGGAAAAAGCAAAAAATTTCAGAATTGCACCTTGCAATGCGGAGAAATTACTGTTTGTGCATTTACAATATTCATTGATTTTTGCCATTGAAAAACGCCCAGAAATGATTGAAGCTACTGACTGAATGAAAGGAGCTGGCATCTCACTCTCTTTGAATCTTGTTTATCATGCTAAGAGGAGCAGGAAAAAGCAAAAAATTTCAGAATTGCACCTTGCAATGCGGAGAAATTACTGTTTGTGCATTTACAATATTCATTGATTTTTGCCATTGAAAAACATCCAGAAATGATTGAAGCTACTGACTGAATGAAAGGAGCTGGCATCTCACTCTCTTTGAATCTTCTTTATCATGCTAAGAGGAGCAGGAAAAAGCAAAAAATTTCAGAATTGCACCTTGCAATGCGGAGAAATTACTGTTTGTGCATTTACAATATTCATTGATTTTTGCCATTGAAAAACATCATGTTATTCATATACCAGAAATGTTTGAAGCTACTGACTGAATGAAAGGAGCTGGCATCTCACTCTCTTTGAATCTTCTTTATCATGCTAAGAGGAGCAGGAAAAAGCAAAAAATTTCAGAATTGCACCTTGCAATGTGGAGAAATTACTGTTTGTGCATTTACAATATTCATTGATTTTTACCATTGAAAAACGTCCAGAAATGATTGAAGCTACTGACTGAATGAAAGTAGCTGGCATCTCACTCTCTTTGAATCTTCTTTATCATGCTAAGAGGAGCAGGAAAAAGCAAAAAATTTCAGACTTGCACCTTGCAATGCGGAGAAATTACTGTTTGTGCATTTACAATATTCATTGATTTTTGCCATTGAAAAACATCATGTTATTCATATACCAGAAATGTTTGAAGCTACTGACTGAATGAAAGGAGCTGGCATCTCACTCTCTTTGAATCTTCTTTATCATGCTAAGAGGAGCAGGAAAAAGCAAAAAATTTCAGAATTGCAACTTGCAATGCGGAGAAATTACTGTTTGTGCATTTACAATATTCATTGATTTTTGCCATTGAAAAACGTCCAGAAATGATTGAAGCTACTGACTGAATGAAAGGAGCTGGCATCTCACTCTCTTTGAATCTTGTTTATCATGCTAAGAGGAGCAGGAAAAAGCAAAAAATTTCAGAATTGCACCTTGCAATGCGGAGAAATTACTGTTTGTGCATTTACAATATTCATTGATTTTTGCCATTGAAAAACATCCAGAAATGATTGAAGCTACTGACTGAATGAAAGGAGCTGGCATCTCACTCTCTTTGAATCTTCTTTATCATGCTAAGAGGAGCAGGAAAAAGCAAAAAATTTCAGAATTGCACCTTGCAATGCGGAGAAATTACTGTTTGTGCATTTACAAAATTCATTGATTTTTGCCATTGAAAAACATCATGTTATTCATATACCAGAAATGTTTGAAGCTACTGACTGAATGAAAGGAGCAGACATCTCACTCTCTTTGAATCTTCTTTATCATGCTAAGAGGAGCAGGAAAAAGCAAAAAATTTCAGAATTGCACCTTGCAATGCGGAGAAATTACTGTTTGTGCATTTACAATATTCATTGATTTTTGCCATTGAAAAACATCCAGAAATGATTGAAGCTACTGACTGAATGAAAGGAGCTGGCATCTCACTCTCTTTGAATCTTCTTTATCATGCTAAGAGGAGCAGGAAAAAGCAAAAAATTTCAGAATTGCACCTTGCAATGCGGAGAAATTACTGTTTGTGCATTTACAATATTCATTGATTTTTGCCATTGAAAAACATCATGTTATTCATATACCAGAAATGTTTGAAGCTACTGACTGAATGAAAGGAGCTGGCATCTCACTCTCTTTGAATCTTCTTTATCATGCTAAGAGGAGCAGGAAAAAGCAAAAAATTTCAGAATTGCACCTTGCAATGCGGAGAAATTACTGTTTGTGCATTTACAATATTCATTGATTTTTGCCATTGAAAAACATCATGTTATTCATATACCAGAAATGTTTGAAGCTACTGACTGAATGAAAGGAGCTGGCATCTCACTCTCTTTGAATCTTCTTTATCATGCTAAGAGGAGCAGGAAAAAGCAAAAAATTTCAGAATTGCACCTTGCAATGTGGAGAAATTACTGTTTGTGCATTTACAATATTCATTGATTTTTACCATTGAAAAAGGTCCAGAAATGATTGAAGCTACTGACTGAATGAAAGTAGCTGGCATCTCACTCTCTTTGAATCTTCTTTATCATGCTAAGAGGAGCAGGAAAAAGCAAAAAATTTCAGACTTGCACCTTGCAATGCGGAGAAATTACTGTTTGTGCATTTACAATATTCATTGATTTTTGCCATTGAAAAACATCATGTTATTCATATACCAGAAATGTTTGAAGCTACTGACTGAATGAAAGGAGCTGGCATCTCACTCTCTTTGAATCTTCTTTATCATGCTAAGAGGAGCAGGAAAAAGCAAAAAATTTCAGAATCGCACCTTGCAATGCGGAGAAATTACTGTTTGTGCATTTACAATTTTCATTGATTTTTGCCATTGAAAAACGTCCAGAAATGATTGAAGGTACTGACTGAATGAAAGGAGCTGGCATCTCACTCTCTTTGAATCTTCTTTATCATGCTAAGAGGAGCAGGAAAAAGCAAAAAATTTCAGAATTGCACCTTGCAATGCGGAGAAATTACTGTTTGTGCATTTACAATATTCATTGATTTTTGCCATTGAAAAACGTCCAGAAATGATTGAAGCTACTGACTGAATGAAAGGAGCTGGCATCTCACTCTCTTTGAATCTTCTTTATCATGCTAAGAGGAGCAGGAAAAAGCAAAAAATTTCAGAATTGCACCTTGCAATGCGGAGAAATTAGTTTGTGCATTTACAATATTCATTGATTTTTGCCATTGAAAAACATCATGTTATTCATATACCAGAAATGTTTGAAGCTACTGACTGAATGAAAGGAGCTGGCATCTCACTCTCTTTGAATCTTCTTTATCATGCTAAGAGGAGCAGGAAAAAGCAAAAAATTTCAGAATTGCACCTTGCAATGAGGAGAAATTACTGTTTGTGCATTTACAATATTCATTGATTTTTGCCATTGAAAAACATGTTATTCATATACCAGAAATGTTTGAAGCTACTGACTGAATGAAAGGAGCTGGCACCTCACTCTCTTTGAATCTTTATCATGCTAAGAGGAGCGGGAAAAAGCAAAAAATTTCAGAATTGCACCTTGCAATGCGGAGAAATTACTGTTTGTGCATTTACAATATTCATTGATTTTTGCCATTGAAAAACGTCCAGAAATGATTGAAGGTACTGACTGAATGAAAGGAGCTGGCATCTCACTCTCTTTGAATCTTCTTTATCATGCTAAGAGGAGCAGGAAAAAGCAAAAAATTTCAGAATTGCACCTTGCAATGCGGAGAAATTACTGTTTGTGCATTTACAATATTCATTGATTTTTGCCATTGAAAAACATCCAGAAATGATTGAAGCTACTGACTGAATGAAAGGAGCTGGCATCTCACTCTCTTTGAATCTTCTTTATCATGCTAAGAGGAGCAGGAAAAAGCAAAAAATTTCAGAATTGCACCTTGCAATGCGGAGAAATTAGTTTGTGCATTTACAATATTCATTGATTTTTGCCATTGAAAAACATCATGTTATTCATATACCAGAAATGTTTGAAGCTACTGACTGAATGAAAGGAGCTGGCATCTCACTCTCTTTGAATCTTCTTTATCATGCTAAGAGGAGCAGGAAAAAGCAAAAAATTTCAGAATTGCACCTTGCAATGAGGAGAAATTACTGTTTGTGCATTTACAATATTCATTGATTTTTGCCATTGAAAAACATGTTATTCATATACCAGAAATGTTTGAAGCTACTGACTGAATGAAAGGAGCTGGCACCTCACTCTCTTTGAATCTTTATCATGCTAAGAGGAGCGGGAAAAAGCAAAAAATTTCAGAATTGCACCTTGCAATGCGGAGAAATTACTGTTTGTGCATTTACAATATTCATTGATTTTTGCCATTGAAAAACGTCCAGAAATGATTGAAGGTACTGACTGAATGAAAGGAGCTGGCATCTCACTCTCTTTGAATCTTCTTTATCATGCTAAGAGGAGCAGGAAAAAGCAAAAAATTTCAGAATTGCACCTTGCAATGCGGAGAAATTACTGTTTGTGCATTTACAATATTCATTGATTTTTGCCATTGAAAAACGTCCAGAAATGATTGAAGCTACTGACTGAATGAAAGGAGCTGGCATCTCACTCTCTTTGAATCTTCTTTATTATGCTAAGAGGAGCAGGAAAAAGCAAAAAATTTCAGAATTGCACCTTGCAATGCGGAGAAATTACAGTTTGTGCATTTACAATATTCATTGATTTTTGCCATTGAAAAACATCCAGAAATGATTGAAGCTACTGACTGAATGAAAGGAGCTGGCATCTCACTCTCTTTGAATCTTCTTTATCATGCTAAGAGGAGCAGGAAAAAGCAAAAAATTTCAGAATTGCACCTTGCAATGCGGAGAAATTACTGTTTGTGCATTTACAATATTCATTGATTTTTGCCATTGAAAAACATCATGTTATTCATATACCAGAAATGTTTGAAGCTACTGACTGAATGAAAGGAGCTGGCATCTCACTCTCTTTGAATCTTCTTTATCATGCTAAGAGGAGCAGGAAAAAGCAAAAAATTTCAGAATTGCACCTTGCAATGTGGAGAAATTACTGTTTGTGCATTTACAATATTCATTGATTTTTACCATTGAAAAACGTCCAGAAATGATTGAAGCTACTGACTGAATGAAAGTAGCTGGCATCTCACTCTCTTTGAATCTTCTTTATCATGCTAAGAGGAGCAGGAAAAAGCAAAAAATTTCAGACTTGCACCTTGCAATGCGGAGAAATTACTGTTTGTGCATTTACAATATTCATTGATTTTTGCCATTGAAAAACATCATGTTATTCATATACCAGAAATGTTTGAAGCTACTGACTGAATGAAAGGAGCTGGCATCTCACTCTCTTTGAATCTTCTTTATCATGCTAAGAGGAGCAGGAAAAAGCAAAAAATTTCAGAATTGCACCTTGCAATGCGGAGAAATGACTGTTTGTGCATTTACAATATTCATTGATTTTTGCCATTGAAAAACGTCCAGAAATGATTGAAGCTACTGACTGAATGAAAGGAGCTGGCATCTCACTCTCTTTGAATCTTCTTTATCATGCTAAGAGGAGCAGGAAAAAGCAAAAAATTTCAGAATTGCACCTTGCAATGCGGAGAAATTACTGTTTGTGCATTTACAATATTCATTGATTTTTGCCATTGAAAAACATCATGTTATTCATATACCAGAAATGTTTGAAGCTACTGACTGAATGAAAGGAGCTGGCATCTCACTCTCTTTGAATCTTCTTTATCATGCTAAGAGGAGCAGGAAAAAGCAAAAAATTTCAGAATTGCACCTTGCAATGTGGAGAAATTACTGTTTGTGCATTTACAATATTCATTGATTTTTGCCATTGAAAAACGTCCAGAAATGATTGAAGCTACTGACTGAATGAAAGGAGCTGGCATCTCACTCTCTTTGAATCATGTTTATCATGCTAAGAGGAGCAGGAAAAAGCAAAAAATTTCAGAATTGCACCTTGCAATGCGGAGAAATTACTGTTTGTGCATTTACAATATTCATTGATTTTTGCCATTGAAAAACGTCCAGAAATTATTGAAGCTACTGACTGAATGAAAGGAGCTGGCATCTCACTCTCTTTGAATCTTCTTTATCATGCTAAGAGGAGCAGGAAAAAGCAAAAAATTTCAGAATTGCACCTTGCAATGCGGAGAAATTACTGTTTGTGCATTTACAATATTCATTGATTTTTACCATTGAAAAACGTCCAGAAATGATTGAAGCTACTGACTGAATGAAAGTAGCTGGCATCTCACTCTCTTTGAATCTTCTTTATCATGCTAAGAGGAGCAGGAAAAAGCAAAAAATTTCAGAATTGCACCTTGCAATGCGGAGAAATTACTGTTTGTGCATTTACAATATTCATTGATTTTTGCCATTGAAAAACGTCCAGAAATGATTGAAGCTACTGACTGAATGAAAGGAGCTGGCATCTCACTCTCTTTGAATCTTCTTTATCATGCTAAGAGGAGCAGGAAAAAACAAAAAATTTCAGAATTGCACCTTGCAATGCGGAGAAATTACAGTTTGTGCATTTACAATATTCATTGATTTTTGCCATTGAAAAACATCCAGAAATGATTGAAGCTACTGACTGAATGAAAGGAGCTGGCATCTCACTCTCTTTGAATATTCTTTATCATGCTAAGAGGAGCAGGAAAAAGCAAAAAATTTCAGAACTGCACCTTGCAATGCGGAGAAATTACTGTTTGTGCATTTACAATATTCATTGATTTTTGCCATTGAAAAACATCATGTTATTCATATACCAGAAATGTTTGAAGCTACTGACTGAATGAAAGGAGCTGGCATCTCACTCTCTTTGAATCTTCTTTATCATGCTAAGAGGAGCAGGAAAAAGCAAAAAATTTCAGAATTGCACCTTGCAATGTGGAGAAATTACTGTTTGTGCATTTACAATATTCATTGATTTTTACCATTGAAAAACATCCAGAAATGATTGAAGCTACTGACTGAATGAAAGTAGCTGGCATCTCACTCTCTTTGAATCTTCTTTATCATGCTAAGAGGAGCAGGAAAAAGCAAAAAATTTCAGAATTGCACCTTGCAATGCAGAGAAATTACTGTTTGTGCATTTACAATATTCATTGATTTTTGCCATTGAAAAACATCATGTTATTCATATACCAGAAATGTTTGAAGCTACTGACTGAATGAAAGGAGCTGGCATCTCACTCTCTTTGAATCTTCTTTATCATGCTAAGAGGAGCAGGAAAAAGCAAAAAATTTCAGAATTGCACCTTGCAATGTGGAGAAATTACTGTTTGTGCACTTACAATATTCATTGATTTTTACCATTGAAAAACATCCAGAAATGATTGAAGCTACTGACTGAATGAAAGTAGCTGGCATCTCACTCTCTTTGTATCTTCTTTATCATGCTAAGAGGAGCAGGAAAAAGCAAAAAATTTCAGACTTGCACCTTGCAATGCGGAGAAATTACTGTTTGTGCATTTACAATATTCATTGATTTTTGCCATTGAAAAACATCATGTTATTCATATACCAGAAATGTTTGAAGCTACTGACTGAATGAAAGGAGCTGGCATCTCACTCTCTTTGAATCTTCTTTATCATGCTAAGAGGAGCAGGAAAAAGCAAAAAATTTCAGAATTGCACCTTGCAATGCGGAGAAATTACTGTTTGTGCATTTACAATATTCATTGATTTTTGCCATTGAAAAACGTCCAGAAATGATTGAAGCTACTGACTGAATGAAAGGAGCTGGCATCTCACTCTCTTTGAATCTTGTTTATCATGCTAAGAGGAGCAGGAAAAAGCAAAAAATTTCAGAATTGCACCTTGCAATGCGGAGAAATTACTGTTTGTGCATTTACAATATTCATTGATTTTTGCCATTGAAAAACGTCCAGAAATGATTGAAGCTACTGACTGAATGAAAGGAGCTGGCATCTCACTCTCTTTGAATCTTCTTTATCATGCTAAGAGGAGCAGGAAAAAGCAAAAAATTTCAGAATTGCACCTTGCAATGCGGAGAAATTACTGTTTGTGCATTTACAATATTCATTGATTTTTGCCATTGAAAAACATCATGTTATTCATATACCAGAAATGATTGAAGATACTGACTGAATGAAAGGAGCTGGCATCTCACTCTCTTTGAATCTTCTTTATCATGCTAAGAGGAGCAGGAAAAAGCAAAAAATTTCAGAATTGCACCTTGCAATGCGGAGAAATTACTGTGCATTTACAATATTCATTGATTTTTGCCATTGAAAAACGTCCAGAAATGATTGAAGCTACTGACTGAATGAAAGGAACTGGCATCTCACTCTCTTTGAATCTTCTTTATCATGCTAAGAGGAGCAGGAAAAAGCAAAAAATTTCAGAATTGCACCTTGCAATGCGGAGAAATTACTGTTTGTGCATTTACAAAATTCATTGATTTTTGCCATTGAAAAACATCATGTTATTCATATACCAGAAATGTTTGAAGCTACTGACTGAATGAAAGGAGCTGACATCTCACTCTCTTTGAATCTTCTTTATCATGCTAAGAGGAGCAGGAAAAAGCAAAAAATTTCAGAATTGCACCTTGCAATGCGGAGAAATTACTGTTTGTGCATTTACAATATTCATTGATTTTTGCCATTGAAAAACATCCAGAAATGATTGAAGCTACTGACTGAATGAAAGGAGCTGGCATCTCACTCTCTTTGAATCTTCTTTATCATGCTAAGAGGAGCAGGAAAAAGCAAAAAATTTCAGAATTGCACCTTGCAATGCGGAGAAATTACTGTTTGTGCATTTACAATATTCATTGATTTTTGCCATTGAAAAACATCATGTTATTCATATACCAGAAATGTTTGAAGCTACTGACTGAATGAAAGGAGCTGGCATCTCACTCTCTTTGAATCTTCTTTATCATGCTAAGAGGAGCAGGAAAAAGCAAAAAATTTCAGAATTGCACCTTGCAATGCGGAGAAATTACTGTTTGTGCATTTACAATATTCATTGATTTTTGCCATTGAAAAACATCATGTTATTCATATACCAGAAATGTTTGAAGCTACTGACTGAATGAAAGGAGCTGGCATCTCACTCTCTTTGAATCTTCTTTATCATGCTAAGAGGAGCAGGAAAAAGCAAAAAATTTCAGAATTGCACCTTGCAATGTGGAGAAATTACTGTTTGTGCATTTACAATATTCATTGATTTTTACCATTGAAAAAGGTCCAGAAATGATTGAAGCTACTGACTGAATGAAAGTAGCTGGCATCTCACTCTCTTTGAATCTTCTTTATCATGCTAAGAGGAGCAGGAAAAAGCAAAAAATTTCAGACTTGCACCTTGCAATGCGGAGAAATTACTGTTTGTGCATTTACAATATTCATTGATTTTTGCCATTGAAAAACATCATGTTATTCATATACCAGAAATGTTTGAAGCTACTGACTGAATGAAAGGAGCTGGCATCTCACTCTCTTTGAATCTTCTTTATCATGCTAAGAGGAGCAGGAAAAAGCAAAAAATTTCAGAATTGCACCTTGCAATGCGGAGAAATTACTGTTTGTGCATTTACAATATTCATTGATTTTTGCCATTGAAAAACATCATGTTATTCATATACCAGAAATGTTTGAAGCTACTGACTGAATGAAAGGAGCTGGCATCTCACTCTCTTTGAATCTTCTTTATCATGCTAAGAGGAGCAGGAAAAAGCAAAAAATTTCAGAATTGCACCTTGCAATGTGGAGAAATTACTGTTTGTGCATTTACAATATTCATTGATTTTTACCATTGAAAAAGGTCCAGAAATGATTGAAGCTACTGACTGAATGAAAGTAGCTGGCATCTCACTCTCTTTGAATCTTCTTTATCATGCTAAGAGGAGCAGGAAAAAGCAAAAAATTTCAGACTTGCACCTTGCAATGCGGAGAAATTACTGTTTGTGCATTTACAATATTCATTGATTTTTGCCATTGAAAAACATCATGTTATTCATATACCAGAAATGTTTGAAGCTACTGACTGAATGAAAGGAGCTGGCATCTCACTCTCTTTGAATCTTCTTTATCATGCTAAGAGGAGCAGGAAAAAGCAAAAAATTTCAGAATTGCACCTTGCAATGCGGAGAAATTACTGTTTGTGCATTTACAATATTCATTGATTTTTGCCATTGAAAAACATGTTATTCATATACCAGAAATGTTTGAAGCTACTGACTGAATGAAAGGAGCTGGCACCTCACTCTCTTTGAATCTTTATCATGCTAAGAGGAGCGGGAAAAAGCAAAAAATTTCAGAATTGCACCTTGCAATGCGGAGAAATTACTGTTTGTGCATTTACAATATTCATTGATTTTTGCCATTGAAAAACGTCCAGAAATGATTGAAGGTACTGACTGAATGAAAGGAGCTGGCATCTCACTCTCTTTGAATCTTCTTTATCATGCTAAGAGGAGCAGGAAAAAGCAAAAAATTTCAGAATTGCACCTTGCAATGCGGAGAAATTACTGTTTGTGCATTTACAATATTCATTGATTTTTGCCATTGAAAAACGTCCAGAAATGATTGAAGCTACTGACTGAATGAAAGGAGCTGGCATCTCACTCTCTTTGAATCTTCTTTATTATGCTAAGAGGAGCAGGAAAAAGCAAAAAATTTCAGAATTGCACCTTGCAATGCGGAGAAATTACAGTTTGTGCATTTACAATATTCATTGATTTTTGCCATTGAAAAACATCCAGAAATGATTGAAGCTACTGACTGAATGAAAGGAGCTGGCATCTCACTCTCTTTGAATCTTCTTTATCATGCTAAGAGGAGCAGGAAAAAGCAAAAAATTTCAGAATTGCACCTTGCAATGCGGAGAAATTACTGTTTGTGCATTTACAATATTCATTGATTTTTGCCATTGAAAAACATCATGTTATTCATATACCAGAAATGTTTGAAGCTACTGACTGAATGAAAGGAGCTGGCATCTCACTCTCTTTGAATCTTCTTTATCATGCTAAGAGGAGCAGGAAAAAGCAAAAAATTTCAGAATTGCACCTTGCAATGTGGAGAAATTACTGTTTGTGCATTTACAATATTCATTGATTTTTACCATTGAAAAACGTCCAGAAATGATTGAAGCTACTGACTGAATGAAAGTAGCTGGCATCTCACTCTCTTTGAATCTTCTTTATCATGCTAAGAGGAGCAGGAAAAAGCAAAAAATTTCAGACTTGCACCTTGCAATGCGGAGAAATTACTGTTTGTGCATTTACAATATTCATTGATTTTTGCCATTGAAAAACATCATGTTATTCATATACCAGAAATGTTTGAAGCTACTGACTGAATGAAAGGAGCTGGCATCTCACTCTCTTTGAATCTTCTTTATCATGCTAAGAGGAGCAGGAAAAAGCAAAAAATTTCAGAATTGCACCTTGCAATGCGGAGAAATTACTGTTTGTGCATTTACAATATTCATTGATTTTTGCCATTGAAAAACGCCCAGAAATGATTGAAGCTACTGACTGAATGAAAGGAGCTGGCATCTCACTCTCTTTGAATCTTGTTTATCATGCTAAGAGGAGCAGGAAAAAGCAAAAAATTTCAGAATTGCACCTTGCAATGCAGAGAAATTACTGTTTGTGCATTTACAATATTCATTGATTTTTGCCATTGAAAAACATCCAGAAATGATTGAAGCTACTGACTGAATGAAAGGAGCTGGCATCTCACTCTCTTTGAATCTTCTTTATCATGCTAAGAGGAGCAGGAAAAAGCAAAAAATTTCAGAATTGCACCTTGCAATGCGGAGAAATTACTGTTTGTGCATTTACAATATTCATTGATTTTTGCCATTGAAAAACATCATGTTATTCATATACCAGAAATGTTTGAAGCTACTGACTGAATGAAAGGAGCTGGCATCTCACTCTCTTTGAATCTTCTTTATCATGCTAAGAGGAGCAGGAAAAAGCAAAAAATTTCAGAATTGCACCTTGCAATGTGGAGAAATTACTGTTTGTGCATTTACAATATTCATTGATTTTTACCATTGAAAAACGTCCAGAAATGATTGAAGCTACTGACTGAATGAAAGTAGCTGGCATCTCACTCTCTTTGAATCTTCTTTATCATGCTAAGAGGAGCAGGAAAAAGCAAAAAATTTCAGACTTGCACCTTGCAATGCGGAGAAATTACTGTTTGTGCATTTACAATATTCATTGATTTTTGCCATTGAAAAACATCATGTTATTCATATACCAGAAATGTTTGAAGCTACTGACTGAATGAAAGGAGCTGGCATCTCACTCTCTTTGAATCTTCTTTATCATGCTAAGAGGAGCAGGAAAAAGCAAAAAATTTCAGAATTGCAACTTGCAATGCGGAGAAATTACTGTTTGTGCATTTACAATATTCATTGATTTTTGCCATTGAAAAACGTCCAGAAATGATTGAAGCTACTGACTGAATGAAAGGAGCTGGCATCTCACTCTCTTTGAATCTTGTTTATCATGCTAAGAGGAGCAGGAAAAAGCAAAAAATTTCAGAATTGCACCTTGCAATGCGGAGAAATTACTGTTTGTGCATTTACAATATTCATTGATTTTTGCCATTGAAAAACATCCAGAAATGATTGAAGCTACTGACTGAATGAAAGGAGCTGGCATCTCACTCTCTTTGAATCTTCTTTATCATGCTAAGAGGAGCAGGAAAAAGCAAAAAATTTCAGAATTGCACCTTGCAATGCGGAGAAATTACTGTTTGTGCATTTACAAAATTCATTGATTTTTGCCATTGAAAAACATCATGTTATTCATATACCAGAAATGTTTGAAGCTACTGACTGAATGAAAGGAGCAGACATCTCACTCTCTTTGAATCTTCTTTATCATGCTAAGAGGAGCAGGAAAAAGCAAAAAATTTCAGAATTGCACCTTGCAATGCGGAGAAATTACTGTTTGTGCATTTACAATATTCATTGATTTTTGCCATTGAAAAACATCCAGAAATGATTGAAGCTACTGACTGAATGAAAGGAGCTGGCATCTCACTCTCTTTGAATCTTCTTTATCATGCTAAGAGGAGCAGGAAAAAGCAAAAAATTTCAGAATTGCACCTTGCAATGCGGAGAAATTACTGTTTGTGCATTTACAATATTCATTGATTTTTGCCATTGAAAAACATCATGTTATTCATATACCAGAAATGTTTGAAGCTACTGACTGAATGAAAGGAGCTGGCATCTCACTCTCTTTGAATCTTCTTTATCATGCTAAGAGGAGCAGGAAAAAGCAAAAAATTTCAGAATTGCACCTTGCAATGCGGAGAAATTACTGTTTGTGCATTTACAATATTCATTGATTTTTGCCATTGAAAAACATCATGTTATTCATATACCAGAAATGTTTGAAGCTACTGACTGAATGAAAGGAGCTGGCATCTCACTCTCTTTGAATCTTCTTTATCATGCTAAGAGGAGCAGGAAAAAGCAAAAAATTTCAGAATTGCACCTTGCAATGTGGAGAAATTACTGTTTGTGCATTTACAATATTCATTGATTTTTACCATTGAAAAAGGTCCAGAAATGATTGAAGCTACTGACTGAATGAAAGTAGCTGGCATCTCACTCTCTTTGAATCTTCTTTATCATGCTAAGAGGAGCAGGAAAAAGCAAAAAATTTCAGACTTGCACCTTGCAATGCGGAGAAATTACTGTTTGTGCATTTACAATATTCATTGATTTTTGCCATTGAAAAACATCATGTTATTCATATACCAGAAATGTTTGAAGCTACTGACTGAATGAAAGGAGCTGGCATCTCACTCTCTTTGAATCTTCTTTATCATGCTAAGAGGAGCAGGAAAAAGCAAAAAATTTCAGAATCGCACCTTGCAATGCGGAGAAATTACTGTTTGTGCATTTACAATTTTCATTGATTTTTGCCATTGAAAAACGTCCAGAAATGATTGAAGGTACTGACTGAATGAAAGGAGCTGGCATCTCACTCTCTTTGAATCTTCTTTATCATGCTAAGAGGAGCAGGAAAAAGCAAAAAATTTCAGAATTGCACCTTGCAATGCGGAGAAATTACTGTTTGTGCATTTACAATATTCATTGATTTTTGCCATTGAAAAACGTCCAGAAATGATTGAAGCTACTGACTGAATGAAAGGAGCTGGCATCTCACTCTCTTTGAATCTTCTTTATCATGCTAAGAGGAGCAGGAAAAAGCAAAAAATTTCAGAATTGCACCTTGCAATGCGGAGAAATTACAGTTTGTGCATTTACAATATTAATTGATTTTTGCCATTGAAAAACATCCAGAAATGATTGAAGCTACTGACTGAATGAAAGGAGCTGGCATCTCACTCTCTTTGAATCTTCTTTATCATGCTAAGAGGAGCAGGAAAAAGCAAAAAATTTCAGAATTGCACCTTGCAATGCGGAGAAATTAGTTTGTGCATTTACAATATTCATTGATTTTTGCCATTGAAAAACATCATGTTATTCATATACCAGAAATGTTTGAAGCTACTGACTGAATGAAAGGAGCTGGCATCTCACTCTCTTTGAATCTTCTTTATCATGCTAAGAGGAGCAGGAAAAAGCAAAAAATTTCAGAATTGCACCTTGCAATGAGGAGAAATTACTGTTTGTGCATTTACAATATTCATTGATTTTTGCCATTGAAAAACATGTTATTCATATACCAGAAATGTTTGAAGCTACTGACTGAATGAAAGGAGCTGGCACCTCACTCTCTTTGAATCTTTATCATGCTAAGAGGAGCGGGAAAAAGCAAAAAATTTCAGAATTGCACCTTGCAATGCGGAGAAATTACTGTTTGTGCATTTACAATATTCATTGATTTTTGCCATTGAAAAACGTCCAGAAATGATTGAAGGTACTGACTGAATGAAAGGAGCTGGCATCTCACTCTCTTTGAATCTTCTTTATCATGCTAAGAGGAGCAGGAAAAAGCAAAAAATTTCAGAATTGCACCTTGCAATGCGGAGAAATTACTGTTTGTGCATTTACAATATTCATTGATTTTTGCCATTGAAAAACGTCCAGAAATGATTGAAGCTACTGACTGAATGAAAGGAGCTGGCATCTCACTCTCTTTGAATCTTCTTTATTATGCTAAGAGGAGCAGGAAAAAGCAAAAAATTTCAGAATTGCACCTTGCAATGCGGAGAAATTACAGTTTGTGCATTTACAATATTCATTGATTTTTGCCATTGAAAAACATCCAGAAATGATTGAAGCTACTGACTGAATGAAAGGAGCTGGCATCTCACTCTCTTTGAATCTTCTTTATCATGCTAAGAGGAGCAGGAAAAAGCAAAAAATTTCAGAATTGCACCTTGCAATGCGGAGAAATTACTGTTTGTGCATTTACAATATTCATTGATTTTTGCCATTGAAAAACATCATGTTATTCATATACCAGAAATGTTTGAAGCTACTGACTGAATGAAAGGAGCTGGCATCTCACTCTCTTTGAATCTTCTTTATCATGCTAAGAGGAGCAGGAAAAAGCAAAAAATTTCAGAATTGCACCTTGCAATGTGGAGAAATTACTGTTTGTGCATTTACAATATTCATTGATTTTTACCATTGAAAAACGTCCAGAAATGATTGAAGCTACTGACTGAATGAAAGTAGCTGGCATCTCACTCTCTTTGAATCTTCTTTATCATGCTAAGAGGAGCAGGAAAAAGCAAAAAATTTCAGACTTGCACCTTGCAATGCGGAGAAATTACTGTTTGTGCATTTACAATATTCATTGATTTTTGCCATTGAAAAACATCATGTTATTCATATACCAGAAATGTTTGAAGCTACTGACTGAATGAAAGGAGCTGGCATCTCACTCTCTTTGAATCTTCTTTATCATGCTAAGAGGAGCAGGAAAAAGCAAAAAATTTCAGAATTGCACCTTGCAATGCGGAGAAATGACTGTTTGTGCATTTACAATATTCATTGATTTTTGCCATTGAAAAACGTCCAGAAATGATTGAAGCTACTGACTGAATGAAAGGAGCTGGCATCTCACTCTCTTTGAATCTTGTTTATCATGCTAAGAGGAGCAGGAAAAAGCAAAAAATTTCAGAATTGCACCTTGCAATGCGGAGAAATTACTGTTTGTGCATTTACAATATTCATTGATTTTTGCCATTGAAAAACATCCAGAAATGATTGAAGCTACTGACTGAATGAAAGGAGCTGGCATCTCACTCTCTTTGAATCTTCTTTATCATGCTAAGAGGAGCAGGAAAAAGCAAAAAATTTCAGAATTGCACCTTGCAATGCGGAGAAATTACTGTTTGTGCATTTACAATATTCATTGATTTTTGCCATTGAAAAACATCATGTTATTCATATACCAGAAATGTTTGAAGCTACTGACTGAATGAAAGGAGCTGGCATCTCACTCTCTTTGAATCTTCTTTATCATGCTAAGAGGAGCAGGAAAAAGCAAAAAATTTCAGAATTGCACCTTGCAATGTGGAGAAATTACTGTTTGTGCATTTACAATATTCATTGATTTTTACCATTGAAAAACGTCCAGAAATGATTGAAGCTACTGACTGAATGAAAGTAGCTGGCATCTCACTCTCTTTGAATCTTCTTTATCATGCTAAGAGGAGCAGGAAAAAGCAAAAAATTTCAGACTTGCACCTTGCAATGCGGAGAAATTACTGTTTGTGCATTTACAATATTCATTGATTTTTGCCATTGAAAAACATCATGTTATTCATATACCAGAAATGTTTGAAGCTACTGACTGAATGAAAGGAGCTGGCATCTCACTCTCTTTGAATCTTCTTTATCATGCTAAGAGGAGCAGGAAAAAGCAAAAAATTTCAGAATTGCACCTTGCAATGCGGAGAAATTACTGTTTGTGCATTTACAATATTCATTGATTTTTGCCATTGAAAAACATCCAGAAATGATTGAAGCTACTGACTGAATGAAAGGAGCTGGCATCTCACTCTCTTTGAATCTTCTTTATCATGCTAAGAGGAGCAGGAAAAAGCAAAAAATTTCAGAATTGCACCTTGCAATGCGGAGAAATTACTGTTTGTGCATTTACAATATTCATTGATTTTTGCCATTGAAAAACATCATGTTATTCATATACCAGAAATGTTTGAAGCTACTGACTGAATGAAAGGAGCTGGCATCTCACTCTCTTTGAATCTTCTTTATCATGCTAAGAGGAGCAGGAAAAAGCAAAAAATTTCATAATTGCACCTTGCAATGCGGAGAAATTACTGTTTGTGCATTTACAATATTCATTGTTTTTTGCCATTGAAAAACGTCCAGAAATGATTGAAGCTACTGACTGAATGAAAGGAGCTGGCATCTCACTCTCTTTGAATCATGTTTATCATGCTAAGAGGAGCAGGAAAAAGCAAAAAATTTCAGAATTGCACCTTGCAATGCGGAGAAATTACTGTTTGTGCATTTACAATATTCATTGATTTTTGCCATTGAAAAACGTCCAGAAATTATTGAAGCTACTGACTGAATGAAAGGAGCTGGCATCTCACTCTCTTTGAATCTTCTTTATCATGCTAAGAGGAGCAGGAAAAAGCAAAAAATTTCAGAATTGCACCTTGCAATGCGGAGAAATTACTGTTTGTGCATTTACAATATTCATTGATTTTTACCATTGAAAAACGTCCAGAAATGATTGAAGCTACTGACTGAATGAAAGTAGCTGGCATCTCACTCTCTTTGAATCTTCTTTATCATGCTAAGAGGAGCAGGAAAAAGCAAAAAATTTCAGACTTGCACCTTGCAATGCGGAGAAATTACTGTTTGTGCATTTACAATATTCATTGATTTTTGCCATTGAAAAACATCATGTTATTCATATACCAGAAATGTTTGAAGCTACTGACTGAATGAAAGGAGCTGGCATCTCACTCTCTTTGAATCTTCTTTATCATGCTAAGAGGAGCAGGAAAAAGCAAAAAATTTCAGAATTGCACCTTGCAATGCGGAGAAATTACTGTTTGTGCATTTACAATATTCATTGATTTTTGCCATTGAAAAACGTCCAGAAATGATTGAAGCTACTGACTGAATGAAAGGAGCTGGCATCTCACTCTCTTTGAATCTTCTTTATCATGCTAAGAGGAGCAGGAAAAAGCAAAAAATTTCAGAATTGCACCTTACAATGCGGAGAAATTACAGTTTGTGCATTTACAATATTCATTGATTTTTGCCATTGAAAAACGTCCAGAAATGATTGAAGCTACTGACTGAATGAAAGGAGCTGGCATCTCACTCTCTTTGAATCTTCTTTATCATGCTAAGAGGAGCAGGAAAAAGCAAAAAATTTCAGAATTGCACCTTGCAATGCGGAGAAATTACTGTTTGTGCATTTACAATATTCATTGATTTTTGCCATTGAAAAACGTCCAGAAATGATTGAAGCTACTGACTGAATGAAAGGAGCTGGCATCTCACTCTCTTTGAATCTTCTTTATCATGCTAAGAGGAGCAGGAAAAAGCAAAAAATTTCAGAATTGCACCTTGCAATGCGGAGAAATTACTGTTTGTGCATTTACAATATTCATTGATTTTTGCCATTGAAAAACATCATGTTATTCATATACCAGAAATGTTTGAAGCTACTGACTGAATGAAAGGAGCTGGCATCTCACTCTCTTTGAATCTTCTTTATCATGCTAAGAGGAGCAGGAAAAAGCAAAAAATTTCAGAATTGCACCTTGCAATGCGGAGAAATTACTGTTTGTGCAATTACAATATTCATTGATTTTTGCCATTGAAAAACGTCCAGAAATGATTGAAGCTACTGACTGAATGAAAGGAGCTGGCATCTCACTCTCTATGAATCTTCTTTATCATGCTAAGAGGAGCAGGAAAAGCAAAAAATTTCAGAATTGCACCTTGCAATGCGAAGAAATTACAGTTTGTGCATTTACAATATTCATTGACTTTTGCCATTGAAAAACATCCAGAAATGATTGAAGCTACTGACTGAATGAAAGGAGCTGGCATCTCACTCTCTTTGAATCTTCTTTATCATGCTAAGAGGAGCAGGAAAAAGCAAAAAATTTCAGAATTGCACCTTGCAATGCGGAGAAATTACTGTTTGTGCATTTACAATATTCATTGATTTTTGCCATTGAAAAACGTCCAGAAATGATTGAAGCTACTGACTGAATGAAAGGAGCTGGCATCTCACTCTCTTTGAATCTTCTTTATCATGCTAAGAGGAGCAGGAAAAAGCAAAAAATTTCAGAATTGCGCCTTGCAATGCGGAGAAATTACTGTTTGTGCATTTACAAAATTCATTGATTTTTGCCATTGAAAAACATCATGTTATTCATTTACCAGAAATGATTGAAGCTACTGACTGAATGAAAGGAGCTGGCATCTCACTCTCTTTGAATCTTCTTTATCATGCTAAGAGGAGCAGGAAAAAGCAAAACATTTCAGAATTGCACCTTGCAATGCGAAGAAATTACTGTTTGTGCATTTACAATATTCATTGATTTTTGCCATTGAAAAACGTCCAGAAATGATTGAAGCTACTGACTGAATGAAAGGAGCTGGCATCTCACTCTCTTTGAATCTTCTTTATCATGCTAAGAGGAGCAGGAAAAAGCAAAAAATTTCAGAATTGCACCTTGCAATGCGGAGAAATTACTGTTTGTGCATTTACAATATTCATTGATTTTTACCATTGAAAAACGTCCAGAAATGATTGAAGCTACTGACTGAATGAAAGTAGCTGGCATCTCACTCTCTTTGAATCTTCTTTATCATGCTAAGAGGAGCAGGAAAAAGCAAAAAATTTCAGACTTGCACCTTGCAATGCGGAGAAATTACTGTTTGTGCATTTACAATATTCATTGATTTTTGCCATTGAAAAACATCATGTTATTCATATACCAGAAATGTTTGAAGCTACTGACTGAATGAAAGGAGCTGGCATCTCACTCTCTTTGAATCTTCTTTATCATGCTAAGAGGAGCAGGAAAAAGCAAAAAATTTCAGAATTGCACCTTGCAATGCGGAGAAATTACTGTTTGTGCATTTACAATATTCATTGATTTTTGCCATTGAAAAACGTCCAGAAATGATTGAAGCTACTGACTGAATGAAAGTTGCTGGCATCTCACCCTCTTTGAATCTTCTTTATCATGCTAAGAGGAGCAGGAAAAAGCAAAAAATTTCAGAATTGCACCTTACAATGCGGAGAAATTACAGTTTGTGCATTTACAATATTCATTGATTTTTGCCATTGAAAAACATCATGTTATTCATATACCAGAAATGTTTGAAGCTACTGACTGAATGAAAGGAGCTGGCATCTCACTCTCTTTGAATCTTTATCATGCTAAGAGGAGCAGGAAAAAGCAAAAAATTTCAGAATTGCACCTTGCAATGCGGAGAAATTACTGTTTGTGCATTTACAATATTCATTGATTTTTGCCATTGAAAATCATGTTATTCATATACCAGAAATGTTTGAAGCTACTGACTGAATGAAAGGAGCTGGCATCTCACTCTCTTTGAATCTTCTTTATCATGCTAAGAGGAGCAGGAAAAAGCAAAAAATTTCAGAATTGCACCTTGCAATGCGGAGAAATTACAGTTTGTGCATTTACAATATTCATTGATTTTTGCCATTGAAAAACGTCCAGAAATGATTGAAGCTACTGACTGAATGAAAGGAGCTGGCATCTCACTCTCTTTGAATCTTCTTTATCATGCTAAGAGGAGCAGGAAAAAGCAAAAAATTTCAGAATTGCACCTTGCAATGCGGAGAAATTACTGTTTGTGCATTTACAATATTCATTGATTTTTGCCATTGAAAAACGTCCAGAAATGATTGAAGCTACTGACTGAATGAAAGGAGCTGGCATCTCACTCTCTTTGAATCTTCTTTATCATGCTAAGAGGAGCAGGAAAAAGCAAAAAAATTCAGAATTGCTCCTTGCAATGCGGAGAAATTACTGTTTGTGCATTTACAATATTCATTGATTTTTGCCATTGAAAAACATGTTATTCATATACCAGAAATGTTTGAAGCTACTGACTGAATGAAAGGAGCTGGCACCTCACTCTCTTTGAATCTTCTTTATCATGCTAAGAGGAGCAGGAAAAAGCAAAAAATTTCAGAATTGCACCTTGCAATGCGGAGAAATTACTGTTTGTGCATTTACAATATTCATTGATTTTTGCCATTGAAAAACGTCCAGAAATGATTGAAGCTACTGACTGAATGAAAGGAGCTGGCATCTCACTCTCTTTGAATCTTCTTTATCATGCTAAGAGGAGCAGGAAAAAGCAAAAAATTTCAGAATTGCACCTTGCAATGCGGAGAAATTACTGTTTGTGCATTTACAATATTCATTGATTTTTGCCATTGAAAAACGTTCAGAAATGATTGAAGCTACTGACTGAATGAAAGGAGCTGGCATCTCACTCTCTTTGAATCTTCTTTATCATGCTAAGAGGAGCAGGAAAAAGCAAAAAATTTCAGAATTGCGCCTTGCAATGCGGAGAAATTAGTGTTTGTGCATTTACAAAATTCATTGATTTTTGCCATTGAAAAACATCATGTTATTCATTTACCAGAAATGATTGAAGCTACTGACTGAATGAAAGGAGCTGGCATCTCACTCTCTTTGAAACTTCTTTATCATGCTAAGAGGAGCAGGAAAAAGCAAAAAATTTCAGAATTGCACCTTGCAATGCGGAGAAATTACTGTTTGTGCATTTACAATATTCATTGATTTTTGCCATTGAAAAACGTCCAGAAATGATTGAAGCTACTGACTGAATGAAAGGAGCTGGCATCTCACTCTCTTTGAATCTTCTTTATCATGCTAAGAGGAGCAGGAAAAAGCAAAAAATTTCAGAATTGCACCTTGCAATGCGGAGAAATTACTGTTTGTGCATTTACAATATTCATTGATTTTTACCATTGAAAAACGTCCAGAAATGATTGAAGCTACTGACTGAATGAAAGTAGCTGGCATCTCACTCTCTTTGAATCTTCTTTATCATGCTAAGAGGAGCAGGAAAAAGCAAAAAATTTCAGACTTGCACCTTGCAATGCGGAGAAATTACTGTTTGTGCATTTACAATATTCATTGATTTTTGCCATTGAAAAACATCATGTTATTCATATACCAGAAATGTTTGAAGCTACTGACTGAATGAAAGGAGCTGGCATCTCACTCTCTTTGAATCTTCTTTATCATGCTAAGAGGAGCAGGAAAAAGCAAAAAATTTCAGAATTGCACCTTGCAATGCGGAGAAATTACTGTTTGTGCATTTACAATATTCATTGATTTTTGCCATTGAAAAACGTCCAGAAATGATTGAAGCTACTGACTGAATGAAAGGAGCTGGCATCTCACTCTCTTTGAATCTTCTTTATCATGCTAAGAGGAGCAGGAAAAAGCAAAAAATTTCAGAATTGCACCTTACAATGCGGAGAAATTACAGTTTGTGCATTTACAATATTCATTGATTTTTGCCATTGAAAAACGTCCAGAAATGATTGAAGCTACTGACTGAATGAAAGGAGCTGGCATCTCACTCTCTTTGAATCTTCTTTATCATGCTAAGAGGAGCAGGAAAAAGCAAAAAATTTCAGAATTGCACCTTGCAATGCGGAGAAATTACTGTTTGTGCATTTACAATATTCATTGATTTTTGCCATTGAAAAACGTCCAGAAATGATTGAAGCTACTGACTGAATGAAAGGAGCTGGCATCTCACTCTCTTTGAATCTTCTTTATCATGCTAAGAGGAGCAGGAAAAAGCAAAAAATTTCAGAATTGCACCTTGCAATGCGGAGAAATTACTGTTTGTGCATTTACAATATTCATTGATTTTTGCCATTGAAAAACATCATGTTATTCATATACCAGAAATGTTTGAAGCTACTGACTGAATGAAAGGAGCTGGCATCTCACTCTCTTTGAATCTTCTTTATCATGCTAAGAGGAGCAGGAAAAAGCAAAAAATTTCAGAATTGCACCTTGCAATGCGGAGAAATTACTGTTTGTGCAATTACAATATTCATTGATTTTTGCCATTGAAAAACGTCCAGAAATGATTGAAGCTACTGACTGAATGAAAGGAGCTGGCATCTCACTCTCTATGAATCTTCTTTATCATGCTAAGAGGAGCAGGAAAAGCAAAAAATTTCAGAATTGCACCTTGCAATGCGAAGAAATTACAGTTTGTGCATTTACAATATTCATTGACTTTTGCCATTGAAAAACATCCAGAAATGATTGAAGCTACTGACTGAATGAAAGGAGCTGGCATCTCACTCTCTTTGAATCTTCTTTATCATGCTAAGAGGAGCAGGAAAAAGCAAAAAATTTCAGAATTGCACCTTGCAATGCGGAGAAATTACTGTTTGTGCATTTACAATATTCATTGATTTTTGCCATTGAAAAACGTCCAGAAATGATTGAAGCTACTGACTGAATGAAAGGAGCTGGCATCTCACTCTCTTTGAATCTTCTTTATCATGCTAAGAGGAGCAGGAAAAAGCAAAAAATTTCAGAATTGCACCTTGCAATGCGGAGAAATTACTGTTTGTGCATTTACAATATTCATTGATTTTTGCCATTGAAAAACGTTCAGAAATGATTGAAGCTACTGACTGAATGAAAGGAGCTGGCATCTCACTCTCTTTGAATCTTCTTTATCATGCTAAGAGGAGCAGGAAAAAGCAAAAAATTTCAGAATTGCGCCTTGCAATGCGGAGAAATTAGTGTTTGTGCATTTACAAAATTCATTGATTTTTGCCATTGAAAAACATCATGTTATTCATTTACCAGAAATGATTGAAGCTACTGACTGAATGAAAGGAGCTGGCATCTCACTCTCTTTGAAACTTCTTTATCATGCTAAGAGGAGCAGGAAAAAGCAAAAAATTTCAGAATTGCACCTTGCAATGCGGAGAAATTACTGTTTGTGCATTTACAATATTCATTGATTTTTGCCATTGAAAAACGTCCAGAAATGATTGAAGCTACTGACTGAATGAAAGGAGCTGGCATCTCACTCTCTTTGAATCTTCTTTATCATGCTAAGAGGAGCAGGAAAAAGCAAAAAATTTCAGAATTGCACCTTGCAATGCGGAGAAATTACTGTTTGTGCATTTACAATATTCATTGATTTTTACCATTGAAAAACGTCCAGAAATGATTGAAGCTACTGACTGAATGAAAGTAGCTGGCATCTCACTCTCTTTGAATCTTCTTTATCATGCTAAGAGGAGCAGGAAAAAGCAAAAAATTTCAGACTTGCACCTTGCAATGCGGAGAAATTACTGTTTGTGCATTTACAATATTCATTGATTTTTGCCATTGAAAAACATCATGTTATTCATATACCAGAAATGTTTGAAGCTACTGACTGAATGAAAGGAGCTGGCATCTCACTCTCTTTGAATCTTCTTTATCATGCTAAGAGGAGCAGGAAAAAGCAAAAAATTTCAGAATTGCACCTTGCAATGCGGAGAAATTACTGTTTGTGCATTTACAATATTCATTGATTTTTGCCATTGAAAAACGTCCAGAAATGATTGAAGCTACTGACTGAATGAAAGGAGCTGGCATCTCACTCTCTTTGAATCTTCTTTATCATGCTAAGAGGAGCAGGAAAAAGCAAAAAATTTCAGAATTGCACCTTACAATGCGGAGAAATTACAGTTTGTGCATTTACAATATTCATTGATTTTTGCCATTGAAAAACGTCCAGAAATGATTGAAGCTACTGACTGAATGAAAGGAGCTGGCATCTCACTCTCTTTGAATCTTCTTTATCATGCTAAGAGGAGCAGGAAAAAGCAAAAAATTTCAGAATTGCACCTTGCAATGCGGAGAAATTACTGTTTGTGCATTTACAATATTCATTGATTTTTGCCATTGAAAAACGTCCAGAAATGATTGAAGCTACTGACTGAATGAAAGGAGCTGGCATCTCACTCTCTTTGAATCTTCTTTATCATGCTAAGAGGAGCAGGAAAAAGCAAAAAATTTCAGAATTGCACCTTGCAATGCGGAGAAATTACTGTTTGTGCATTTACAATATTCATTGATTTTTGCCATTGAAAAACATCATGTTATTCATATACCAGAAATGTTTGAAGCTACTGACTGAATGAAAGGAGCTGGCATCTCACTCTCTTTGAATCTTCTTTATCATGCTAAGAGGAGCAGGAAAAAGCAAAAAATTTCAGAATTGCACCTTGCAATGCGGAGAAATTACTGTTTGTGCAATTACAATATTCATTGATTTTTGCCATTGAAAAACGTCCAGAAATGATTGAAGCTACTGACTGAATGAAAGGAGCTGGCATCTCACTCTCTATGAATCTTCTTTATCATGCTAAGAGGAGCAGGAAAAGCAAAAAATTTCAGAATTGCACCTTGCAATGCGAAGAAATTACAGTTTGTGCATTTACAATATTCATTGACTTTTGCCATTGAAAAACATCCAGAAATGATTGAAGCTACTGACTGAATGAAAGGAGCTGGCATCTCACTCTCTTTGAATCTTCTTTATCATGCTAAGAGGAGCAGGAAAAAGCAAAAAATTTCAGAATTGCACCTTGCAATGCGGAGAAATTACTGTTTGTGCATTTACAATATTCATTGATTTTTGCCATTGAAAAACGTCCAGAAATGATTGAAGCTACTGACTGAATGAAAGGAGCTGGCATCTCACTCTCTTTGAATCTTCTTTATCATGCTAAGAGGAGCAGGAAAAAGCAAAAAATTTCAGAATTGCGCCTTGCAATGCGGAGAAATTACTGTTTGTGCATTTACAAAATTCATTGATTTTTGCCATTGAAAAACATCATGTTATTCATTTACCAGAAATGATTGAAGCTACTGACTGAATGAAAGGAGCTGGCATCTCACTCTCTTTGAATCTTCTTTATCATGCTAAGAGGAGCAGGAAAAAGCAAAACATTTCAGAATTGCACCTTGCAATGCGAAGAAATTACTGTTTGTGCATTTACAATATTCATTGATTTTTGCCATAGAAAAATGTCCAGAAATGATTGAAGCTACTGACTGAATGAAAGGAGCTGGCATCTCACTCTCTTTGAATCTTCTTTATCATGCTAAGAGGAGCAGGAAAAAGCAAAAAATTTCAGAATTGCACCTTGCAATGCGGAGAAATTACTGTTTGTGCATTTACAATATTCATTGATTTTTACCATTGAAAAACGTCCAGAAATGATTGAAGCTACTGACTGAATGAAAGTAGCTGGCAACTCACTCTCTTTGAATCTTCTTTATCATGCTAAGAGGAGCAGGAAAAAGCAAAAAATTTCAGACTTGCACCTTGCAATGCGGAGAAATTACTGTTTGTGCATTTACAATATTCATTGATTTTTGCCATTGAAAAACATCATGTTATTCATATACCAGAAATGTTTGAAGCTACTGACTGAATGAAAGGAGCTGGCATCTCACTCTCTTTGAATCTTCTTTATCATGCTAAGAGGAGCAGGAAAAAGCAAAAAATTTCAGAATTGCACCTTGCAATGCGGAGAAATTACTGTTTGTGCATTTACAATATTCATTGATTTTTGCCATTGAAAAACGTCCAGAAATGATTGAAGCTACTGACTGAATGAAAGTTGCTGGCATCTCACTCTCTTTGAATCTTCTTTATCATGCTAAGAGGAGCAGGAAAAAGCAAAAAATTTCAGAATTGCACCTTACAATGCGGAGAAATTACAGTTTGTGCATTTACAATATTCATTGATTTTTGCCATTGAAAAACGTCCAGAAATGATTGAAGCTACTGACTGAATGAAAGGAGCTGGCATCTCACTCTCTTTGAATCTTCTTTATCAAGTTAAGAGGAGCAGGAAAAAGCAAAAAATTTCAGAATTGCACCTTGCAATGCGGAGAAATTACTCTTTGTGCATTTACAATATTCATTGATTTTTGCCATTGAAAAACATGTTATTCATATACCAGAAATGTTTGAAGCTACTGACTGAATGAAAGGAGCTGGAACCTCACTCTCTTTGAATCTTCTTTATCATGCTAAGAGGAGCAGGAAAAAGCAAAAAATTTCAGAATTGCACCTTGCAATGCGGAGAAATTACTGTTTGTACATTTACAATATTCATTGATTTTTGCCATTGAAAAACGTCCAGAAATGATTGAAGCTACTGACTGAATGAAAGGAGCTGGCATCTCACTCTCTTTGAATCTTCTTCATCATGCTAAGAGGAGCAGGAAAAAGCAAAAAATTTCAGAATTGCACCTTGCAATGCGGAGAAATTACTGTTTGTGCATTTACAATATTCATTGATTTTTACCATTGAAAAACGTCCAGAAATGATTGAAGCTACTGACTGAATGAAAGTAGCTGGCATCTCACTCTCTTTGAATCTTCTTTATCATGCTAAGAGGAGCAGGAAAAAGCAAAAAATTTCAGACTTGCACCTTGCAATGCGGAGAAATTACTGTTTGTGCATTTACAATATTCATTGATTTTTGCCATTGAAAAACATCATGTTATTCATATACCAGAAATGTTTGAAGCTACTGACTGAATGAAAGGAGCTGGCATCTCACTCTCTTTGAATCTTCTTTATCATGCTAAGAGGAGCAGGAAAAAGCAAAAAATTTCAGAATTGCACCTTGCAATGCGGAGAAATTACTGTTTGTGCATTTACAATATTCATTGATTTTTGCCATTGAAAAACGTCCAGAAATGATTGAAGCTACTGACTGAATGAAAGCAGCTGGCATCTCACTCTCTTTGAATCTTCTTTATCATGCTAAGAGGAGCAGGAAAAAGCAAAAAATTTCAGAATTGCACCTTACAATGCGGAGAAATTACAGTTTGTGCATTTACAATATTCATTGATTTTTGCCATTGAAAAACGTCCAGAAATGATTGAAGCTACTGACTGAATGAAAGGAGCTGGCATCTCACTCTCTTTGAATCTTCTTTATCATGCTAAGAGGAGCAGGAAAAAGCAAAAAATTTCAGAATTGCACCTTGCAATGCGGAGAAATTACTGTTTGTGCATTTACAATATTCATTGATTTTTGCCATTGAAAAACGTCCAGAAATGATTGAAGCTACTGACTGAATGAAAGGAGCTGGCATCTCACTCTCTTTGAATCTTCTTTATCATGCTAAGAGGAGCAGGAAAAAGCAAAAAATTTCAGAATTGCACCTTGCAATGCGGAGAAATTACTGTTTGTGCATTTACAATATTCATTGATTTTTGCCATTGAAAAACATCATGTTATTCATATACCAGAAATGTTTGAAGCTACTGACTGAATGAAAGGAGCTGGCATCTCACTCTCTTTGAATCTTCTTTATCATGCTAAGAGGAGCAGGAAAAAGCAAAAAATTTCAGAATTGCACCTTGCAATGCGGAGAAATTACTGTTTGTGCAATTACAATATTCATTGATTTTTGCCATTGAAAAACGTCCAGAAATGATTGAAGCTACTGACTGAATGAAAGGAGCTGGCATCTCACTCTCTATGAATCTTCTTTATCATGCTAAGAGGAGCAGGAAAAGCAAAAAATTTCAGAATTGCACCTTGCAATGCGAAGAAATTACAGTTTGTGCATTTACAATATTCATTGACTTTTGCCATTGAAAAACATCCAGAAATGATTGAAGCTACTGACTGAATGAAAGGAGCTGGCATCTCACTCTCTTTGAATCTTCTTTATCATGCTAAGAGGAGCAGGAAAAAGCAAAAAATTTCAGAATTGCACCTTGCAATGCGGAGAAATTACTGTTTGTGCATTTACAATATTCATTGATTTTTGCCATTGAAAAACGTCCAGAAATGATTGAAGCTACTGACTGAATGAAAGGAGCTGGCATCTCACTCTCTTTGAATCTTCTTTATCATGCTAAGAGGAGCAGGAAAAAGCAAAAAATTTCAGAATTGCGCCTTGCAATGCGGAGAAATTACTGTTTGTGCATTTACAAAATTCATTGATTTTTGCCATTGAAAAACATCATGTTATTCATTTACCAGAAATGATTGAAGCTACTGACTGAATGAAAGGAGCTGGCATCTCACTCTCTTTGAATCTTCTTTATCATGCTAAGATGAGCAGGAAAAAGCAAAACATTTCAGAATTGCACCTTGCAATGCGAAGAAATTACTGTTTGTGCATTTACAATATTCATTGATTTTTGCCATTGAAAAACGTCCAGAAATGATTGAAGCTACTGACTGAATGAAAGGAGCTGGCATCTCACTCTCTTTGAATCTTCTTTATCATGCTAAGAGGAGCAGGAAAAAGCAAAAAATTTCAGAATTGCACCTTGCAATGCGGAGAAATTATTGTTTGTGCATTTACAATATTCATTGATTTTTACCATTGAAAAACGTCCAGAAATGATTGAAGCTACTGACTGAATGAAAGTAGCTGGCAACTCACTCTCTTTGAATCTTCTTTATCATGCTAAGAGGAGCAGGAAAAAGCAAAAAATTTCAGACTTGCACCTTGCAATGCGGAGAAATTACTGTTTGTGCATTTACAATATTCATTGATTTTTGCCATTGAAAAACATCATGTTATTCATATACCAGAAATGTTTGAAGCTACTGACTGAATGAAAGGAGCTGGCATCTCACTCTCTTTGAATCTTCTTTATCATGCTAAGAGGAGCAGGAAAAAGCAAAAAATTTCAGAATTGCACCTTGCAATGCGGAGAAATTACTGTTTGTGCATTTACAATATTCATTGATTTTTGCCATTGAAAAACGTCCAGAAATGATTGAAGCTACTGACTGAATGAAAGTTGCTGGCATCTCACTCTCTTTGAATCTTCTTTATCATGCTAAGAGGAGCAGGAAAAAGCAAAAAATTTCAGAATTGCACCTTACAATGCGGAGAAATTACAGTTTGTGCATTTACAATATTCATTGATTTTTGCCATTGAAAAACGTCCAGAAATGATTGAAGCTACTGACTGAATGAAAGGAGCTGGCATCTCACTCTCTTTGAATCTTCTTTATCAAGTTAAGAGGAGCAGGAAAAAGCAAAAAATTTCAGAATTGCACCTTGCAATGCGGAGAACTTACTCTTTGTGCATTTACAATATTCATTGATTTTTGCCATTGAAAAACATGTTATTCATATACCAGAAATGTTTGAAGCTACTGACTGAATGAAAGGAGCTGGAACCTCACTCTCTTTGAATCTTCTTTATCATGCTAAGAGGAGCAGGAAAAAGCAAAAAATTTCAGAATTGCACCTTGCAATGCGGAGAAATTACTGTTTGTACATTTACAATATTCATTGATTTTTGCCATTGAAAAACGTCCAGAAATGATTGAAGCTACTGACTGAATGAAAGGAGCTGGCATCTCACTCTCTTTGAATCTTCTTTATCATGCTAAGAGGAGCAGGAAAAAGCAAAAAATTTCAGAATTGCACCTTGCAATGCGGAGAAATTACTGTTTGTGCATTTACAATATTCATTGATTTTTGCCATTGAAAAACGTCCAGAAATGATTGAAGCTACTGACTGAATGAAAGGAGCTGGCATCTCACTCTCTTTGAATCTTCTTTATCATGCTAAGAGGAGCAGGAAAAAGCAAACAATTTCAGAATTGCGCCTTGCAATGCGGAGAAATTACTGTTTGTGCATTTACAAAATTCATTGATTTTTGCCATTGAAAAACATCATGTTATTCATTTACCAGAAATGATTGAAGCTACTGACTGAATGAAAGGAGCTGGCATCTCACTCTCTTTGAATCTTCTTTATCATGCTAAGAGGAGCAGGAAAAAGCAAAAAATTTCAGAATTGCACCTTGCAATGCGGAGAAATTACTGTTTGTGCATTTACAATATTCATTGATTTTTGCCATTGAAAAACGTCCAGAAATGATTGAAGCTACTGACTGAATGAAAGGAGCTGGCATCTCACTCTCTTTGAATCTTCTTTATCATGCTAAGAGGAGCGGGAAAAAGCAAAAAATTTCAGAATTGCACCTTGCAATGCGGAGAAATTACTGTTTGTGCATTTACAATATTCATTGATTTTTACCATTGAAAAACGTCCAGAAATGATTGAAGCTACTGACTGAATGAAAGTAGCTGGCATCTCACTCTCTTTGAATCTTCTTTATCATGCTAAGAGGAGCAGGAAAAAGCAAAAAATTTCAGACTTGCACCTTGCAATGCGGAGAAATTACTGTTTGTGCATTTACAATATTCATTGATTTTTGCCATTGAAAAACATCATGTTATTCATATACCAGAAATGTTTGAAGCTACTGACTGAATGAAAGGAGCTGGCATCTCACTCTCTTTGAATCTTCTTTATCATGCTAAGAGGAGCAGGAAAAAGCAAAAAATTTCAGAATTGCACCTTGCAATGCGGAGAAATTACTGTTTGTGCATTTACAATATTCATTGATTTTTGCCATTGAAAAACATCATGTTATTCATATACCAGAAATGTTTGAAGCTACTGACTGAATGAAAGGAGCTGGCATCTCACTCTCTTTGAATCTTCTTTATCATGCTAAGAGGAGCAGGAAAAAGCAAAAAATTTCAGAATTGCACCTTGCAATGCGGAGAAATTACTGTTTGTGCATTTACAATATTCATTGATTTTTGCCATTGAAAAACGTCCAGAAATGATTGAAGCTACTGACTGAATGAAAGGAGCTGGCATCTCACTCTCTTTGAATCTTCTTTATCATGCTAAGAGGAGCAGGAAAAAGCAAAAAATTTCAGAATTGCACCTTACAATGCGGAGAAATTACAGTTTGTGCATTTACAATATTCATTGATTTTTGCCATTGAAAAACGTCCAGAAATGATTGAAGCTACTGACTGAATGAAAGGAGCTGGCATCTCACTCTCTTTGAATCTTCTTTATCATGCTAAGAGGAGCAGGAAAAAGCAAAAAATTTCAGAATTGCACCTTACAATGCGGAGAAATTACAGTTTGTGCATTTACAATATTCATTGATTTTTGCCATTGAAAAACGTCCAGAAATGATTGAAGCTACTGACTGAATGAAAGGAGCTGGCATCTCACTCTCTTTGAATCTTCTTTATCATGCTAAGAGGAGCAGGAAAAAGCAAAAAATTTCAGAATTGCACCTTGCAATGCGGAGAAATTACTGTTTGTGCATTTACAATATTCATTGATTTTTGCCATTGAAAAATGTCCAGAAATGATTGAAGCTACTGACTGAATGAAAGGAGCTGGCATCTCACTCTCTTTGAATTTTCTTTATCATGCTAAGAGGAGCAGGAAAAAGCAAAAAATTTCAGAATTGCACCTTGCAATGCGGAGAAATTACTGTTTGTGCATTTACAATATTCATTGATTTTTGCCATTGAAAAACATGTTATTCATATACCAGAAATGTTTGAAGCTACTGACTGAATGAAAGGAGCTGGCACCTCACTCTCTTTGAATCTTCTTTATCATGCTAAGAGGAGCAGGATAAAGCAAAAAATTTCAGAATTGCACCTTGCAATGCGGAGAAATTACTGTTTGTGCATTTACAATATTCATTGATTTTTGCCATTGAAAAACGTCCAGAAATGATTGAAGCTACTGACTGAATGAAAGGAGCTGGCATCTCACTCTCTTTGAATCTTCTTTATCATGCTAAGAGGAGCTGGAAAAAGCAAAAAATTTCAGAATTGCACCTTGCAATGCGGAGAAATTACTGTTTGTGCATTTACAATATTCATTAATTTTTGCCATTGAAAAACATCATGTTATTCATATACCAGAAATGTTTGAAGCTACTGACTGAATGAAAGGAGCTGGCATCTCACTCTCTTTGAATCTTCTTTATCATGCTAAGAGGAGCAGGAAAAAGCAAAAAATTTCAGAATTGCACCTTGCAATGCGGAGAAATTACTGTTTGTGCATTTACAATATTCATTGATTTTTGCCATTGAAAAACGTCCAGAAATGATTGAAGCTACTGACTGAATGAAAGGAGCTGGCATCTCACTCTCTTTGAATCTTCTTTATCATGCTAAGAGGAGCAGGAAAAAGCAAAAAATTTCAGAATTGCACCTTGCAATGCGGAGAAATTACAGTTTGTGCATTTACAATATTCATTGATTTTTGCCATTGAAAAACGTCCAGAAATGATTGAAGCTACTGACTGAATGAAAGGAGCTGGCATCTCACTCTCTTTGAATCTTCTTTATCATGCTAAGAGGAGCAGGAAAAAGCAAAAAATTTCAGAATTGCTCCTTGCAATGCGGAGAAATTACTGTTTGTGCATTTACAATATTCATTGATTTTTGCCATTGAAAAACATGTTATTCATATACCAGAAATGTTTGAAGCTACTGACTGAATGAAAGGAGCTGGCATCTCACTCTCTTTGAATCTTCTTTATCATGCTAAGAGGAGCAGGAAAATGTAAAAAATTTCAGAATTGCACCTTGCAATGCGGAGAAATTACTGTTTGTGCATTTACAATATTCAATGATTTTTGCCATTGAAAAACGTCCAGAAATGATTGAAGCTACTGACTGAACGAAAGGAGCTGGCATCTCACTCTCTTTGAATCTTCTTTATCATGCTAAGAGGAGCAGGAAAAAGCAAAAAATTTCAGAATTGCACCTTGCAATGCGGAGAAATTACTGTTTGTGCATTTACAATATTCATTGATTTTTGCCATTGAAAAACATCATGTTATTCATATACCAGAAATGTTTGAAGCTACTGACTGAATGAAAGGAGCTGGCATCTCACTCTCTTTGAATCTTCTTTATCATGCTAAGAGGAGCAGGAAAAAGCAAAAAATTTCAGAATTGCACCTTGCAATGCGGAGAAATTTCTGTTTGTGCATTTACAATATTCATTGATTTTTGCCATTGAAAAACGTCCAGAAATGATTGAAGCTACTGACTGAATGAAAGGAGCTGGCATCTCACTCTCTTTGAATCTTCTTTATCATGCTAAGGGGAGCAGGAAAAAGCAAAAAATTTCAGAATTGCACCTTGCAATGCGGAGAAATTACTGTTTGTGCATTTACAATATTCATTGATTTTTGCCATTGAAAAACGTCCAGAAATGATTGAAGCTACTGACTGAATGAAAGGAGCTGGCATCTCACTCTCTTTGAATCTTCTTTATCATGCTAAGAGGAGCAGGAATAAGCAAAAAATTTCAGAATTGCACCTTACAATGCGGAGAAATTACAGTTTGTGCATTTACAATATTCATTGATTTTTGCCATTGAAAAACGTCCAGAAATGATTGAAGCTACTGACTGAATGAAAGGAGCTGGCATCTCACTCTCTTTGAATCTTCTTTATCATGCTAAGAGGAGCAGGAAAAAGCAAAAAATTTCAGAATTGCACCTTGCAATGCGGAGAAATTACTGTTTGTGCATTTACAATATTCATTGATTTTTGCCATTGAAAAACGTCCAGAAATGATTGAAGCTACTGACTGAATGAAAGGAGCTGGCATCTCACTCTCTTTGAATTTTCTTTATCATGCTAAGAGGAGCAGGAAAAAGCAAAAAATTTCAGAATTGCACCTTGCAATGCGGAGAAATTACAGTTTGTGCATTTACAATATTCATTGATTTTTGCCATTGAAAAACATGTTATTCATATACCAGAAATGTTTGAAGCTACTGACTGAATGAAAGGAGCTGGCACCTCACTCTCTTTGAATCTTCTTTATCATGCTAAGAGGAGCAGGAAAAAGCAAAAAATTTCAGAATTGCACCTTGCAATGCGGAGAAATTACTGTTTGTGCATTTACAATATTCATTGATTTTTGCCATTGAAAAACGTCCAGAAATGATTGAAGCTACTGACTGAATGAAAGGAGCTGGCATCTCACTCTCTTTGAATCTTCTTTATCATGCTAAGAGGAGCAGGAAAAAGCAAAAAATTTCAGAATTGCACCTTGCAATGCGGAGAAATTACTGTATGTGCATTTACAATATTCATTGATTTTTGCCATTGAAAAACATCATGTTATTCATATACCAGAAATGTTTGAAGCTACTGATTGAATGAAAGGAGCTGGCATCTCACTCTCTTTGAATCTTCTTTATCATGCTAAGAGGAGCAGGAAAAAGCAAAAAATTTCAGAATTGCACCTTGCAATGCGGAGAAATTACTGTTTGTGCATTTACAATATTCATTGATTTTTGCCATTGAAAAACGTCCAGAAATGATTGAAGCTACTGACTGAATGAAAAGAGCTGGCATCTCACTCTCTTTGAATCTTCTTTATCATGCTAAGAGGAGCAGGAAAAAGCAAAAATTTCAGAATTGCACCTTGCAATGCGGAGAAATTACAGTTTGTGCATTTACAATATTCATTGATTTTTGCCATTGAAAAACGTCCAGAAATGATTGAAGCTACTGACTGAATGAAAGGAGCTGGCATCTCACTCTCTTTGAATCTTCTTTATCATGCTAACAGGAGCAGGAAAAAGCAAAAAATTTCAGAATTGCTCCTTGCAATGCGGAGAAATTACTGTTTGTGCATTTACAATATTCATTGATTTTTGCCATTGAAAAACATGTTATTCATATACCAGAAATGTTTGAAGCTACTGACTGAATGAAAGGAGCTGGCACCTCACTCTCTTTGAATCTTCTTTATCATGCTAAGAGGAGCAGGAAAAAGCAAAAATTTCAGAATTGCACCTTGCAATGCGGAGAAATTACTGTTTGTGCATTTACAATATTCATTGATTTTTGCCATTGAAAAACGTCCAGAAATGATTGAAGCTACTGACTGAATGAAAGGAGCTGGCATCTCACTCTCTTTGAATCTTCTTTATCATGCTAAGAGGAGCAGGAAAAAGCAAAAAATTTCAGAATTGCACCTTGCAATACGGAGAAATTACTGTTTGTGCATTTACAATATTCATTGATTTTTGCCATTGAAAAACGTCCAGAAATGATTGAAGCTACTGACTGAATGAAAGGAGCTGGCATCTCACTCTCTTTGAATCTTCTTTATCATGCTAAGAGGAGCAGGAAAAAGCAAAAAATTTCAGAATTGCACTTTGCAATGAAGGGAAATAACTGTTTGTGCATTTACAATATTCATTGATTTTTGCCATTGAAAAACGTTATTCATATACCAGAAATGTTTGAAGCTACTGACTGAATGAAAGGAGCTGGCACCTCACTCTCTTTGAATCTTCTTTATCATGCTAAGAGGAGCAGGAATAAGCAAAAAATTTCAGAATTGCACCTTGCAATGCGGAAAAATTACTGTTTGTGCATTTACAATATTCATTGATTTTTGCCATTGAAAAACGTCCAGAAATGATTGAAGCTACTGACTGAATGAAAGGAGCTGGCATCTCACTCTCTTTGAATCTTCTTTATCATGCTAAGAGGAGCAGGAAAAAGCAAAAAATTTCAGAATTGCACCTTGCAATGCGGAGAAATTACTGTTTGTGCATTTACAATATTCATTGATTTTTGCCATTGAAAAACGTCCAGAAATGATTGAAGCTACTGACTGATTGAAAGGAGCTGGCATCTCACTCTCTTTGAATCTTCTTTATCATGCTAAGAGGAGCAGGAAAAAGCAAAAAATTTCAGAATTGCGCCTTGCAATGCGGAGAAATTACTGTTTGTGCATTTACAAAATTCATTGATTTTTGCCATTGAAAAACATCATGTTATTCATTTACCAGAAATGATTGAAGCTACTGACTGAATGTAAGGAGCTGGCATCTCACTCTCTTTGAATCTTCTTTATCATGCTAAGAGGAGCAGGAAAAAGCAAAAAATTTCAGAATTGCACCTTGCAATGCGGAGAAATTACTGTTTGTGCATTTACAATATTCATTGATTTTTGCCATTGAAAAACATCATGTTATTCATATACCAGAAATGTTTGAAGCTACTGATTGAATGAAAGGAGCTGGCATCTCACTCTCTTTGAATCTTCTTTATCATGCTAAGAGGAGCAGGAAAAAGCAAAAAATTTCAGAATTGCACCTTGCAATGCGGAGAAATTACTGTTTGTGCATTTACAATATTCATTGATTTTTGCCATTGAAAAACGTCCAGAAATGATTGAAGCTACTGACTGAATGAAAAGAGCTGGCATCTCACTCTCTTTGAATCTTCTTTATCATGCTAAGAGGAGCAGGAAAAATCAAAAAATTTCAGAATTGCACCTTGCAATGCGGAGAAATTACAGTTTGTGCATTTACAATATTCATTGATTTTTGCCATTGAAAAACGTCCAGAAATGATTGAAGCTACTGACTGAATGAAAGGAGCTGGCATCTCACTCTCTTTGAATCTTCTTTATCATGCTAAGAGGAGCAGGAAAAAGCAAAAAATTTCAGAATTGCTCCTTGCAATGCGGAGAAATTACTGTTTGTGCATTTACAATATTCATTGATTTTTGCCATTGAAAAACATGTTATTCATATACCAGAAATGTTTGAAGCTACTGACTGAATGAAAGGAGCTGGCACCTCACTCTCTTTGAATCTTCTTTATCATGCTAAGAGGAGCAGGAAAAAGCAAAAATTTCAGAATTGCACCTTGCAATGCGGAGAAATTACTGTTTGTGCATTTACAATATTCATTGATTTTTGCCATTGAAAACCGTCCAGAAATGATTGAAGCTACTGACTGAATGAAAGGATCTGGCATCTCACTCTCTTTGAATCTTCTTTATCATGCTAAGAGGAGCAGGAAAAAGCAAAAAATTTCAGAATTGCACCTTGCAATGCGGAGAAATTACTGTTTGTGCATTTACAATATTCATTGATTTTTGCCATTGAAAAACGTCCAGAAATGATTGAAGCTACTGACTGAATGAAAGGAGCTGGCATCTCACTCTCTTTGAATCTTCTTTATCATGCTAAGAGGAGCAGGAAAAAGCAAAAAATTTCAGAATTGCACCTTGCAATGCGGAGAAATTACTGTTTGTGCATTTACAATATTCATTGATTTTTGCCATTGAAAAACGTCCAGAAATGATTGAAGCTACTGACTGAATGAAAGGAGCTGGCATCTCACTGTCTTTGAATCTTCTTTATCATGCTAAGAGGAGCAGGAAAAAGCAAAAAATTTCAGAATTGCACCTTGCAATGCGGAGAAATAACTGTTTGTGCATTTACAATATTCATTGATTTTTGCCATTGAAAAACGTTATTCATATACCAGAAATGTTTGAAGCTACTGACTGAATGAAAGGAGCTGGCACCTCACTCTCTTTGAATCTTCTTTATCATGCTAAGAGGAGCAGGAATAAGCAAAAAATTTCAGAATTGCACCTTGCAATGCGGAAAAATTACTGTTTGTGCATTTACAATATTCATTGATTTTTGCCATTGAAAAACGTCCAGAAATGATTGAAGCTACTGACTGAATGAAAGGAGCTGGCATCTCACTCTCTTTGAATCTTCTTTATCATGCTAAGAGGAGCAGGAAAAAGCAAAAAATTTCAGAATTGCACCTTGCAATGCGGAGAAATTACTGTTTGTGCATTTACAATATTCATTGATTTTTGCCATTGAAAAACGTCCAGAAATGATTGAAGCTACTGACTGATTGAAAGGAGCTGGCATCTCACTCTCTTTGAATCTTCTTTATCATGCTAAGAGGAGCAGGAAAAAGCAAAAAATTTCAGAATTGCGCCTTGCAATGCGGAGAAATTACTGTTTGTGCATTTACAAAATTCATTGATTTTTGCCATTGAAAAACATCATGTTATTCATTTACCAGAAATGATTGAAGCTACTGACTGAATGTAAGGAGCTGGCATCTCACTCTCTTTGAATCTTCTTTATCATGCTAAGAGGAGCAGGAAAAAGCAAAAAATTTCAGAATTGCACCTTGCAATGCGGAGAAATTACTGTTTGTGCATTTACAATATTCGTTGATTTTTGCCATTGAAAAACGTCCAGAAATGATTGAAGCTACTGACTGAATGAAAGGAGCTGGCATCTCACTCTCTTTGAATCTTCTTTATCATGCTAAGAGGAGCAGGAAAAAGCAAAAAATTTCAGAATTGCACCTTGCAATGCGGAGAAATTACTGTTTGTGCATTTACAATATTCATTGATTTTTGCCATTGAAAAACATCATGTTATTCATATACCAGAAATGATTGAAGCTACTGACTGAATGAAAGGAGCTGGCATCTCACTCTCTTTGAATCTTCTTTATCATGCTAAGAGGAGCAGGAAAAAGTAAAAAATTTCAGAATTGCACCTTGCAATGCGGAGAAATTACTGTTTGTGCATTTATAATATTCAATGATTTTTGCCATTGAAAAACGTCCAGAAATGATTGAAGCTACTGACTGAACGAAAGGAGCTGGCGTCTCACTCTCTTTGAATCTTCTTTATCATGCTAAGAGGAGCAGGAAAAAGCAAAAAAATCAGAATTGCACCTTGCAATGCGGAGAAATTACTGTTTGTGCATTTACAATATTCATTGATTTTTGCCATTGAAAAACGTCCAGAAATGATTGAAGCTACTGACTGAATGAAAGGAGCTGGCATCTCACTCTCTTTGAATCTTGTTTATCATGCTAAGAGGAGCAGGAAAAAGCAAAAAATTTCAGAATTGCACCTTGCAATGCGGAGAAATTACTGTTTGTGCATTTAGAATATTCATTGATTTTTGCCATTGAAAAACGTCCAGAAATGATTGAAGCTACTGACTGAATGAAAGGAGCTGGCATCTCACTCTCTTTGAATCTTCTTTATCATGCTAAGAGGAGCAGGAAAAAGCAAAAAATCTCAGAATTGCACCTTGCAATGCGGAGAAATTACTGTTTGTGCATTTACAATATTCATTGATTTTTGCCATTGAAAAACATCATGTTATTCATATACCAGAAATGATTGAAGCTACTGACTGAATGAAAGGAGCTGGCATCTCACTCTTTGAATCTTCTTTATCATGCTAAGAGGAGCAGGAAAAAGTAAAAAATTTCAGAATTGCACCTTGCAATGCGGAGAAATTACTGTTTGTGCATTTACAATATTCAATGATTTTTGCCATTGAAAAACGTCCAGAAATGATTGAAGCTACTGACTGAATGAAAGGAGCTGGCATCTCACTCTCTTTGAATCTTCTTTATCATGCTAAGAGGAGCAGGATAAAGCAAAAAATTTCAGAATTGCACCTTGCAATGCGGAGAAATTACTGTTTGTGCATTTACAATATTCATTGATTTTTGCCATTGAAAAACATCATGTTATTCATATACCAGAAATGTTTGAAGCTACTGACTGAATGAAAGGAGCTGGCATCTCACTCTCCTTGAATCTTCTTTATCATGCTAAGAGGAGCAGGAAAAAGCAAAAAATTTCAGAATTGCACCTTGCAATGCGGAGAAATTACTGTTTGTGCATTTACAATATTCATTGATTTTTGCCATTGAAAAACATCATGTTATTCATATACCAGAAATGTTTGAAGCTACTGACTGAATGAAAGGAGCTGGCATCTCACTCTCTTTGAATCTTCTTTATCATGCTAAGAGGAGCAGGAAAAAGCAAAAAATTTCAGAATTGCACCTTGCAATGCGGAGAAATTACTGTTTGTGCATTTACAATATTCATTGATTTTTGCCATTGAAAAACATCACGTTATTCATATACCAGAAATGATTGAAGCTACTGACTGAATGAAAGGAGCTGGCATCTCACTCTCTTTGAATCTTCTTTATCATGCTAAGAGGAGCAGGAAAAAGCAAAAAATTTCAGAATTGCACCTTGCAATGCGGAGAAATTACTGTTTGTGCATTTACAATATTCATTGATTTTTGCCATTGAAAAACGTCCAGAAATGATTGAAGCTACTGACTGAATGAAAGGAGCTGGCATCTCACTCTCTTTGAATCTTCTTTATCATGCTAAGAGGAGCAGGAAAAAGCAAAAAATTTCAGAATTGCACCTTTCAATGCGGAGAAATTACTGTTTGTGCATTTACAATATTCATTGATTTTTGCCATTGAAAAACATCATGTTATTCATATACCAGAAATGTTTGAAGCTACTGACTGAATGAAAGGAGCTGGCATCTCACTCTCTTTGAATCTTCTTTATCATGCTAAGAGGAGCAGGAAAAAGCAAAAAATTTCAGAATTGCACCTTGCAATGCGGAGAAATTACTGTTTGTGCATTTACAATATTCATTGATTTTTGCCATTGAAAAACATCACGTTATTCATATACCAGAAATGATTGAAGCTACTGACTGAATGAAAGGAGCTGGCATCTCACTCTCTTTGAATCTTCTTTATCATGCTAAGAGGAGCAGGAAAAAGCAAAAAATTTCAGAATTGCACCTTGCAATGCGGAGAAATTACTGTTTGTGCATTTACAATATTCATTGATTTTTGCCATTGAAAAACATCATGTTATTCATATACCAGGAATGTTTGAAGCTACTGACTGAATGAAAGGAGCTGGCATCTCACTCTCTTTGAATCTTCTTTATCATGCTAAGAGGAGCAGGAAAAAGCAAAAAATTTCAGAATTGCACCTTGCAATGCGGAGAAATTACTGTTTGTGCATTTACAATATTCATTGATTTTTGCCATTGAAAAACGTCCAGAAATGATTGAAGCTACTGACTGAATGAAAGGAGCTGGCATCTCACTCTCTTTGAATCTTCTTTATCATGCTAAGAGGAGCAGGAAAAAGCAAAAAATTTCAGAATTGCACCTTGCAATGCGGAGAAATTACTGTTTGTGCATTTACAATATTCATTGATTTTTGCCATTGAAAAACGTCCAGAAATGATTGAAGCTACTGACTGATTGAAAGGAGCTGGCATCTCACTCTCTTTGAATCTTCTTTATCATGCTAAGAGGAGCAGGAAAAAGCAAAAAATTTCAGAATTGCGCCTTGCAATGCGGAGAAATTACTGTTTGTGCATTTACAAAATTCATTGATTTTTGCCATTGAAAAACATCATGTTATTCATTTACCAGAAATGATTGAAGCTACTGACTGAATGTAAGGAGCTGGCATCTCACTCTCTTTGAATCTTCTTTATCATGCTAAGAGGAGCAGGAAAAAGCAAAAAATTTCAGAATTGCACCTTGCAATGCGGAGAAATTACTGTTTGTGCATTTACAATATTCATTGATTTTTGCCATTGAAAAACGTCCAGAAATGATTGAAGCTACTGACTGAATGAAAGGAGCTGGCATCTCACTCTCTTTGAATCTTCTTTATCATGCTAAGAGGAGCAGGAAAAAGCAAAAAATTTCAGAATTGCACCTTGCAATGCGGAGAAATTACTGTTTGTGCATTTACAATATTCATTGATTTTTGCCATTGAAAAACATCATGTTATTCATATACCAGAAATGTTTGAAGCTACTGATTGAATGAAAGGAGCTGGCATCTCACTCTCTTTGAATCTTCTTTATCATGCTAAGAGGAGCAGGAAAAAGCAAAAAATTTCAGAATTGCACCTTGCAATGCGGAGAAATTACTGTTTGTGCATTTACAATATTCATTGATTTTTGCCATTGAAAAACGTCCAGAAATGATTGAAGCTACTGACTGAATGAAAAGAGCTGGCATCTCACTCTCTTTGAATCTTCTTTATCATGCTAAGAGGAGCAGGAAAAAGCAAAAAATTTCAGAATTGCACCTTGCAATGCGGAGAAATTACAGTTTGTGCATTTACAATATTCATTGATTTTTGCCATTGAAAAACGTCCAGAAATGATTGAAGCTACTGACTGAATGAAAGGAGCTGGCATCTCACTCTCTTTGAATATTCTTTATCATGCTAAGAGGAGCAGGAAAAAGCAAAAAATTTCAGAATTGCTCCTTGCAATGCGGAGAAATTACTGTTTGTGCATTTACAATATTCATTGATTTTTGCCATTGAAAAACATGTTATTCATATACCAGAAATGTTTGAAGCTACTGACTGAATGAAAGGAGCTGGCACCTCACTCTCTTTGAATCTTCTTTATCATGCTAAGAGGAGCAGGAAAAAGCAAAAATTTCAGAATTGCACCTTGCAATGCGGAGAAATTACTGTTTGTGCATTTACAATATTCATTGATTTTTGCCATTGAAAACCGTCCAGAAATGATTGAAGCTACTGACTGAATGAAAGGATCTGGCATCTCACTCTCTTTGAATCTTCTTTATCATGCTAAGAGGAGCAGGAAAAAGCAAAAAATTTCAGAATTGCACCTTGCAATGCGGAGAAATTACTGTTTGTGCATTTACAATATTCATTGATTTTTGCCATTGAAAAACGTCCAGAAATGATTGAAGCTACTGACTGAATGAAAGGAGCTGGCATCTCACTCTCTTTGAATCTTCTTTATCATGCTAAGAGGAGCAGGAAAAAGCAAAAAATTTCAGAATTGCACCTTGCAATGCGGAGAAATTACTGTTTGTGCATTTACAATATTCATTGATTTTTGCCATTGAAAAACGTCCAGAAATGATTGAAGCTACTGACTGAATGAAAGGAGCTGGCATCTCACTCTCTTTGAATCTTCTTTATCATGCTAAGAGGAGCAGGAAAAAGCAAAAAATTTCAGAATTGCACCTTGCAATGCGGAGAAATAACTGTTTGTGCATTTACAATATTCATTGATTTTTACCATTGAAAAACGTTATTCATATACCAGAAATGTTTGAAGCTACTGACTGAATGAAAGGAGCTGGCACCTCACTCTCTTTGAATCTTCTTTATCATGCTAAGAGGAGCAGGAATAAGCAAAAAATTTCAGAATTGCACCTTGCAATGCGGAAAAATTACTGTTTGTGCATTTACAATATTCATTGATTTTTGCCATTGAAAAACGTCCAGAAATGATTGAAGCTACTGACTGAATGAAAGGAGCTGGCATCTCACTCTCTTTGAATCTTCTTTATCATGCTAAGAGGAGCAGGAAAAAGCAAAAAATTTCAGAATTGCACCTTGCAATGCGGAGAAATTACTGTTTGTGCATTTACAATATTCATTGATTTTTGCCATTGAAAAACGTCCAGAAATGATTGAAGCTACTGACTGATTGAAAGGAGCTGGCATCTCACTCTCTTTGAATCTTCTTTATCATGCTAAGAGGAGCAGGAAAAAGCAAAAAATTTCAGAATTGCGCCTTGCAATGCGGAGAAATTACTGTTTGTGCATTTACAATATTCATTGATTTTTGCCATTGAAAAACATCATGTTATTCATATACCAGAAATGATTGAAGCTACTGACTGAATGAAAGGAGCTGGCATCTCACTCTCTTTGAATCTTCTTTATCATGCTAAGAGGAGCAGGAAAAAGTAAAAAAATTCAGAATTGCACCTTGCAATGCGGAGAAATTACTGTTTGTGCATTTACAATATTCAATGATTTTTGCCATTGAAAAACGTCCAGAAATGATTGAAGCTACTGACTGAACGAAAGGAGCTGGCGTCTCACTCTCTTTGAATCTTCTTTATCATGCTAAGAGGAGCAGGAAAAAGCAAAAAAATCAGAATTGCACCTTGCAATGCGGAGAAATTACTGTTTGTGCATTTACAATATTCATTGATTTTTGCCATTGAAAAACGTCCAGAAATGATTGAAGCTACTGACTGAATGAAAGGAGCTGGCATCTCACTCTCTTTGAATCTTGTTTATCATGCTAAGAGGAGCAGGAAAAAGCAAAAAATTTCAGAATTGCACCTTGCAATGCGGAGAAATTACTGTTTGTGCATTTAGAATATTCATTGATTTTTGCCATTGAAAAACGTCCAGAAATGATTGAAGCTACTGACTGAATGAAAGGAGCTGGCATCTCACTCTCTTTGAATCTTCTTTATCATGCTAAGAGGAGCAGGAAAAAGCAAAAAATCTCAGAATTGCACCTTGCAATGCGGAGAAATTACTGTTTGTGCATTTAAAATATTCATTGATTTTTGCCATTGAAAAACATCATGTTATTCATATACCAGAAATGATTGAAGCTACTGACTGAATGAAAGGAGCTGGCATCTCACTCTCTTTGAATCTTCTTTATCATGCTAAGAGGAGCAGGAAAAAGTAAAAAATTTCAGAATTGCACCTTGCAATGCGGAGAAATTACTGTTTGTGCATTTACAATATTCAATGATTTTTGCCATTGAAAAACGTCCAGAAATGATTGAAGCTACTGACTGAATGAAAGGAGCTGGCATCTCACTCTCTTTGAATCTTCTTTATCATGCTAAGAGGAGCAGGATAAAGCAAAAAATTTCAGAATTGCACCTTGCAATGCGGAGAAATTACTGTTTGTGCATTTACAATATTCATTGATTTTTGCCATTGAAAAACATCATGTTATTCATATACCAGAAATGTTTGAAGCTACTGACTGAATGAAAGGAGCTGGCATCTCACTCTCCTTGAATCTTCTTTATCATGCTAAGAGGAGCAGGAAAAAGCAAAAAATTTCAGAATTGCACCTTGCAATGCGGAGAAATTACTGTTTGTGCATTTACAATATTCATTGATTTTTGCCATTGAAAAACATCATGTTATTCATATACCAGAAATGTTTGAAGCTACTGACTGAATGAAAGGAGCTGGCATCTCACTCTCTTTGAATCTTCTTTATCATGCTAAGAGGAGCAGGAAAAAGCAAAAAATTTCAGAATTGCACCTTGCAATGCGGAGAAATTACTGTTTGTGCATTTACAATATTCAATGATTTTTGCCTTTGAAAAACGTCCAGAAATGATTGAAGCTACTGACTGAACGAAAGGAGCTGGCATCTCACTCTCTTTGAATCTTCTTTATCATGCTAAGAGGAGCAGGAAAAAGCAAAAAATTTCAGAATTGCACCTTGCAATGCGGAGAAATTACTGTTTGTGCATTTACAATATTCATTGATTTTTGCCATTGAAAAACATCATGTTATTCATATACCAGAAATGATTGATGCTACTGACTGAATGAAAGGAGCTGGCATCTCACTCTCTTTGAATCTTCTTTATCATGCTAAGAGGAGCAGGAAAAAGCAAAAAATTTCAGAATTGCACCTTGCAATGCGGAGAAATTACTGTTTGTGCATTTACAATATTCATTGATTTTTGCCATTGAAAAACATCATGTTATTCATATACCAGAAATGTTTGAAGCTACTGACTGAATGAAAGGAGCTGGCATGTCACTCTCTTTGAATCTTCTTTATCATGCTAAGAGGAGCAGGAAAAAGCAAAAAATTTCAGAATTGCACCTTGCAATGCGGAGAAATTACTGTTTGTGCATTTACAATATTCATTGATTTTTGCAATTGAAAAACGTCCAGAAATGATTGAAGCTACTGACTGAATGAAAGGAGCTGGCATCTCACTCTCTTTGAATCTTCTTTATCATGCTAAGAGGAGCAGGAAAAAGCAAAAAATTTCAGAATTGCACCTTGCAATGCGGAGAAATTACTGTTTGTGCATTTACAATATTCATTGATTTTTGCCATTGAAAAACATTATGTTATTCATATACCAGGAATGTTTGAAGCTACTGACTGAATGAAAGGAGCTGGCATCTCACTCTCTTTGAATCTTCTTTATCATGCTAAGAGGAGCAGGAAAAAGTAAAAAATTTCAGAATTGCACCTTGCAATGCGGAGAAATTACTGTTTGTGCATTTACAATATTCATTGATTTTTGCCATTGAAAAACGTCCAGAAATGATTGAAGCTACTGACTGAATGAAAGGAGCTGGCATCTCACTCTCTTTGAATCTTGTTTATCATGCTAAGAGGAGCAGGAAAAAGCAAAAAATTTCAGAATTGCACCTTGCAATGCGAAGAAATTACTGTTTGTGCATTTACAATATTCATTGATGTTTGCCATTGAAAAACGTCCAGAAATGATTGAAGCTACTGACTGAATGAAAGGAGCTGGCATCTCACTTTCTTTGAATCTTCTTTATTATGCTAAGAGGAGCAGGAAAAAGCAAAAAATTTCAGAATTGCACCTTGCAATGCGGAGAAATTACTGTTTGTGCATTTACAATATTCATTGATTTTTGCCATTGAAAAACATCATGTTATTCATATACCAGAAATGATTGAAGCTACTGACTGAATGAAAGGAGCTGGCATCTCACTCTCTTTGAATCTTCTTTATCATGCTAAGAGGAGCAGGAAAAAGTAAAAAATTTCAGAATTGCACCTTGCAATGCGGAGAAATTACTGTTTGTGCATTTACAATATTCAATGATTTTTGCCATTGAAAAACGTCCAGAAATGATTGAAGCTACTGACTGAATGAAAGGAGCTGGCATCTCACTCTCTTTGAATCTTCTTTATCATGCTAAGAGGAGCAGGAAAAAGCAAAAAACTTCAGAATTGCACCTTGCAATGCGGAGAAATTACTGTTTGTGCATTTACAATATTCATTGATTTTTGCCATTGAAAAACATCATGTTATTCATATACCAGAAATGATTGAAGCTACTGACTGAATGAAAGGAGCTGGCATCTCACTCTCTTTGAATCTTCTTTATCATGCTAAGAGGAGCAGGAAAAAGTAAAAAATTTCAGAATTGCACCTTGCAATGCGGAGAAATTACTGTTTGTGCATTTACAATATTCAATGATTTTTGCCTTTGAAAAACGTCCAGAAATGATTGAAGCTACTGACTGAACGAAAGGAGCTGGCATCTCACTCTCTTTGAATCTTCTTTATCATGCTAAGAGGAGCAGGAAAAAGCAAAAAATTTCAGAATTGCACCTTGCAATGCGGAGAAATTACTGTTTGTGCATTTACAATATTCATTGATTTTTGCCATTGAAAAACATCATGTTATTCATATACCAGAAATGTTTGAAGCTACTGACTGAATGAAAGGAGCTGGCATCTCACTCTCTTTGAATCTTCTTTATCATGCTAAGAGGAGCAGGAAAAAGCAAAAAATTTCAGAATTGCACCTTGCAATGCGGAGAAATTACTGTTTGTGCATTTACAATATTCATTGATTTTTGCCATTGAAAAACGTCCAGAAATGATTGAAGCTACTGACTGAATGAAAGGAGCTGGCATCTCACTCTCTTTTAATCTTGTTTATCATGCTAAGAGGAGCAGGAAAAAGCAAAAAATTTCAGAATTGCACCTTGCAATGCGGAGAAATTACTGTTTGTGCATTTACAATATTCAATGATTTTTGCCTTTGAAAAACGTCCAGAAATGATTGAAGCTACTGACTGAACGAAAGGAGCTGGCATCTCACTCTCTTTGAATCTTCTTTATCATGCTAAGAGGAGCAGGAAAAAGCAAAAAATTTCAGAATTGCACCTTGCAATGCGGAGAAATTACTGTTTGTGCATTTACAATATTCATTGATTTTTGCCATTGAAAAACATCATGTTATTCATATACCAGAAATGATTGATGCTACTGACTGAATGAAAGGAGCTGGCATCTCACTCTCTTTGAATCTTCTTTATCATGCTAAGAGGAGCAGGAAAAAGCAAAAAATTTCAGAATTGCACCTTGCAATGCGGAGAAATTACTGTTTGTGCATTTACAATATTCATTGATTTTTGCCATTGAAAAACATCATGTTATTCATATACCAGAAATGTTTGAAGCTACTGACTGAATGAAAGGAGCTGGCATCTCACTCTCTTTGAATCTTCTTTATCATGCTAAGAGGAGCAGGAAAAAGCAAAAAATTTCAGAATTGCACCTTGCAATGCGGAGAAATTACTGTTTGTGCATTTACAATATTCATTGATTTTTGCAATTGAAAAACGTCCAGAAATGATTGAAGCTACTGACTGAATGAAAGGAGCTGGCATCTCACTCTCTTTGAATCTTCTTTATCATGCTAAGAGGAGCAGGAAAAAGCAAAAAATTTCAGAATTGCACCTTGCAATGCGGAGAAATTACTGTTTGTGCATTTACAATATTCATTGATTTTTGCCATTGAAAAACATTATGTTATTCATATACCAGGAATGTTTGAAGCTACTGACTGAATGAAAGGAGCTGGCATCTCACTCTCTTTGAATCTTCTTTATCATGCTAAGAGGAGCAGGAAAAAGTAAAAAATTTCAGAATTGCACCTTGCAATGCGGAGAAATTACTGTTTGTGCATTTACAATATTCATTGATTTTTGCCATTGAAAAACGTCCAGAAATGATTGAAGCTACTGACTGAATGAAAGGAGCTGGCATCTCACTCTCTTTGAATCTTGTTTATCATGCTAAGAGGAGCAGGAAAAAGCAAAAAATTTCAGAATTGCACCTTGCAATGCGAAGAAATTACTGTTTGTGCATTTACAATATTCATTGATGTTTGCCATTGAAAAACGTCCAGAAATGATTGAAGCTACTGACTGAATGAAAGGAGCTGGCATCTCACTTTCTTTGAATCTTCTTTATTATGCTAAGAGGAGCAGGAAAAAGCAAAAAATTTCAGAATTGCACCTTGCAATGCGGAGAAATTACTGTTTGTGCATTTACAATATTCATTGATTTTTGCCATTGAAAAACATCATGTTATTCATATACCAGAAATGATTGAAGCTACTGACTGAATGAAAGGAGCTGGCATCTCACTCTCTTTGAATCTTCTTTATCATGCTAAGAGGAGCAGGAAAAAGTAAAAAATTTCAGAATTGCACCTTGCAATGCGGAGAAATTACTGTTTGTGCATTTACAATATTCAATGATTTTTGCCATTGAAAAACGTCCAGAAATGATTCAAGCTACTGACTGAATGAAAGGAGCTGGCATCTCACTCTCTTTGAATCTTCTTTATCATGCTAAGAGGAGCAGGAAAAAGCAAAAAACTTCAGAATTGCACCTTGCAATGCGGAGAAATTACTGTTTGTGCATTTACAATATTCATTGATTTTTGCCATTGAAAAACATCATGTTATTCATATACCAGAAATGATTGAAGCTACTGACTGAATGAAAGGAGCTGGCATCTCACTCTCTTTGAATCTTCTTTATCATGCTAAGAGGAGCAGGAAAAAGTAAAAAATTTCAGAATTGCACCTTGCAATGCGGAGAAATTACTGTTTGTGCATTTACAATATTCAATGATTTTTGCCTTTGAAAAACGTCCAGAAATGATTGAAGCTACTGACTGAACGAAAGGAGCTGGCATCTCACTCTCTTTGAATCTTCTTTATCATGCTAAGAGGAGCAGGAAAAAGCAAAAAATTTCAGAATTGCACCTTGCAATGCGGAGAAATTACTGTTTGTGCATTTACAATATTCATTGATTTTTGCCATTGAAAAACATCATGTTATTCATATACCAGAAATGTTTGAAGCTACTGACTGAATGAAAGGAGCTGGCATCTCACTCTCTTTGAATCTTCTTTATCATGCTAAGAGGAGCAGGAAAAAGCAAAAAATTTCAGAATTGCACCTTGCAATGCGGAGAAATTACTGTTTGTGCATTTACAATATTCATTGATTTTTGCCATTGAAAAACGTCCAGAAATGATTGAAGCTACTGACTGAATGAAAGGAGCTGGCATCTCACTCTGAATTTTCTTTATCATGCTAAGAGGAGCAGGAAAAAGCAAAAAATTTCAGAATTGCACCTTGCAATGCGGAGAAATTACTGTTTGTGCATTTACAATATTCATTGATTTTTGCCATTGAAAAACGTCCAGAAATGATTGAAGCTACTGACTGAATGAAAGGAGCTGGCATCTCACTCTCTTTGAATCTTCTTTATCATGCTAAGAGGAGCAGGAAAAAGCAAAAAATTTCAGAATTGCACCTTGCAATGCGGAGAAATTACTGTTTGTGCATTTACAATATTCATTGATTTTTGACATTGAAAAACATCATGTTATTCATATACCAGAAATGATTGAAGCTACTGACTGAATGAAAGGAGCTGGCATCTCACTCTCTTTGAATCTTCTTTATCATGCTAAGAGGAGCAGGAAAAAGTAAAAAATTTCAGAATTGCACCTTGCAATGCGGAGAAATTACTGTTTGTGCATTTACAATATTCAATGATTTTTGCCATTGAAAAACGTCCAGAAATGATTGAAGCTACTGACTGAATGAAAGAAGCTGGCATCTCACTCTCTTTGAATCTTCTTTATCATGCTAAGAGGAGCAGGAAAAAGCAAAAAACTTCAGAATTGCACCTTGCAATGCGGAGAAATTACTGTTTGTGCATTTACAATATTCATTGATTTTTGCCATTGAAAAACATCATGTTATTCATATACCAGAAATGATTGAAGCTACTGACTGAATAAAAGGAGCTGGCATCTCACTCTCTTTGAATCTTCTTTATCATGCTAAGAGGAGCAGGAAAAAGTAAAAAATTTCAGAATTGCACCTTGCAATGTGGAGAAATTACTGTTTGTGCATTTACAATATTCAATGATTTTTGCCTTTGAAAAACGTCCAGAAATGATTGAAGCTACTGACTTAACGAAAGGAGCTGGCATCTCACTCTCTTTGAATCTTCTTTATCATGCTAAGAGGAGCAGGAAAAAGCAAAAAATTTCAGAATTGCACCTTGCAATGCGGAGAAATTACTGTTTGTGCATTTACAATATTCATTGATTTTTGCCATTGAAAAACATCATGTTATTCATATACCAGAAATGTTTGAAGCTACTGACTGAATGAAAGGAGCTGGCATCTCACTCTCTTTGAATCTTCTTTATCATGCTAAGAGGAGCAGGAAAAAGCAAAAAATTTCAGAATTGCACCTTGCAATGCGGAGAAATTACTGTTTGTGCATTTACAATATTCATTGATTTTTGCCATTGAAAAACGTCCAGAAATGATTGAAGCTACTGACTGAATGAAAGCAGCTGGCATCTCACTCTGAATTTTCTTTATCATGCTAAGAGGAGCAGGAAAAAGCAAAAAATTTCAGAATTGCACCTTGCAATGCGGAGAAATTACTGTTTGTGCATTTACAATATTCATTGATTTTTGCCATTGAAAAACGTCCAGAAATGATTGAAGCTACTGACTGAATGAAAGGAGCTGGCATCTCACTCTCTTTGAATCGTCTTTATCATGCTAAGAGGAGCAGGAAAAAGCAAAAAATTTCAGAATTGCACCTTGCAATGCGGAGAAATTACTGTTTGTGCATTTACAATATTCATTGATTTTTGCCATTGAAAAACATCATGTTATTCATATACCAGAAATGTTTGAAGCTACTGACTGAATGAAAGGAGCTGGCATCTCACTCTCTTTGAATCTTCTTTATCATGCTAAGAGGAGCAGGAAAAAGCAAAAAATTTCAGAATTGCACCTTGCAATGCGGAGAAATTACTGTTTGTGCATTTACAATATTCATTGATTTTTGCCATTGAAAAACATCATGTTATTCATATACCAGAAATGTTTGAAGCTGCTGACTGAATGAAAGGAGCTGGCATCTCACTCTCTTTGAATCTTCTTTATCATGCTTGGATTAGCAGGAAAAAGCAAAAAATTTCAGAATTGCACCTTGCAATGTGGAGATATTACTGTTTGTGCATTTACAATATTCATTGATTTTTGCCATTGAAAAACATGTTTTTCATATACCAGAAATGTTTGAAGCTACTGACTGAATGAAAGGAGCTGGCATCTCACTCTCTTTGAATCTTCTTTATCATGCTAGGATTAACAGGAAAAAGCAAAAAATTTCAGAATTGCACCTTGCAATGTGGAGATATTACTGTTTGTGCATTTACAATATTCATTGATTTTTGCCATTGAAAAACGTCCAGAAATGATTGAAGCTACTGACTGAATGAAAGCAGCTGGCATCTCACTCTGAATTTTCTTTATCATGCTAAGAGGAGCAGGAAAAAGCAAAAAATTTCAGAATTGCACCTTGCAATGCGGAGAAATTACTGTTTGTGCATTTACAATATTCATTGATTTTTGCCATTGAAAAACGTCCAGAAATGATTGAAGCTACTGACTGAATGAAAGGAGCTGGCATCTCACTCTCTTTGAATCGTCTTTATCATGCTAAGAGGAGCAGGAAAAAGCAAAAAATTTCAGAATTGCACCTTGCAATGCGGAGAAATTACTGTTTGTGCATTTACAATATTCATTGATTTTTGCCATTGAAAAACATCATGTTATTCATATACCAGAAATGTTTGAAGTTACTGACTGAATGAAAGGAGCTGGCATCTCACTCTCTTTGAATCTTCTTTATCATGCTAAGAGGAGCAGGAAAAAGCAAAAAATTTCAGAATTGCACCTTGCAATGCGGAGAAATTACTGTTTGTGCATTTACAATATTCATTGATTTTTGCCATTGAAAAACATCATGTTATTCATATACCAGAAATGTTTGAAGCTACTGACTGAATGAAAGGAGCTGGCATCTCACTCTCTTTGAATTTTCTTTATCATGCTTGGATTAGCAGGAAAAAGCAAAAAATTTCAGAATTGCACCTTGCAATGTGGAGATATTACTGTTTGTGCATTTACAATATTCATTGATTTTTGCCATTGAAAAACATGTTTTTCATATACCAGAAATGTTTGAAGCTACTGACTGAATGAAAGGAGCTGGCATCTCACTCTCTTTGAATCTTCTTTATCATGCTAGGATTAGCAGGAAAAAGCAAAAAATTTCAGAATTGCACCTTGCAATGTGGAGATATTACTGTTTGTGCATTTACAATATTCATTGATTTTTGCCATTGAAAAACATGTTTTTCATATACCAGAAATGTTTGAAGCTACTGACTGAATGAAAGGAGCTGGCATCTCACTCTCTTTGAATCTTCTTTATCATGCTAGGATTAACAGGAAAAAGCAAAAAATTTCAGAATTGCACCTTGCAATGTGGAGATATTACTGTTTGTGCATTTACAATATTCATTGATTTTTGCCATTGAAAAACGTCCAGAAATGTTTGAAGCTACTGACTGAATGAAAGGAGCTGGCATCTCACTCTCTTTGAATCTTCTTTATCATGCTAGGATTAGCAGGAAAAAGCAAAAAATTTCAGAATTGCACCTTGCAATGTGGAGATATTGCTGTTTGTGCATTTACAATATTCATTGATTTTTGCCATTGAAAAACGTCCAGAAATGATTGAAGCTACTGACTGAATGAAAGCAGCTGGCATCTCACTCTGAATTTTCTTTATCATGCTAAGAGGAGCAGGAAAAAGCAAAAAATTTCAGAATTGCACCTTGCAATGCGGAGAAATTACTGTTTGTGCATTTACAATATTCATTGATTTTTGCCATTGAAAAACGTCCAGAAATGATTGAAGCTACTGACTGAATGAAAGGAGCTGGCATCTCACTCTCTTTGAATCGTCTTTATCATGCTAAGAGGAGCAGGAAAAAGCAAAAAATTTCAGAATTGCACCTTGCAATGCGGAGAAATTACTGTTTGTGCATTTACAATATTCATTGATTTTTGCCATTGAAAAACATCATGTTATTCATATACCAGAAATGTTTGAAGCTACTGACTGAATGAAAGGAGCTGGCATCTCACTCTCTTTGAATCTTCTTTATCATGCTAAGAGGAGCAGGAAAAAGCAAAAAATTTCAGAATTGCACCTTGCAATGCGGAGAAATTACTGTTTGTGCATTTACAATATTCATTGATTTTTGCCATTGAAAAACATCATGTTATTCATATACCAGAAATGTTTGAAGCTACTGACTGAATGAAAGGAGCTGGCATCTCACTCTCTTTGAATCTTCTTTATCATGCTTGGATTAGCAGGAAAAAGCAAAAAATTTCAGAATTGCACCTTGCAATGTGGAGATATTACTGTTTGTGCATTTACAATATTCATTGATTTTTGCCATTGAAAAACATGTTTTTCATATACCAGAAATGTTTGAAGCTACTGACTGAATGAAAGGAGCTGGCATCTCACTCTCTTTGAATCTTCTTTATCATGCTAGGATTAGCAGGAAAAAGCAAAAAATTTCAGAATTGCACCTTGCAATGTGGAGATATTACTGTTTGTGCATTTACAATATTCATTGATTTTTGCCATTGAAAAACATGTTTTTCATATACCAGAAATGTTTGAAGCTACTGACTGAATGAAAGGAGCTGGCATCTCACTCTCTTTGAATCTTCTTTATCATGCTAGGATTAACAGGAAAAAGCAAAAAATTTCAGAATTGCACCTTGCAATGTGGAGATATTACTGTTTGTGCATTTACAATATTCATTGATTTTTGCCATTGAAAAACGTCCAGAAATGTTTGAAGCTACTGACTGAATGAAAGGAGCTGGCATCTCACTCTCTTTGAATCTTCTTTATCATGCTAGGATTAGCAGGAAAAAGCAAAAAATTTCAGAATTGCACCTTGCAATGTGGAGATATTGCTGTTTGTGCATTTACAATATTCATTGATTTTTGCCATTGAAAAACATGTTTTTCATATACAAGAAATGTTTGAAGCTACTGACTGAATGAAAGGAGCTGGCATCTCACTCTCTTTGAATCTTCTTTATCATGCTAGGATTAGCAGGAAAAAGCAAAAAATTTCAGAATTGCACCTTGCAATGTGGAGATATTACTGTTTGTGCATTTACAATATTCATTGATTTTTGCCATTGAAAAACGTCCAGAAATGTTTGAAGCTACTGACTGAATGAAAGGAGCTGGCATCTCACTCTCTTTGAATCTTCTTTATCATGCTAGGATTAGCACAAAAAAGCAAAAAATTTCAGAATTGCACCTTGCAATGTGGAGATATTACTGTTTGTGCATTTACAATATTCATTGATTTTTGCCATTGAAAAACATGTTTTTCATATACCAGAAATGTTTGAAGCTACTGACGGAATGAAAGGAGCTGGCATCTCACTCTCTTTGAATCTTCTTTATCATGCTAGGATTAGCAGGAAAAAGCAAAAAATTTCAGAATTGCACCTTGCAATGTGGAGATATTACTGTTTGTGCATTTACAATATTCATTGATTTTGCCATTGAAAAACGTCCAGAAATGTTTGAAGCTACTGACTGAATGAAAGGAGCTGGCATCTCACTCTCTTTAAATCTTCTTTATCATGCTAGGATTAGCAGGAAAAAGCAAAAAAATTTCAGAATTGCACCTTGCAATGTGGAGATATTACTGTTTGTGCATTTACAATATTCATTGATTTTTGCCATTGAAAAACATGTTTTTCATATACCAGAAATGTTTGAAGCTACTGACTGAATGAAAGGAGCTGGCATCTCACTCTCTTTGAATCTTCTTTATCATGCTAGGATAAGCAGGAAAAAGCAAAAAATTTCAGAATTGCACCTTGCAATGTGGAGATATTACTGTTTGTGCATTTACAATATTCATTGATTTTTGCCATTGAAAAACATGTTTTTCATATACCAGAAATGTTTGAAGCTACTGACTTGAATGAAAGGAGCTGGCATCTCACTCTCTTTGAATCTTCTTTATCATGCTAGGATTAACAGGAAAAAGCAAAAAATTTCAGAATTGCACCTTGCAATGTGGAGATATTACTGTTTGTCCATTTACAATATTCATTGATTTTTGCCATTGAAAAACGTCCAGAAATGTTTGAAGCTACTGACTGAATGAAAGGAGCTGGTATCTCACTCTCTTTGAATCTTCTTTATCATGCTAGGATTAGCAGGAAAAAGCAAAAAATTTCAGAATTGCACCTTGCAATGTGGAGATATTACTGTTTGTGCATTTACAATATTCATTGATTTTTGCCATTGAAAAACATGTTTTTCATATACAAGAAATGTTTGAAGCTACTGACTGAATGAAAGGAGCTGGCATCTCACTCTCTTTGAATCTTCTTTATCATGCTAGGATTAGCAGGAAAAAGCAAAAAATTTCAGAATTGCACCTTGCAATGTGGAGATATTACTGTTTGTGCATTTACAATATTCATTGATTTTTGCCATTGAAAAACGTCCAGAAATGTTTGAAGCTACTGACTGAATGAAATTAGCTGGCATCTCACTCTCTTTGAATCTTCTTTATCATGCTAGGATTAGCAGGAAAAAGCAAAAAATTTCAGAATTGCACCTTGCAATGTGGAGATATTACTGTTTGTGCATTTACAATATTCATTGATTTTGCCATTGAAAAACGTCCAGAAATGTTTGAAGCTACTGACTGAATGAAAGGAGCTGGCATCTCACTCTCTTTGAATCTTCTTTATCATGCTAGGATAAGCAGGAAAAAGCAAAAAATTTCAGAATTGCACCTTGCAATGTGGAGATATTACTGTTTGTGCATTTACAATATTCATTGATTTTTGCCATTGAAAAACATGTTTTTCATATACCAGAAATGTTTGAAGCTACTGACGGAATGAAAGGAGCTGGCATCTCACTCTCTTTGAATCTTCTTTATCATGCTAGGATTAGCAGGAAAAAGCAAAAAATTTCAGAATTGCACCTTGCAATGTGGAGATATTACTGTTTGTGCATTTACAATATTCATTGATTTTTGCCATTGAAAAACATGTTTTTCATATACCAGAAATGTTTGAAGCTACTGACTGAATGAAAGGAGCTGGCATCTCACTGTCTTTGAATCTTCTTTATCATGCTAGGATTAACAGGAAAAAGCAAAAAATTTCAGAATTGCACCTTGCAATGTGGAGATATTACTGTTTGTGCATTTACAATATTCATTGATTTTGCCATTGAAAAACGTCCAGAAATGTTTGAAGCTACTGACTGAATGAAAGGAGCTGGCATCTCACTCTCTTTGAATCTTCTTTATCATGCTAGGATTAGCAGGAAAAAGCAAAAAAATTTCAGAATTGCACCTTGCAATGTGGAGATATTACTGTTTGTGCATTTACAATATTCATTGATTTTTGCCATTGAAAAACATGTTTTTCATATACCAGAAATGTTTGAAGCTACTGACTGAATGAAAGGAGCTGGCATCTCACTCTCTTTGAATCTTCTTTATCATGCTAGGATAAGCAGGAAAAAGCAAAAAATTTCAGAATTGCACCTTGCAATGTGGAGATATTACTGTTTGTGCATTTACAATATTCATTGATTTTTGCCATTGAAAAACATGTTTTTCATATACCAGAAATGTTTGAAGCTACTGACTTGAATGAAAGGAGCTGGCATCTCACTCTCTTTGAATCTTCTTTATCATGCTAGGATTAACAGGAAAAAGCAAAAAATTTCAGAATTGCACCTTGCAATGTGGAGATATTACTGTTTGTGCATTTACAATATTCATTGATTTTTGCCATTGAAAAACGTCCAGAAATGTTTGAAGCTACTGACTGAATGAAAGGAGCTGGTATCTCACTCTCTTTGAATCTTCTTTATCATGCTAGGATTAGCAGGAAAAAGCAAAAAATTTCAGAATTGCACCTTGCAATGTGGAGATATTACTGTTTATGCATTTACAATATTCATTGATTTTTGCCATTGAAAAACATGTTTTTCATATACAAGAAATGTTTGAAGCTACTGACTGAATGAAAGGAGCTGGCATCTCACTCTCTTTGAATCTTCTTTATCATGCTAGGATTAGCAGGAAAAAGCAAAAAATTTCAGAATTGCACCTTGCAATGTGGAGATATTACTGTTTGTGCATTTACAATATTCATTGATTTTTGCCATTGAAAAACGTCCAGAAATGTTTGAAGCTACTGACTGAATGAAATTAGCTGGCATCTCACTCTCTTTGAATCTTCTTTATCATGCTAGGATTAGCAGGAAAAAGCAAAAAATTTCAGAATTGCACCTTGCAATGTGGAGATATTACTGTATGTGCATTTACAATATTCATTGATTTTTGCCATTGAAAAACATGTTTTTCATATACCAGAAATGTTTGAAGCTACTGACTGAATGAAAGGAGCTGGTATCTCACTCTCTTTGAATCTTCTTTATCATGCTAGGATTAACAGGAAAAAGCAAAAAATTTCAGAATTGCACCTTGCAATGTGGAGATATTACTGTTTGTGCATTTACAATATTCATTGATTTTTGCCATTGAAAATCGTCCAGAAATGTTTGAAGCTACTGACTGAATGAAAGGAGCTGGCATTTCACTCTCTTTGAATCTTCTTTATCATGCTAGGATTAACAGGAAAAAGCTAAAAATTTCAGAATTGCACCTTGCAATGTGGAGATATTACTGTTTGTGCATTTACAATATTCATTGATTTTTGCCATTGAAAAACATGTTTTTCATATACCAGAAATGTTTGAAGCTACTGACTGAATGAAAGGAGCTGGCATCTCACTCTCTTTGAATCTTCTTTATCATGCTAGGATTAGCAGGAAAAAGCAAAAAATTTCAGAATTGCACCTTGCAATGTGGAGATATTACTGTTTGTGCATTTACAATATTCATTGATTTTTGCCATTGAAAAACATGTTTTTCATATACCAGAAATGTTTGAAGCTACTGACTGAATGAAAGGAGCTGGCATCTCACTCTCTTTGAATCTTCTTTATCATGCTAGGATTAGCAGGAAAAAGCAAAAAATTTCAGAATTGCACCTTGCAATGTGGAGATATTACTGTTTGTGCATTTACAATATTCATTGATTTTTGCCATTGAAAAACATGTTTTTCATATACCAGAAATGTTTGAAGCTACTGACTGAATGAAAGGAGCTGGCATCTCACTCTCTTTGAATCTTCTTTATCATGCTAGGATTAGCAGGAAAAAGCAAAAAATTTCAGAATTGCACCTTGCAATGTGGAGATATTACTGTTTGTGCATTTACAATATTCATTGATTTTTGCCATTGAAAAACATGTTTTTCATATACCAGAAATGTTTGAAGCTACTGACTGAATGAAAGGAGCTGGCATCTCACTCTCTTTGAATCTTCTTTATCATGCTAGGATTAACAGGAAAAAACAAAAAATTTCAGAATTGCACCTTGCAATGTGGAGATATTACTGTTTGTGCATTTACAATATTCATTGATTTTTGCCATTGAAAAACATGTTTTTCATATACCAGAAATGTTTGAAGCTACTGACTGAATGAAAGGAGCTGGCATCTCACTCTCTTTGAATCTTCTTTATCATGCTAGGATTAACAGGAAAAAGCAAAAAATTTCAGAATTGCACCTTGCAATGTGGAGATATTACTGTTTGTGCATTTACAATATTCATTGATTTTTGCCATTGAAAAACGTCCAGAAATGTTTGAAGCTACTGACTGAATGAAAGGAGCTGGCATCTCACTCTCTTTGAATCTTCTTTATCATGCTAGGATTAGCAGGAAAAAGCAAAAAATTTCAGAATTGCACCTTGCAATGTGGAGATATTACTGTTTGTGCATTTACAATATTCATTGATTTTTGCCATTGAAAAACGTCCAGAAATGTTTGAAGCTACTGACTGAATGAAAGGAACTGGCATCTCACTCTCTTTGAATCTTCTTTATCATGCTAGGATTAGCAGGAAAAAGCAAAAAATTTCAGAATTGCACCTTGCAATGTGGAGATATTACTGTTTGTGCATTTACAATATTCATTGATTTTTGCCATTGAAAAACATGTTTTTCATATACCAGAAATGTTTGAAGCTACTGACTGAATGAAAGGAGCTGGCATCTCACTCTCTTTGAATCTTCTTTATCATGCTAGGATTAGCAGGAAAAAGCAAAAAATTTCAGAATTGCACCTTGCAATGTGGAGATATTACTGTTTGTGCATTTACAATATTCATTGATTTTTGCCATTGAAAAACATGTTTTTCATATACCAGAAATGTTTGAAGCTACTGACTGAATGAAAGGAGCTGGCATCTCACTCTCTTTAAATCTTCTTTATCATGCTAGGATTAACAGGAAAAGCAAAAAATTTCAGAATTGCACCTTGCAATGTGGAGATATTTCTGTTTGTGCATTTACAATATTCATTGATTTTTGCCATTGAAAAACGTCCAGAAATGTTTGAAGCTACTGACTGAATGAAAGGAGCTGGCATCTCACTCTCTTTGAATCTTCTTTATCATGCTAGGATTAGCAGGAAAAAGCAAAAAATTTCAGAATTGCACCTTGCAATGCGGAGAAATTACTGTTTGTGCATTTACAATATTCATTGATTTTTGCCATTGAAAAACATCAATCATTTCTGGTATATGAATAACATGATATTTTTCAATGGCAAAAATCAATGAATTTTGTAAATGCACAAACAGTAATTTCTCCGCATTGCAAGGCGCAATTCTGAAATTTTTTGCTTTTTCCTGCTCCTCTTAGCATGATAAAGAAGATTCAAAGAGAGTGAGATGCCAGCTCCTTTCATTCAGTCAGTAGCTTCAATCATTTCTGGACATTTTTCAATGGCAAAAATCAATGAATATTGTAAATGCACAAACAGTAATTTCTCCGCATTGCAAGGTGCAATTCTGAAATTTTTTGCTTTTTCCTGCTCCTCTTAGCATGATAAAGAAGATTCAAAGAGAGTGAGATGCCAGCTCCTTTCATTCAGTCAGTAGCTTCAATCATTTCTGGACGTTTTTCAATGGCAAAAATCAATGAATATTGTAAATGCACAAACAGTAATTTCTCCGCATTGCAAGGTGCAATTCTGAAATTTTTTGCTTCTTCCTGCTCCTCTTAGCATGATAAAGAAGATTCAAAGAGAGTGAGATGCCAGCTCCTTTCATTCAGTCAGTACCTTCAATCATTTCTGGACGTTTTTCAATGGCAAAAATCAATGAATATTGTAAATGCACAAACAGTAATTTCTCCGCATTGCAAGGTGCAATTCTGAAATTTTTTGCTTTTTCCTGCTCTTCTTAGCATGATAAAGAAGATTCAAAGAGATTGAGATGCCAGCTCCTTTCATTCAGTCAGTAGCTTCAATCATTTCTGGACGCTTTTCAATGGCAAAATTCAATGAATATTGTAAATGCACAAACTGTAATTTCTCCGCATTGCAAGGTGCAATTCTGAAATTTTTTGCTTTTTCCTGCTCCTCTTAGCATGATAAAGAAGATTCAAAGAGAGTGAGATGCCAGCTCCTTTCATTCAGTCAGTAGCTTCAATCATTTCTGGTATATGAATAACATGATGTTTTTCAATAGCAAAAATCAATGAATATTGTAAATGCACAAACAGTAATTTCTCCGCATTGCAAGGTGCAATTCTGAAATTTTTTGCTTTTTCCTGCTCCTCTTAGCATGATAAAGAAGATTCAAAGAGAGTGAGATGCCAGCTCCTTTCATTCAGTCAGTAGCTTCAATCATTTCTGGACGTTTTTCAATGGCAAAAATCAATGAATATTGTAAATGCACAAACAGTAATTTCTCCGCATTGCAAGGTGCAATTCTGAAATTTTTTGCTTTTTCCTGCTCCTCTTAGCATGATAAAGAAGATTCAAAGAGAGTGAGATGCCAGCTCCTTTCATTCAGTCAGTAGCTTCAATCATTTCTGGACGTTTTTCAATGGCAAAAATCAATGAATATTGTAAATGCACAAACTATAATTTCTCCGCATTGCAAGGTGCAATTCTGAAATTTTTTGCTTTTTCCTGCTCCTCTTAGCATGATAAAGAAGATTCAAAGAGAGTGAGATGCCAGCTCCTTTCATTCAGTCAGTAGCTTCAATCATTTCTGGTATATGAATAACATGATGTTTTTCAATAGCAAAAATCAATGAATATTGTAAATGCACAAACAGTAATTTCTCCGCATTGCAAGGTGCAATTCTGAAATTTTTTGCTTTTTCCTGCTCCTCTTAGCATGATAAAGAAGATTCAAAGAGAGTGAGATGCCAGCTCCTTTCATTCAGTCAGTAGCTTCAATCATTTCTGGACGTTTTTCAATGGCAAAAATCAATGAATATTGTAAATGCACAAACAGTAATTTCTCCGCATTGCAAGGTGCAATTCTGAAATTTTTTGCTTTTTCCTGCTCCTCTTAGCATGATAAACAAAATTCAAAGAGAGTGAGATGCCAGCTCCTTTCATTCAGTCAGTAGCTTCAATCATTTCTGGACGTTTTTCAATGGCAAAAATCATTGAATATTGTAAATGCACAAACAGTAATTTCTCCGCATTGCAAGGTGCAATTCTGAAATTTTTTGCTTTTTCCTGCTCCTCTTAGCATGATAAAGAAGATTCAAAGAGAGTGAGATGCCAGCTCCTTTCATTCAGTCAGTAGCTTCAAACATTTCTGGTATATGAATAACATGATGTTTTTCAATGGCAAAAATCAATGAATATTGTAAATGCACAAACAGTAATTTCTCCGCATTGCAAGGTGCAATTCTGAAATTTTTTGCTTTTTCCTGCTCCTCTTAGCATGATAAAGAAGATTCAAAGAGAGTGAGATGCCAGCTCCTTTCGTTCAGTCAGTAGCTTCAATCATTTCTGGACGTTTTTCAATGGCAAAAATCATTGAATATTATAAATGCACAAACAGTAATTTCTCCGCATTGCAAGGTGCAATTCTGAAATTTTTTACTTTTTCCTGCTCCTCTTAGCATGATAAAGAAGATTCAAAGAGAGTGAGATGCCAGCTCCTTTCATTCAGTCAGTAGCTTCAATCATTTCTGGTATATGAATAACATGATGTTTTTCAATGGCAAAAATCAATGAATATTGTAAATGCACAAACAGTAATTTCTCCGCATTGCAAGGTGCAATTCTGAAATTTTTTGCTTTTTCCTGCTCCTCTTAGCATGATAAAGAAGATTCAAAGAGAGTGAGATGCCAGCTCCTTTCATTCAGTCAGTAGCTTCAATCATTTCTGGACGTTTTTCAATGGCAAAAATCAATGAATATTGTAAATGCACAAACAGTAATTTCTCCGCATTGCAAGGTGCAATTCTGAAATTTTTTGCTTTTTCCTGCTCCTCTTAGCATGACAAAGAAGATTCAAAGAGAGTGAGATGCCAGCTCCTTTCATTCAGTCAGTAGCTTCAATCATTTCTGGATGTTTTTCAATGGCAAAAATCATTGAATATTGTAAATGCACAAACAGTAATTTCTCCGCATTGCAAGGTGCAATTCTGAAATTTTTTACTTTTTCCTGCTCCTCTTAGCATGATAAAGAAGATTCAAAGAGAGTGAGATGCCAGCTCCTTTCATTCAGTCAGTAGCTTCAATCATTTCTGGTATATGAATAACATGATGTTTTTCAATCGCAAAAATCAATGAATATTGTAAATGCACAAACAGTAATTTCTCCGCATTGCAAGGTGCAATTCTGAAATGTTTTGCTTTTTCCTGCTCCTCTTAGCATGATAAAGAAGATTCAAAGAGAGTGAGATGCCAGCTCCTTTCATTCAGTCAGTAGCTTCAATCATTTCTGGACGTTTTTCAATGGCAAAAATCAATGAATATTGTAAATGCACAAACAGTAATTTCTCCGCATTGCAAGGTGCAATTCTGAAATTTTTTGCTTTTTCCTGCTCCTCTTAGCATGATAAAGAAGATTCAAAGAGAGTGAGATGCCAGCTCCTTTCATTCAGTCAGTAGCTTCAATCATTTCTGGACGTTTTTCAATGGCAAAAATCAATGAATATTGTAAATGCACAAACAGTAATTTCTCCGCATTGCAAGGTGCAATTCTGAAATTTTTTGCTTTTTCCTGCTCCTCTTAGCATGATAAAGAAGATTCAAAGAGAGTGAGATGCCAGCTCCTTTCATTCAGTCAGTAGCTTCAATCATTTCTGGACGTTTTTCAATGGCAAAAATCAATGAATATTGTAAATGCACAAACAGTAATTTCTCCGCATTGCAAGGTGCAATTCTGAAATTTTTTGCTTTTTCCTGCTCCTCTTAGCATGATAAAGAAGATTCAAAGAGAGTGAGATGCCAGCTCCTTTCATTCAGTCAGTAGCTTCAATCATTTCTGGACGTTTTTCAATGGCAAAAATCAATGAATATTGTAAATGCACAAACTGCAATTTCTCCGCATTGCAAGGTGCAATTCTGAAATTTTTTGCTTTTTCCTGCTCCTCTTAGCATGATAAAGAAGATTCAAAGAGAGTGAGATGCCAGCTCCTTTCATTCAGTCAGTAGCTTCAATCATTTCTGGTATATGAATAACATGATGTTTTTCAATGGCAAAAATCAATGAATATTGTAAATGCACAAACAGTAATTTCTCCGCATTGCAAGGTGCAATTCTGAAATTTTTTGCTTTTTCCTGCTCCTCTTAGCATGATAAAGAAGATTCAAAGAGAGTGAGATGCCAGCTCCTTTCATTCAGTCAGTAGCTTCAATCATTTCTGGACGTTTTTCAATGGCAAAAATCATTGAATATTGTAAATGCACAAACAGTAATTTCTCCGCATTGCAAGGTGCAATTCTGAAATTTTTTACTTTTTCCTGCTCCTCTTAGCATGATAAAGAAGATTCAAAGAGAGTGAGATGCCAGCTCATTTCATTCAGTCAGTAGCTTCAATCATTTCTGGTATATGAATAACATGATGTTTTTCAATCGCAAAAATCAATGAATATTGTAAATGCACAAACAGTAATTTCTCCGCATTGCAAGGTGCAATTCTGAAATGTTTTGCTTTTTCCTGCTCCTCTTAGCATGATAAAGAAGATTCAAAGAGAGTGAGATGCCAGCTCCTTTCATTCAGTCAGTAGCTTCAATCATTTCTGGACGTTTTTCAATGGCAAAAATCAATGAATATTGTAAATGCACAAACAGTAATTTCTCCGCATTGCAAGGTGCAATTCTGAAATTTTTTGCTTTTTCCTGCTCCTCTTAGCATGACAAAGAAGATTCAAAGAGAGTGAGATGCCAGATCCTTTCCTTCAGTCAGTAGCTTCAATCATTTCTGGTATATGAATAACATGATGTTTTTCAATGGCAAAAATCAATGAATTTTGTAAATGCACAAACTGTAATTTCTCCGCATTGCAAGGCGCAATTCTGAAATTTTTTGCTTTTTCCTGCTCCTCTTAGCATGATAAAGAAGATTCAAAGAGAGTGAGATGCCAGCTCCTTTCATTCAGTCAGTAGCTTCAATCATTTCTGGACATTTTTCAATGGCAAAAATCAATGAATATTGTAAATGCACAAACAGTAATTTCTCCGCATTGCAAGGTGCAATTCTGAAATTTTTTGCTTTTTCCTGCTCCTCTTAGCATGATAAAGAAGATTCAAAGAGAGTGAGATGCCAGCTCCTTTCATTCAGTCAGTAGCTTCAATCATTTCTGGACGTTTTTCAATGGCAAAAATCAATGAATATTGTAAATGCACAAACAGTAATTTCTCCGCATTGCAAGGTGCAATTCTGAAATTTTTTGCTTTTTCCTGCTCCTCTTAGCATGATAAAGAAGATTCAAAGAGAGTGAGATGCCAGCTCCTTTCATTCAGTCAGTAGCTTCAATCATTTCTGGACGTTTTTCAATGGCAAAAATCATTGAATATTGTAAATGCACAAACAGTAATTTCTCCGCATTGCAAGGTGCAATTCTGAAATTTTTTACTTTTTCCTGCTCCTCTTAGCATGATAAAGAAGATTCAAAGAGAGTGAGATGCCAGCTCCTTTCATTCAGTCAGTAGCTTCAATCATTTCTGGTATATGAATAACATGATGTTTTTCAATCGCAAAAATCAATGAATATTGTAAATGCACAAACAGTAATTTCTCCGCATTGCAAGGTGCAATTCTGAAATGTTTTGCTTTTTCCTGCTCCTCTTAGCATGATAAAGAAGATTCAAAGAGAGTGAGATGCCAGCTCCTTTCATTCAGTCAGTAGCTTCAATCATTTCTGGACGTTTTTCAATGGCAAAAATCAATGAATATTGTAAATGCACAAACAGTAATTTCTCCGCATTGCAAGGTGCAATTCTGAAATTTTTTGCTTTTTCCTGCTCCTCTTAGCATGACAAAGAAGATTCAAAGAGAGTGAGATGCCAGATCCTTTCCTTCAGTCAGTAGCTTCAATCATTTCTGGTATATGAATAACATGATGTTTTTCAATGGCAAAAATCAATGAATTTTGTAAATGCACAAACAGTAATTTCTCCGCATTGCAAGGCGCAATTCTGAAATTTTTTGCTTTTTCCTGCTCCTCTTAGCATGATAAAGAAGATTCAAAGAGAGTGAGATGCCAGCTCCTTTCATTCAGTCAGTAGCTTCAATCATTTCTGGACATTTTTCAATGGCAAAAATCAATGAATATTGTAAATGCACATACAGTAATTTCTCCGCATTGCAAGGTGCAATTCTGAAATTTTTTGCTTTTTCCTGCTCCTCTTAGCATGATAAAGAAGATTCAAAGAGAGTGAGATGCCAGCTCCTTTCATTCAGTCAGTAGCTTCAATCATTTCTGGACGTTTTTCAATGGCAAAAATCAATGAATATTGTAAATGCACAAACAGTAATTTCTCCGCATTGCAAGGTGCAATTCTGAAATTTTTTGCTTTTTCCTGCTCCTCTTAGCATGATAAAGAAGATTCAAAGAGAGTGAGATGCCAGCTCCTTTCATTCAGTCAGTAGCTTCAATCATTTCTGGACGTTTTTCAATGGCAAAAATCAATGAATATTGTAAATGCACAAACTGCAATTTCTCCGCATTGCAAGGTGCAATTCTGAAATTTTTTGCTTTTTCCTGCTCCTCTTAGCATGATAAAGAAGATTCAAAGAGAGTGAGATGCCAGCTCCTTTCATTCAGTCAGTAGCTTCAATCATTTCTGGTATATGAATAACATGATGTTTTTCAATGGCAAAAATCAATGAATATTGTAAATGCACAAACAGTAATTTCATAGAATCATAGAATCATAGAATCATAGAATGGTAGAGTTGGAAGGGACCTCCTGGGTCATCTGGTCCAACCCCCTGCTCAAAGCAGGATTCACTAGATCATCTCAGACAGATGTCTGTCCAGCCTCTGTTTGAAGACGTCCATTGAAGGGGAACTCACCACCTCTCGTGGCAGCCTGTTCCACTCATTGATCACCCTAACTGTCAAAAAGTTTTTTCTAATATCTAATCTGTGTCTCCTCCCATTCAGTTTCATCCCATTGCTTCTAGTCTTTCCTTGTGCAAATGAGAATAAAGATGATCCTTCTACAATGTGACAGCCCTTGACATATTTGTAGACAGCTATTAAGTCTCCTCTCAGTCTTCTTTTTTGCAAGCTAAACATTCCCAAATCCTGCAACCGTTCCTCATAGGACATGGTTTGCAGACCAGTCACCATTCTGGTCGCTCTTCTCTGAACTTGCTCCAGTTTGTCTATGTCTTTTTTAAAATGTGGTGCCCAAAACTGTACACAGTATTCCAGATGAGGTCTGACCAAAGAGGAGTAAAGACCGATAATGACTTCACGTGATCTAGACTGTATGCTTCTGTTAATACATCCCAGAATTGTATTTGCCTTTTTTGCTGCTGCATCACACTGTTGACTCATGTTCAGTCTATGATCTATTAGTATACCTAAGTCTTTTTCACATGTACTGTTGCTTAGCTCTATTCCTCCCATTCTGTATATGCTTTTTTCATTTTTATTGCCCAGATGTAGTACTTTGCATTTTTCCCTGTTAAAAACCATTCTGTTGGTTGCTGCCCACTGCTCCAGTTTATTTAGGTCTTTTTGAATCCTCTCTCTCTCTTCTCTAGTATTAGCTATCCTTCCTAGCTTTGTGTCATCAGCAAATTTAATCAGTTTACCCTCAATTCCTTCATCTAAATCATTGATAAAGATGTTGAACAATACAGGTCCCAGGACGGAGCCCTGTGGTACCCCACTTGAGACATTCATCCAGCTGGATGTGAAGCCATTTACAACCACCCTTTGAGTCCGATCACTAAGCCAGTTATGAATCCACCTAACAGTTGCCTGGTCCATTGCATACTTGGTCATTTTTTCAATAAGGATGGTGTGAGATACTTTGTCAAATGCTTTGCTGAAGTCAAGATATACTATATCTACAGCATTTCCCTGATCCACCCAGTCAGTGATTCTGTCATAGAAGGAAATTAAGTTAGTCTGACATGACTTGTTAGTTACAAACCCATGCTGACTCTGGTTAATCACTTCATTCTTATCCATGTACTTACATACATGTTGTTTAATAATTTGTTCAAAGATCTTTCCTGGTATAGAAGTCAGACTCACCGGCCTATAGTTCCCTGGGTCCACCTTCTTCCCCTTTTTGAAGATAGGAACAACATTTGCTCTTCTCCAGTCTTCTGGGACTTCTCCTGTTCTCCAAGAATTTTCAAAGATTATGGAGAGTGGTTCTAAAATTTCTTCTACGATCTCCTTCAGTACTCTGGGGTGTAATTCATCTGGACCTGGTGACTTGAACTCATTTATGTTGGCTAAATATTCCCTCACAATCTTTCTGTTTACAGATAACTTGGATTCCTCTATTCCTTTAAAAGGACAGTGAAGATCAGTTGATGTTACATTTTCTTTCTGAGAGAAAACAGATGCAAAATAGGAATTAAAAAGTTCGGCCTTCTCAACATCCTCTCTTACCATTTCTCCATTTTCATCCTGTAAAAATCCTATAGCATCTTTGACTTTTCTTTTACTTTTGACATACCCCCAAAATCCTTTTTTATTGCTTTTGACATCTCTTGCAAGCCTTAATTCATTGTCAGCTTTAGCTAACCTGATACGTGCCCTGCAGGATCTGCAGACTGCATTATAATCTTCTTTAGATATGCCTCCCTCTTTCCATTTAATAAACATTTCTTTCTTTCTTTTTAGCATGTGTTTAAGTTCTGTGTTCATCCATCCTGGTTTCCTTAAATGCTTCCCATTCTTCCTACTTTTCGGGATTGTTAACGATTGTGCTTTGAGAATCTCATTTTTAAAAATTTCCCATCCTTCCTGGACATTTTTGTCCTTAAGGACATCCAGCCATTGGATCCCTCCTATTCTCTTTCTGAGTCTCTTAAAATCTGCCTTTCTAAAATCTAACCTTGAAGTTTGAGTCTTCACATGTCTTCCTCCTCTAGTTATCCAAAATTCTATAATAGCATGATCGCTGCCTCCTAGGGTCCCAGCCACCTTTACCTCCTCAACCATTTCCTCCCTGTTTATAAGGATTAGATCCAAAGTAGCAGATCCCCTTGTTTTCTCCCCTACCTTTTGGAAGATAAAGTTGTCAGCAAGAGAGGATAAGAATTTGCTTGACCTGTTAGTTTTACTTGAGAGAGATTCCCAACAAATGTCTGGATAGTTGAAATCTCCCATGACCACTACGTCATATTTTTTGGAGAACTTGGTCATTTGATACATAAAGAGTTCATCCATATCTTCAGCTTGCCCAGGTGGCCTGTAGTAAATGCCTACAATGGTGTCCTTTCCGTTGTTCTCTCCTTGTATTCTTACCCAAACAGTTTCCACAGAACTCCCAGTCTCTGAAGCTTCCATCTCTGTGCAGATATACGCTTTTCTAACATACAATGCAACACCTCCTCCTCGTTTATCAAGTCTGTTTCTTGCAAATAAGTTGTATCCTTTTAGCCTTTTATTCCAATCATGTGTATCGTCCCACCAAGTTTCAGTGATTCCAATGACATCATATTCCTTTTCCTGCATTAGTAGTTCCAATTCTCCTTGTTTGTTGCCCATGCTTTGTGCATTTGTATAAAAACATTTTAGTTTGTGATTGGTTTCTCTTCCTCCCATATTTTTATTATTTAAATTGTTTTGTCTTTGTTCTTCCTTTCCACTTCCAGTAGCAGAGATCTCAATAGTATTTGTCAGCTGTATGGCTTTTTCTGGCCTTTTGCTTCCCTTCCCACATTGTTCTAGTTTAAAGCTCTTCTGATGAGTGTAGCAAGGCGACTTCCAAATACATGTTTTCCAGTCTTCGTAAGGTGCACCCCATCTCTAGCAAGTAGTCCATCGTATAGGTAATTCATTCCGTGATCCAGAAATCCAAATCCTTGTTGACGGCACCATCGACGTAGCCAGTTGTTCACCTGTAGAATCTTATTCCACCTCATTGTTCCATGGCCATCCACTGGGAGGATGGATGAGAAGACCACCTGCGCTCCCAATTCTTTCACTTTCTTGCCTAAGTCTTCAAAGTCACTGCAGATGGTTTCCAGGTCCTTTCTTGCGGTGTCATTTGTCCCCACATGTATTAGCAGGAATGGGTAGTGATCTGTAGGTCTGAAGAGTCTTGATATCCTGTCAGACACATCTTTAATTTTTGCTCCTGGAAGACAGCACATTTCTCTTGAGGTTATGTCTGGTCTGCAGATAGCGGCCTCTGTTCCTCTTAACAGGGAATCCCCTATGACCACCACTCTCCGTTTTTTCTTCACAACATTCTTCTTTCTCCATCCAGGAGGATTCTGAGGGCTTACAAGGTTATTCATTGCTGGCAAAGTCTTATCTTGCTGTATTTCTTCATGGTGCTCCTGCGAGAGAGCCTGGTACTGGTTCCTGAGCAGTATGGGTGCTGACTGCCTCTCGATCCTCCTGCTTCGGTGGGTCACATGCTTCCATTTCTCTGTTTCGTCAGGTGCAGTTCGAATTTCTTCTCTTTCTGAATCATGAAGAGATAATTCTGCTCTGTCTAAGAACTCTTCACCTTCCTTAATGATTTTCAAGGTAGTTAACCTCTCTTCTATATTTCGCAACTTTTCCTCCAACAGGGACACAAGCTTGCATTTCTGGCATGTGAAGTTTGGCTTTTCCACTGGCAAGTCTGTGAACATGTAGCAGGATATGCAGCTCACCAAATGGCTCCTGGACTCTTCCATGTTCTTATTGTTAATGTTCTGAAAACAGTGAAAAAAGCTTAAAAAAAAAGCTTCAAAATGCGCGCGCCTACCGGCGCGCGGTTTACCGATGTCCTCTTTTCAGCTCCAACAGCCAAAATCCAGTGTTCTTTGAGCTCGCGGAGACTCTTCACTTACCCCAAAATGCAGTGGGAATATGCAAATTATCTCCTCAGGACTCCTCCCCTGGTTTACCGATGTCCTCTTTTCAGCTCCAACAGCCAAAATCCAGTGTTCTTTGAGCTCGCGGAGACTCTTCACTTACCCCAAAATGCAGTGGGAATATGCAAATTATCTCCTCAGGACTCCTCCCCTGGTTTACCGATGTCCTCTTTTCAGCTCCAACAGCCAAAATCCAGTGTTCTTTGAGCTCGCGGAGACTCTTCACTTACCCCAAAATGCAGTGGGAATATGCAAATTATCTCCTCAGGACTCCTCCCCTGGTTTACCGATGTCCTCTTTTCAGCTCCAACAGCCAAAATCCAGTGTTCTTTGAGCTCGCGGAGACTCTTCACTTACCCCAAAATGCAGTGGGAATATGCAAATTATCTCAGGACTCCTCCCCTGGTCCTCCGCATTGCAAGGTGCAATTCTGAAATTTTTTGCTTTTTCCTGCTCCTCTTAGCATGATAAAGAAGATTCAAAGAGAGTGAGATGCCAGCTCCTTTCATTCAGTCAGTAGCTTCAATCATTTCTGGACGTTTTTCAATGGAAAAAATCAATGAATATTGTAAATGCACAAACTGCAATTTCTCCGCATTGCAAGGTGCAATTCTGAAATTTTTTGCTTTTTCCTGCTCCTCTTAGCATGATAAAGAAGATTCAAAGAGAGTGAGATGCCAGCTCCTTTCATTCAGTCAGTAGCTTCAATCATTTCTGGTATATGAATAACATGATGTTTTTCAATAGCAAAAATCAATGAATATTGTAAATGCACAAACAGTAATTTCTCCGCATTGCAAGGTGCAATTCTGAAATTTTTTGCTTTTTCCTGCTCCTCTTAGCATGATAAAGAAGATTCAAAGAGAGTGAGATGCCAGCTCCTTTCATTCAGTCAGTAGCTTCAATCATTTCTGGACGTTTTTCAATGGCAAAAATCAATGAATATTGTAAATGCACAAACAGTAATTTCTCCGCATTGCAAGGTGCAATTCTGAAATTTTTTGCTTTTTCCTGCTCCTCTTAGCATGATAAAGAAGATTCAAAGAGAGTGAGATGCCAGCTCCTTTCATTCAGTCAGTAGCTTCAATCATTTCTGGACGTTTTTCAATGGCAAAAATCAATGAATATTGTAAATGCACAAACAGTAATTTCTCCGCATTGCAAGGTGCAATTCTGAAATTTTTTGCTTTTTCCTGCTCCTCTTAGCATGATAAACAAGATTCAAAGAGAGTTAGATGCCAGCTCCTTTCATTCAGTCAGTAGCTTCAATCATTTCTGGACGTTTTTCAATGGCAAAAATCATTGAATATTGTAAATGCACAAACAGTAATTTCTCCGCATTGCAAGGTGCAATTCTGAAATTTTTTACTTTTTCCTGCTCCTCTTAGCATGATAAAGAAGATTCAAAGAGAATGAGATGCCAGCTCCTTTCATTCAGTCAGTAGCTTCAATCATTTCTGGTATATGAATAACATGATGTTTTTCAATCGCAAAAATCAATGAATATTGTAAATGCACAAACAGTAATTTCTCCGCATTGCAAGGAGCAATTCTGAAATTTTTTGCTTTTTCCTGCTCCTCTTAGCATGATAAAGAAGATTCAAAGAGAGTGAGATGCCAGCTCCTTTCATTCAGTCAGTAGCTTCAATCATTTCTGGTATATGAATAACATGATGTTTTTCAATAGCAAAAATCAATGAATATTGTAAATGCACAAACAGTAATTTCTCCGCATTGCAAGGTGCAATTCTGAAATTTTTTGCTTTTTCCTGCTCCTCTTAGCATGATAAAGAAGATTCAAAGAGAGTGAGATGCCAGCTCCTTTCATTCAGTCAGTAGCTTCAATCATTTCTGGACGTTTTTCAATGGCAAAAATCAATGAATATTGTAAATGCACAAACAGTAATTTCTCCGCATTGCAAGGTGCAATTCTGAAATTTTTTGCTTTTTCCTGCTCCTCTTAGCATGATAAAGAAGATTCAAAGAGAGTGAGATGCCAGCTCCTTTCATTCAGTCAGTAGCTTCAATCATTTCTGGACGTTTTTCAATGGCAAAAATCAATGAATATTGTAAATGCACAAACAGTAATTTCTCCGCATTGCAAGGTGCAATTCTGAAATTTTTTGCTTTTTCCTGCTCCTCTTAGCATGATAAACAAGATTCAAAGAGAGTGAGATGCCAGCTCCTTTCATTCAGTCAGTAGCTTCAATCATTTCTGGACGTTTTTCAATGGCAAAAATCATTGAATATTGTAAATGCACAAACAGTAATTTCTCCGCATTGCAAGGTGCAATTCTGAAATTTTTTACTTTTTCCTGCTCCTCTTAGCATGATAAAGAAGATTCAAAGAGAATGAGATGCCAGCTCCTTTCATTCAGTCAGTAGCTTCAATCATTTCTGGTATATGAATAACATGATGTTTTTCAATCGCAAAAATCAATGAATATTGTAAATGCACAAACAGTAATTTCTCCGCATTGCAAGGAGCAATTCTGAAATTTTTTGCTTTTTCCTGCTCCTCTTAGCATGATAAAGAAGATTCAAAGAGAGTGAGATGCCAGCTCCTTTCATTCAGTCAGTAGCTTCAATCATTTCTGGACGTTTTTCAATGGCAAAAATCAATGAATATTGTAAATGCACAAACAGTAATTTCTCCGCATTGCAAGGTGCAATTCTGAAATTTTTTGCTTTTTCCTGCTCCTCTTAGCATGATAAAGAAGATTCAAAGAGAGTGAGATGCCAGCTCCTTTCCTTCAGTCAGTAGCTTCAATCATTTCTGGTATATGAATAACATGATGTTTTTCAATGGCATAAATCAATGAATTTTGTAAATGCACAAACAGTAATTTCTCCGCATTGCAAGGCGCAATTCTGAAATTTTTTGCTTTTTCCTGCTCCTCTTAGCATGATAAAGAAGATTCAAAGAGAGTGAGATGCCAGCTCCTTTCATTCAGTCAGTAGCTTCAATCATTTCTGGACATTTTTCAATGGCAAAAATCAATGAATATTGTAAATGCACAAACAGTAATTTCTCCGCATTGCAAGGTGCAATTCTGAAATTTTTTGCTTTTTCCTGCTCCTCTTAGCATGATAAAGAAGATTCAAAGAGAGTGAGATGCCAGCTCCTTTCATTCAGTCAGTAGCTTCAATCATTTCTGGACGTTTTTCAATGGCAAAAATCAATGAATATTGTAAATGCACAAACAGTAATTTCTCCGCATTGCAAGGTGCAATTCTGAAATTTTTTGCTTTTTCCTGCTCCTCTTAGCATGATAAAGAAGATTCAAAGAGAGTGAGGTGCCAGCTCCTTTCATTCAGTCAGGAGCTTCAAACATTTCTGGTATATGAATAACATGTTTTTCAATGGCAAAAATCAATGAATATTGTAAATGCACAAACAGTAATTTCTCCGCATTGCAAGGTGCAATTCTGAAATTTTTTGCTTTTTCCTGCTCCTCTTAGCATGATAAAGAAGATTCAAAGAGAGTGAGATGCCAGCTCCTTTCATTCAGTCAGTAGCTTCAATCATTTCTGGACGTTTTTCAATGGCAAAAATCAATGAATATTGTAAATGCACAAACTGTAATTTCTCCGCATTGCAAGGTGCAATTCTGAAATTTTTTGCTTTTTCCTGCTCCTCTTAGCATGATAAAGAAGATTCAAAGAGAGTGAGATGCCAGCTCCTTTCATTCAGTCAGTAGCTTCAATCATTTCTGGACGTTTTTCAATGGCAAAAATCAACGAATATTGTAAATGCACAAACAGTAATTTCTCCGCATTGCAAGGTGCAATTCTGAAATTTTTTGCTTTTTCCTGCTCCTCTTAGCATGATAAAGAAGATTCAAAGAGAGTGAGATGCCAGCTCCTTTCATTCAGTCAGTAGCTTCAATCATTTCTGGACGTTTTTCAATGGCAAAAATCAATGAATATTGTAAATGCACAAACTGTAATTTCTCCGCATTGCAAGGTGCAATTCTGAAATTTTTTGCTTTTTCCTGCTCCTCTTAGCATGATAAAGAAGATTCAAAGAGAGTGAGATGCCAGCTCCATTCATTGAGTCAGTAGCTTCAATCATTTCTGGACGTTTTTCAATGGCAAAAATCAATGAATATTGTAAATGCACAAACAGTAATTTCTCCGCATTGCAAGGTGCAATTCTGAAATTTTTTGCTTTTTCCTGCTCCTCTTAGAATGATAAAGAAGATTCAAAGAGAGTGAGATGCCAGCTCCTTTCATTCAGTCAGTACCTTCAATCATTTCTGGACGTTTTTCAATGGCAAAAATCAATGAATATTGTAAATGCACAAACAGTAATTTCTCCGCATTGCAAGGTGCAATTCTGAAATTTTTTGCTTTTTCCTGCTCCTCTTAGCATGATAAAGAAGATTCAAAGAGAGTGAGATGCCAGTTCCTTTCATTCAGTCAGTAGCTTCAAACATTTCTGGTATATGAATAACATGATGTTTTTCAATGGCAAAAATCAATGAATATTGTAAATGCACAAACAGTAATTTCTCCGCATTGCAAGGTGCAAGTCTGAAATTTTTTGCTTTTTCCTGCTCCTCTTAGCATGATAAAGAAGATTCAAAGAGAGTGAGATGCCAGCTCCTTTCATTCAGTCAGTAGCTTCAAACATTTCTGGTATATGAATAACATGATGTTTTTCAATGGCAAAAATCAATGAATATTGTAAATGCACAAACAGTAATTTCTCCGCATTGCAAGGTGCAAGTCTGAAATTTTTTGCTTTTTCCTGCTCCTCTTAGCATGATAAAGAAGATTCAAAGAGAGTGAGATGCCAGCTACTTTCATTCAGTCAGTAGCTTCAATCATTTCTGGACGTTTTTCAATGGTAAAAATCAATGAATATTGTAAATGCACAAACAGTAATTTCTCCACATTGCAAGGTGCAATTCTGAAATTTTTTGCTTTATCCTGCTCCTCTTAGCATGATAAAGAAGATTCAAAGAGATTGAGATGCCAGCTCCTTTCATTCAGTCAGTAGCTTCAAACATTTCTGGTATATGAATAACATGATGTTTTTCAATGGCAAAAATCAATGAATATTGTAAATGCACAAACAGTAATTTCTCCGCATTGCAAGGTGCAATTCTGAAATTTTTTGCTTTTTCCTGCTCCTCTTAGCATGATAAAGAAAATTCAAAGAGAGTGAGATGCCAGCTCCTTTCATTCAGTCAGTAGCTTCAAACATTTCTGGTATATGAATAACATGATGTTTTTCAATGGCAAAAATCAATGAATATTGTAAATGCACAAACAGTAATTTCTCCGCATTGCAAGGTGCAAGTCTGAAATTTTTTGCTTTTTCCTGCTCCTCTTAGCATGATAAAGAAGATTCAAAGAGAGTGAGATGCCAGCTACTTTCATTCAGTCAGTAGCTTCAATCATTTCTGGACGTTTTTCAATGGTAAAAATCAATGAATATTGTAAATGCACAAACAGTAATTTCTCCACATTGCAAGGTGCAATTCTGAAATTTTTTGCTTTTTCCTGCTCCTCTTAGCATGATAAAGAAGATTCAAAGAGAGTGAGATGCCAGCTCCTTTCATTCAGTCAGTAGCTTCAAACATTTCTGGTATATGAATAACATGATGTTTTTCAATGGCAAAAATCAATGAATATTGTAAATGCACAAACAGTAATTTCTCCGCATTGCAAGGTGCAATTCTGAAATTTTTTGCTTTTTCCTGCTCCTCTTAGCATGATAAAGAAGATTCAAAGAGAGTGAGATGCCAGCTCCTTTCATTCAGTCAGTAGCTTCAATCATTTCTGGATGTTTTTCAATGGCAAAAATCAATGAATAATGTAAATGCACAAACTGTAATTTCTCCGCATTGCAAGGTGCAATTCTGAAATTTTTTGCTTTTTCCTGCTCCTCTTAGCATGATAAAGAAGATTCAAAGAGAGTGAGATGCCAGCTCCTTTCATTCAGTCAGTAGCTTCAAACATTTCTTGTATATGAATAACATGATGTTTTTCAATGGCAAAAATCAATGAATATTGTAAATGCACAAACAGTAATTTCTCCGCATTGCAAGGTGCAATTCTGAAATTTTTTGCTTTTTCCTGCTCCTCTTAGCATGATAAAGAAGATTCAAAGAGAGTGAGATGCCAGCTCCTTTCATTCAGTCAGTAGCTTCAAACATTTCTGGTATATGAATAACATGATGTTTTTCAATGGCAAAAATCAATGAATATTGTAAATGCACAAACAGTAATTTCTCCGCATTGCAAGGTGCAAGTCTGAAATTTTTTGCTTTTTCCTGCTCCTCTTAGCATGATAAAGAAAATTCAAAGAGAGTGAGATGCCAGCTACTTTCATTCAGTCAGTAGCTTCAATCATTTCTGGACGTTTTTCAATGGTAAAAATCAATGAATATTGTAAATGCACAAACAGTAATTTCTCCACATTGCAAGGTGCAATTCTGAAATTTTTTGCTTTTTCCTGCTCCTCTTAGCATGATAAAGAAGATTCAAAGAGAGTGAGATGCCAGCTCCTTTCATTCAGTCAGTAGCTTCAAACATTTCTGGTATATAAATAACATGATGTTTTTCAATGGCAAAAATCAATGAATATTGTAAATGCACAAACAGTAATTTCTCCGCATTGCAAGGTGCAATTCTGAAATTTTTTGCTTTTTCCTGTTCCTCTTAGCATGATAAAGAAGATTCAAAGAGAGTGAGATGCCAGCTCCTTTCATTCAGTCAGTAGCTTCAATCATTTCTGGACGTTTCTCAATGGCAAAAATCAATGAATATTGTAAATGCACAAACTGTAATTTCTCCGCATTGCAAGGTGCAATTCTGAAATTTTTTGCTTTTTCCTGCTCCTCTTAGCATGATAAAGAAGATTCAAAGAGAGTGAGATGCCAGCTCCTTTCATTCAGTTAGTAGCTTCAATCATTTCTGGACGTTTTTCAATGGCAAAAATCAATGAATATTGTAAATGCACAAACAGTAATTTCTCCGCATTGCAAGGTGCAATTCTGAAATTTTTTGCTTTTTCCTGCTCCTCTTAGCATGATAAAGAAGATTCAAAGAGAGTGAGATGCCAGCTCCTTTCATTCAGTCAGTACCTTCAATCATTTCTGGACGTTTTTCAATGGCAAAAATCAATGAATATTGTAAATGCACAAACAGTAATTTCTCCGCATTGCAAGGTGCAATTCTGAAATTTTTTGCTTTTTCCCGCTCCTCTTAGCATGATAAAGAAGATTCAAAGAGAGTGAGGTGCCAGCTCCTTTCATTCAGTCAGTAGCTTCAAACATTTCTGGTATATGAATTACATGTTTTTCAATGGCAAAAATCAATGAATATTGTAAATGCACAAACAGTAATTTCTCCGCATTGCAAGGTGCAATTCTGAAATTTTTTGCTTTTTCCTGCTCCTCTTAACATGATAAAGAAGATTCAAAGAGAGTGAGATGCCAGCTCCTTTCATTCAGTCAGTAGCTTCAATCATTTCTGGACGTTTTTCAATGGCAAAAATCAATGAATATTGTAAATGCACAAACAGTAATTTCTCCGCATTGCAAGGTGCAATTCTGAAATTTTTTGCTTTTTCCTGCTCCTCTTAGCATGATAAAGAAGATTCAAAGAGAGTGAGATGCCAGCTCCTTTCATTCAGTCAGTAGCTTCAATCATTTCTGGACGTTTTTCAATGGCAAAAATCAATGAATATTGTAAATGCACAAAAAGTAATTTCTCCGCATTGCAAGGTGCAATTCTGAAATTTTTTGCTTTTTCCTGCTCCTCTTAGCATGATAAAGAAGATTCAAAGAGAGTGAGATGCCAGCTCCTTTCATTCAGTCAGTAGCTTCAAACATTTCTGGTATATGAATAACATGATGTTTTTCAATGGCAAAAATCAATGAATATTGTAAATGCACAAACAGTAATTTCTCCGCATTGCAAGGTGCAAGTCTGAAATTTTTTGCTTTTTCCTGCTCCTCTTAGCATGATAAAAAAGATTCAAAGAGAGTGAGATGGCAGCTACTTTCATTCAGTCAGTAGCTTCAATCATTTCTGGACGTTTTTCAATGGTAAAAATCAATGAATATTGTAAATGCACAAACAGTAATTTCTCCACATTGCAAGGTGCAATTCTGAAATTTTTTGCTTTTTCCTGCTCCTCTTAGCATGATAAAGAAGATTCAAAGAGAGTGAGATGCCAGGTCCTTTCATTCAGTCAGTAGCTTCAAACATTTCTGGTATATGAATAACATGATGTTTTTCAATGGCAAAAATCAATGAATATTGTAAATGCACAAACAGTAATTTCTCCGCATTGCAAGGTGCAATTCTGAAATTTCTTGCTTTTTCCTGCTCCTCTTAGCATGATAAAGAAGATTCAAAGAGAGTGAGATGCCAGCTCCTTTCATTCAGTCAGTAGCTTCAATCATTTCTGGTATATGAATAACATGATGTTTTTCAATGGCAAAAATCAATGAATATTGTAAATGCACAAACAGTAATTTCTCCGCATTGCAAGGTGCAATTCTGAAATTTTTTGCTTTTTCCTGCTCCTCTTAGCATGATAAAGAAGATTCAAAGAGAGTGAGATGCCAGCTCCTTTCATTCAGTCAGTAGCTTAAATCATTTCTGGACTTTTTTCAACGGCAAAAATCAATGAATATTGTAAATGCACAAACAGTAATTTCTCCGCATTGCAAGGTGCAATTCTGAAATTTTTTGCTTTTTCCTGCTCCTCTTAGCATGATAAAGAAGATTCAAAGAGAGTGAGATGCCAGCTCCTTTCATTCAGTCAGTAGCTTCAATCATTTCTGGACGTTTTTCAATGGCAAAAATCAATGTATATTGTAAATGCACAAACAGTAATTTCTCCGCATTGCAAGGTGCAATTCTGAAATTTTTTGCTTTTTCCTGCTCCTCTTAGCATGATAAAGAAGATTCAAAGAGAGTGAGATGCCAGCTCCTTTCATTCAGTCAGTAGCTTCAATCATTTCTGGACGTTTTTCAATGGCAAAAATCAATGAATATTGTAAATGCACAAACAGTAATTTCTCCGCATTGCAAGGTGCAATTCTGAAATTTTTTGCTTTTTCCTGCTCCTCTTCGCATGATAAAGAAGATTCAAAGAGAGTGAGATGCCAGCTCCTTTCATTCAGTCAGTAGCTTCAAACATTTCTGGTATATGAATAACATGATGTTTTTCAATGGCAAAAATCAATGAATTTTGTAAATGCACAAACAGCAATTTCTCCGCATTGCAAGGTGCAATTCTGAAATTTTTTGCTTTTTCCTGCTCCTCTTAGCATGATAAAGAAGATTCAAAGAGAGTGAGATGCCAGCTCCTTTCATTCAGTCAGTAGCTTCAATCATTTCTGGACGTTTTTCAATGGCAAAAATCAATGAATATTGTAAATGCACAAACAGTAATTTCTCCGCATTGCGAGGTGCAATTCTGAAATTTTTTGCTTTTTCCTGCTCCTCTTAGCATGATAAAGAAGATTCAAAGAGAGTGAGATGCCAGCTCCTTTCATTCAGTCAGTAGCTTCAATCATTTCTGGTATGTGAATAACATGATGTTTTTCAATGGCAAAAATCAATGAATATTGTAAATGCACAAACAGTAATTTCTCCGCATTGCAAGGTGCAATTCTGAAATGTTTTGCTTTTTCCTGCTCCTCTTAGCATGATAAAGAAGATTCAAAGAGAGTGAGATGCCAGCTCCTTTCATTCATTCAGTAGCTTCAATCATTTCTGGTATATGAATAACATGATGTTTTTCAATGGCAAAAATCAATGAATATTGTAAATGCACAAACAGTAATTTATTCGCATTGCAAGGTGCAATTCTGAAATTTTTTGTTTTTTCCTGCTCCTCTTAGCATGATAAAGAAGATTCAAAGAGAGTGAGATGCCAGCTCCTTTCATTCAGTCAGTAGCTTCAAACATTTCTGGTATATGAATAACATGATGTTTTTCAATGGCAAAAATCAATGAATATTGTAAATGCACAAACAGTAATTTCTCCGCATTGCAAGGTGCAATTCTGAAATTTTTTGCCTTTTCCTGCTCCTCTTAGCATGATAAAGAAGATTCAAAGAGAGTGAGATGCCAGCTCCTTTCATTCAGTCAGTAGCTTCAATCATTTCTGGACGTTTTTCAATGGCAAAAATCAATGAATATTGTAAATGCACAAACAGTAATTTCTCCGCATTGCAAGGTGCAATTCTGAAATTTTTTGCTTTTTCCTGCTCCTCTTAGCATGATAAAGAAGATTCAAAGAGAGTGAGATTCCAGCTCCTTTCATTCAGTCAGTAGCTTCAAACATTTCTGGTATATGAATAACATGATGTTTTTCAATGGCAAAAATCAATGAATATTGTAAATGCACAAACAGTAATTTCTCCGCATTGCAAGGTGCAATTCTGAAATTTTTTGCTTTTTCCTGCTCCTCTTAGCATGATAAAGAAGATTCAAAGAGAGTGAGATGCCAGCTCCTTTCATTCAGTCAGTAGCTTCAATCATTTCTGGACGTTTTTCAATGGCAAAAATCAATGAATATTGTAAATGCACAAACAGTAATTTCTCCGCATTGCAAGGTGCAATTCTGAAATTTTTTGCTTTTTCCTGCTCCTCTTAGCATGATAAAGAAGATTCAAAGAGAGTGAGATGCCAGCTCCTTTCATTCAGTCAGTAGCTTCAATCATTTCTGGTATATGAATAACATGATGTTTTTCAATGGCAAAAATCAATGAATATTGTAAATGCACAAACAGTAATTTCTCCGCATTGCAAGGTGCAATTCTGAAATTTTTTGCTTTTTCCTGCTCCTCTTAGCATGATAAAGAAGATTCAAAGAGAGTGAGATGCCAGCTCCTTTCATTCAGTCAGTAGCTTCAAACATTTCTGGTATATGAATAACATGATGTTTTTCAATGGCAAAAATCAATGAATATTGTAAATGCACAAACAGTAATTTCTCCGCATTGCAAGGTGCAAGTCTGAAATTTTTTGCTTTTTCCTGCTCCTCTTAGCATGATAAAGAAGATTCAAAGAGAGTGAGATGCCAGCTACTTTCATTCAGTCAGTAGCTTCAATCATTTCTGGACGTTTTTCAATGGTAAAAATCAATGAATATTGTAAATGCACAAACAGTAATTTCTCCACATTGCAAGGTGCAATTCTGAAATTTTTTGCTTTTTCCTGCTCCTCTTAGCATGATAAAGAACATTCAAAGAGAGTGAGATGCCAGCTCCTTTCATTCAGTCAGTAGCTTCAAACATTTCTGGTATATGAATAACATGATGTTTTTCAATGGCAAAAATCAATGAATATTGTAAATGCACAAACAGTAATTTCTCCGCATTGCAAGGTGCAATTCTGAAACTTTTTGCTTTTTCCTGCTCCTCTTAGCATGATAAAGAAGATTCAAAGAGAGTGAGATGCCAGCTCCTTTCATTCAGTCAGTAGCTTCAATCATTTCTGGATGTTTTTCAATGGCAAAAATCAATGAATATTGTAAATGCACAAACTGTAATTTCTCCGCATTGCAAGGTGCAATTCTGAAATTGTTTGCTTTTTCCTGCTCCTCTTAGCATGATAAAGAAGATTCAAAGAGAGTGAGATGCCAGCTCCTTTCATTCAGTCAGTAGCTTCAATCATTTCTGGACGTTTTTCAATGGCAAAAATCAATGAATATTGTAAATGCACAAACAGTAATTTCTCCGCATTGCAAGGTGCAATTCTGAAATTTTTTGCTTTTTCCTGCTCCTCTTAGCATGATAAAGAAGATTCAAAGAGAGTGAGATGCCAGCTCCTTTCATTCAGTCAGTACCTTCAATCATTTCTGGACGTTTTTCAATGGCAAAAATCAATGAATATTGTAAATGCACAAACAGTAATTTTTCCGCATTGCAAGGTGCAATTCTGAAATTTTTTGCTTTTTCCCGCTCCTCTTAGCATGATAAAGAAGATTCAAAGAGAGTGAGGTGCCAGCTCCTTTCATTCAGTCAGTAGCTTCAAACATTTCTGGTATATGAATAACATGTTTTTCAATGGCAAAAATCAATGAATATTGTAAATGCACAAACAGTAATTTCTCCGCATTGCAAGGTGCAATTCTGAAATTTTTTGCTTTTTCCTGCTCCTCTTAGCATGATAAAGAAGATTCAAAGAGAGTGAGATGCCAGCTCCTTTCATTCAGTCAGTAGCTTCAATCATTTCTGGACGTTTTTCAATGGCAAAAATCAATGAATATTGTAAATGCACAAACAGTAATTTCTCCGCATTGCAAGGTGCAATTCTGAAATTTTTTGCTTTTTCCTGCTCCTCTTAGCATGATAAAGAAGATTCAAAGAGAGTGAGATGCCAGCTCCTTTCATTCAGTCAGTAGCTTCAATCATTTCTGGACGTTTTTCAATGGCAAAAATCAATGAATATTGTAAATGCACAAACAGTAATTTCTCCGCATTGCAAGGTGCAATTCTGAAATTTTTTGCTTTTTCCTGCTCCTCTTAGCATGATAAAGAAGATTCAAAGAGAGTGAGATGCCAGCTCCTTTCATTCAGTCAGTAGCTTCAAACATTTCTGGTATATGAATAACATGATGTTTTTCAATGGCAAAAATCAATGAATATTGTAAATGCACAAACAGTAATTTCTCCGCATTGCAAGGTGCAATTCTGAAATTTTTTGCTTTTTCCTGCTCCTCTTAGCATGATTCAAAGAGAGTGAGATGCCAGCTCCTTTCATTCAGTCAGTAGCTTCAATCATTTCTGGACATTTTTCAATGGCAAAAATCAATGAATATTGTAAATGCACAAACAGTAATTTCTCCGCATTGCAAGGTGCAATTCTGAAATTTTTTGCTTTTTCCTGCTCCTCTTAGCATGATAAAGAAGATTCAAAGAGAGTGAGATGTCAGCTCCTTTCATTCAGTCAGTAGCTTCAAACATTTCTGGTATATGAATAACATGATGTTTTTCAATGGCAAAAATCAATGAATATTGTAAATGCACAAACAGTAATTTCTCCGCATTGCAAGGTGCAATTCTGAAATTTTTTGCTTTTTCCTGCTCCTCTTAGCATGATAAAGAAGATTCAAAGAGAGTGAGATGCCAGCTCCTTTCATTCAGTCAGTAGCTTCAAACATTTCTGGTATATGAATAACATGATGTTTTTCAATGGCAAAAATCAATGAATATTGTAAATGCACAAATAGTAATTTCTCCGCATTGCAAGGTGCAAGTCTGAAATTTTTTGCTTTTTCCTGCTCCTCTTAGCATGATAAAGAAGATTCAAAGAGAGTGAGATGCCAGCTACTTTCATTCAGTCAGTAGCTTCAATCATTTCTGGACGTTTTTCAATGGTAAAAATCAATGAATATTGTAAATGCACAAACAGTAATTTCTCCACATTGCAAGGTGCAATTCTGAAATTTTTTGCTTTTTCCTGCTCCTCTTAGCATGATAAAGAAGATTCAAAGAGATTGAGATGCCAGCTCCTTTCATTCAGTCAGTAGCTTCAAACATTTCTTGTATATGAATAACATGATGTTTTTCAATGGCAAAAATCAATGAATATTGTAAATGCACAAACAGTAATTTCTCCGCATTGCAAGGTGCAATTCTGAAATTTTTTGCTTTTTCCTGCTCCTCTTAGCATGATAAAGAAGATTCAAAGAGAGTGAGATGCCAGCTCCTTTCATTCAGTCAGTAGCTTCAAACATTTCTGGTATATGAATAACATGATGTTTTTCAATGGCAAAAATCAATGAATATTGTAAATGCACAAACAGTAATTTCTCCGCATTGCAAGGTGCAAGTCTGAAATTTTTTGCTTTTTCCTGCTCCTCTTAGCATGATAAAGAAAATTCAAAGAGAGTGAGATGCCAGCTACTTTCATTCAGTCAGTAGCTTCAATCATTTCTGGACGTTTTTCAATGGTAAAAATCAATGAATATTGTAAATGCACAAACAGTAATTTCTCCACATTGCAAGGTGCAATTCTGAAATTTTTTTCTTTTTCCTGCTCCTCTTAGCATGATAAAGAAGATTCAAAGAGAGTGAGATGCCAGCTCCTTTCATTCAGTCAGTAGCTTCAAACATTTCTGGTATATAAATAACATGATGTTTTTCAATGGCAAAAATCAATGAATATTGTAAATGCACAAACAGTAATTTCTCCGCATTGCAAGGTGCAATTCTGAAATTTTTTGCTTTTTCCTGCTCCTCTTAGCATGATAAAGAAGATTCAAAGAGAGTGAGATGCCAGCTCCTTTCATTCAGTCAGTACCTTCAATCATTTCTGGACGTTTTTCAATGGCAAAAATCAATGAATATTGTAAATGCACAAACAGTAATTTCTCCGCATTGCAAGGTGCAATTCTGAAATTTTTTGCTTTTTCCCGCTCCTCTTAGCATGATAAAGAAGATTCAAAGAGAGTGAGGTGCCAGCTCCTTTCATTCAGTCAGCAGCTTCAAACATTTCTGGTATATGAATTACATGTTTTTCAATGGCAAAAATCAATGAATATTGTAAATGCACAAACAGTAATTTCTCCGCATTGCAAGGTGCAATTCTGAAATTTTTTGCTTTTTCCTGCTCCTCTTAGCATGATAAAGAAGATTCAAAGAGAGTGAGATGCCAGCTCCTTTCATTCAGTCAGTAGCTTCAATCATTTCTGGACGTTTTTCAATGGCAAAAATCAATGAATATTGTAAATGCACAAACAGTAATTTCTCCGCATTGCAAGGTGCAATTCTGAAATTTTTTGCTTTTTCCTGCTCCTCTTAGCATGATAAAGAAGATTCAAAGAGAGTGAGATGCCAGCTCCTTTCATTCAGTCAGTAGCTTCAATCATTTCTGGACGTTTTTCAATGGCAAAAATCAATGAATATTGTAAATGCACAAAAAGTAATTTCTCCGCATTGCAAGGTGCAATTCTGAAATTTTTTGCTTTTTCCTGCTCCTCTTAGCATGATAAAGAAGATTCAAAGAGAGTGAGATGCCAGCTCCTTTCATTCAGTCAGTAGCTTCAAACATTTCTGGTATATGAATAACATGATGTTTTTCAATGGCAAAAATCAATGAATATTGTAAATGCACAAACAGTAATTTCTCCGCATTGCAAGGTGCAAGTCTGAAATTTTTTGCTTTTTCCTGCTCCTCTTAGCATGATAAAAAAGATTCAAAGAGAGTGAGATGGCAGCTACTTTCATTCAGTCAGTAGCTTCAATCATTTCTGGACGTTTTTCAATGGTAAAAATCAATGAATATTGTAAATGCACAAACAGTAATTTCTCCACATTGCAAGGTGCAATTCTGAAATTTTTTGCTTTTTCCTGCTCCTCTTAGCATGATAAAGAAGATTCAAAGAGAGTGAGATGCCAGCTCCTTTCATTCAGTCAGTAGCTTCAAACATTTCTGGTATATGAATAACATGATGTTTTTCAATGGCAAAAATCAATGAATATTGTAAATGCACAAACAGTAATTTCTCCGCATTGCAAGGTGCAATTCTGAAATTTCTTGCTTTTTCCTGCTCCTCTTAGCATGATAAAGAAGATTCAAAGAGAGTGAGATGCCAGCTCCTTTCATTCAGTCAGTAGCTTCAATCATTTCTGGTATATGAATAACATGATGTTTTTCAATGGCAAAAATCAATGAATATTGTAAATGCACAAACAGTAATTTCTCCGCATTGCAAGGTGCAATTCTGAAATTTTTTGCTTTTTCCTGCTCCTCTTAGCATGATAAAGAAGATTCAAAGAGAGTGAGATGCCAGCTCCTTTCATTCAGTCAGTAGCTTCAATCATTTCTGGACTTTTTTCAACGGCAAAAATCAATGAATATTGTAAATGCACAAACAGTAATTTCTCCGCATTGCAAGGTGCAATTCTGAAATTTTTTGCTTTTTCCTGCTCCTCTTAGCATGATAAAGAAGATTCAAAGAGAGTGAGATGCCAGCTCCTTTCATTCAGTCAGTAGCTTCAATCATTTCTGGACGTTTTTCAATGGCAAAAATCAATGAATATTGTAAATGCACAAACAGTAATTTCTCCGCATTGCAAGGTGCAATTCTGAAATTTTTTGCTTTTTCCTGCTCCTCTTAGCATGATAAAGAAGATTCAAAGAGAGTGAGATGCCAGCTCCTTTCATTCAGTCAGTAGCTTCAAACATTTCTGGTATATGAATAACATGATGTTTTTCAATGGCAAAAATCAATGAATTTTGTAAATGCACAAACAGCAATTTCTCCGCATTGCAAGGTGCAATTCTGAAATTTTTTGCTTTTTCCTGCTCCTCTTAGCATGATAAAGAAGATTCAAAGAGAGTGAGATGCCAGCTCCTTTCATTCAGTCAGTAGCTTCAATCATTTCTGGACGTTTTTCAATGGCAAAAATCAATGAATATTGTAAATGCACAAACAGTAATTTCTCCGCATTGCGAGGTGCAATTCTGAAATTTTTTGCTTTTTCCTGCTCCTCTTAGCATGATAAAGAAGATTCAAAGAGAGTGAGATGCCAGCTCCTTTCATTCAGTCAGTAGCTTCAATCATTTCTGGTATGTGAATAACATGATGTTTTTCAATGGCAAAAATCAATGAATATTGTAAATGCACAAACAGTAATTTCTCCGCATTGCAAGGTGCAATTCTGAAATGTTTTGCTTTTTCCTGCTCCTCTTAGCATGATAAAGAAGATTCAAAGAGATTGAGATGCCAGCTCCTTTCATTCAGTCAGTAGCTTCAAACATTTCTTGTATATGAATAACATGATGTTTTTCAATGGCAAAAATCAATGAATATTGTAAATGCACAAACAGTAATTTCTCCGCATTGCAAGGTGCAATTCTGAAATTTTTTGCTTTTTCCTGCTCCTCTTAGCATGATAAAGAAGATTCAAAGAGAGTGAGATGCCAGCTCCTTTCATTCAGTCAGTAGCTTCAAACATTTCTGGTATATGAATAACATGATGTTTTTCAATGGCAAAAATCAATGAATATTGTAAATGCACAAACAGTAATTTCTCCGCATTGCAAGGTGCAAGTCTGAAATTTTTTGCTTTTTCCTGCTCCTCTTAGCATGATAAAGAAAATTCAAAGAGAGTGAGATGCCAGCTACTTTCATTCAGTCAGTAGCTTCAATCATTTCTGGACGTTTTTCAATGGTAAAAATCAATGAATATTGTAAATGCACAAACAGTAATTTCTCCACATTGCAAGGTGCAATTCTGAAATTTTTTGCTTTTTCCTGCTCCTCTTAGCATGATAAAGAAGATTCAAAGAGAGTGAGATGCCAGCTCCTTTCATTCAGTCAGTAGCTTCAAACATTTCTGGTATATAAATAACATGATGTTTTTCAATGGCAAAAATCAATGAATATTGTAAATGCACAAACAGTAATTTCTCCGCATTGCAAGGTGCAATTCTGAAATTTTTTGCTTTTTCCTGTTCCTCTTAGCATGATAAAGAAGATTCAAAGAGAGTGAGATGCCAGCTCCTTTCATTCAGTCAGTAGCTTCAATCATTTCTGGACGTTTCTCAATGGCAAAAATCAATGAATATTGTAAATGCACAAACTGTAATTTCTCCGCATTGCAAGGTGCAATTCTGAAATTTTTTGCTTTTTCCTGCTCCTCTTAGCATGATAAAGAAGATTCAAAGAGAGTGAGATGCCAGCTCCTTTCATTCAGTTAGTAGCTTCAATCATTTCTGGACGTTTTTCAATGGCAAAAATCAATGAATATTGTAAATGCACAAACAGTAATTTCTCCGCATTGCAAGGTGCAATTCTGAAATTTTTTGCTTTTTCCTGCTCCTCTTAGCATGATAAAGAAGATTCAAAGAGAGTGAGATGCCAGCTCCTTTCATTCAGTCAGTACCTTCAATCATTTCTGGACGTTTTTCAATGGCAAAAATCAATGAATATTGTAAATGCACAAACAGTAATTTCTCCGCATTGCAAGGTGCAATTCTGAAATTTTTTGCTTTTTCCCGCTCCTCTTAGCATGATAAAGAAGATTCAAAGAGAGTGAGGTGCCAGCTCCTTTCATTCAGTCAGTAGCTTCAAACATTTCTGGTATATGAATTACATGTTTTTCAATGGCAAAAATCAATGAATATTGTAAATGCACAAACAGTAATTTCTCCGCATTGCAAGGTGCAATTCTGAAATTTTTTGCTTTTTCCTGCTCCTCTTAGCATGATAAAGAAGATTCAAAGAGAGTGAGATGCCAGCTCCTTTCATTCAGTCAGTAGCTTCAATCATTTCTGGACGTTTTTCAATGGCAAAAATCAATGAATATTGTAAATGCACAAACAGTAATTTCTCCGCATTGCAAGGTGCAATTCTGAAATTTTTTGCTTTTTCCTGCTCCTCTTAGCATGATAAAGAAGATTCAAAGAGAGTGAGATGCCAGCTCCTTTCATTCAGTCAGTAGCTTCAATCATTTCTGGACGTTTTTCAATGGCAAAAATCAATGAATATTGTAAATGCACAAAAAGTAATTTCTCCGCATTGCAAGGTGCAATTCTGAAATTTTTTGCTTTTTCCTGCTCCTCTTAGCATGATAAAGAAGATTCAAAGAGAGTGAGATGCCAGCTCCTTTCATTCAGTCAGTAGCTTCAAACATTTCTGGTATATGAATAACATGATGTTTTTCAATGGCAAAAATCAATGAATATTGTAAATGCACAAACAGTAATTTCTCCGCATTGCAAGGTGCAAGTCTGAAATTTTTTGCTTTTTCCTGCTCCTCTTAGCATGATAAAAAAGATTCAAAGAGAGTGAGATGGCAGCTACTTTCATTCAGTCAGTAGCTTCAATCATTTCTGGACGTTTTTCAATGGTAAAAATCAATGAATATTGTAAATGCACAAACAGTAATTTCTCCGCATTGCAAGGTGCAATTCTGAAATTTTTTGCTTTTTCCTGCTCCTCTTAGCATGATAAAGAAGATTCAAAGAGAGTGAGATGCCAGCTCCTTTCATTCAGTCAGTAGCTTCAATCATTTCTGGACGTTTTTCAATGGCAAAAATCAATGAATATTGTAAATGCACAAACAGTAATTTCTCCGCATTGCAAGGTGCAATTCTGAAATTTTTTGCTTTTTCCTGCTCCTCTTAGCATGATAAAGAAGATTCAAAGAGAGTGAGATGCCAGCTCCTTTCATTCAGTCAGTAGCTTCAATCATTTCTGGACTTTTTTCAACGGCAAAAATCAATGAATATTGTAAATGCACAAACAGTAATTTCTCCGCATTGCAAGGTGCAATTCTGAAATTTTTTGCTTTTTCCTGCTCCTCTTAGCATGATAAAGAAGATTCAAAGAGAGTGAGATGCCAGCTCCTTTCATTCAGTCAGTAGCTTCAATCATTTCTGGACGTTTTTCAATGGCAAAAATCAATGAATATTGTAAATGCACAAACAGTAATTTCTCCGCATTGCAAGGTGCAATTCTGAAATTTTTTGCTTTTTCCTGCTCCTCTTAGCATGATAAAGAAGATTCAAAGAGAGTGAGATGCCAGCTCCTTTCATTCAGTCAGTAGCTTCAAACATTTCTGGTATATGAATAACATGATGTTTTTCAATGGCAAAAATCAATGAATTTTGTAAATGCACAAACAGCAATTTCTCCGCATTGCAAGGTGCAATTCTGAAATTTTTTGCTTTTTCCTGCTCCTCTTAGCATGATAAAGAAGATTCAAAGAGAGTGAGATGCCAGCTCCTTTCATTCAGTCAGTAGCTTCAATCATTTCTGGACGTTTTTCAATGGCAAAAATCAATGAATATTGTAAATGCACAAACAGTAATTTCTCCGCATTGCGAGGTGCAATTCTGAAATTTTTTGCTTTTTCCTGCTCCTCTTAGCATGATAAAGAAGATTCAAAGAGAGTGAGATGCCAGCTCCTTTCATTCAGTCAGTAGCTTCAATCATTTCTGGTATGTGAATAACATGATGTTTTTCAATGGCCAAAATCAATGAATATTGTAAATGCACAAACAGTAATTTCTCCGCATTGCAAGGTGCAATTCTGAAATGTTTTGCTTTTTCCTGCTCCTCTTAGCATGATAAAGAAGATTCAAAGAGAGTGAGATGCCAGCTCCTTTCATTCAGTCAGTAGCTTCAAACATTTCTGGTATATGAATAACATGATGTTTTTCAATGGCAAAAATCAATGAATATTGTAAATGCACAAACAGTAATTTCTCCGCATTGCAAGGTGCAAGTCTGAAATTTTTTGCTTTTTCCTGCTCCTCTTAGCATGATAAAAAAGATTCAAAGAGAGTGAGATGGCAGCTACTTTCATTCAGTCAGTAGCTTCAATCATTTCTGGACGTTTTTCAATGGTAAAAATCAATGAATATTGTAAATGCACAAACAGTAATTTCTCCACATTGCAAGGTGCAATTCTGAAATTTTTTGCTTTTTCCTGCTCCTCTTAGCATGATAAAGAAGATTCAAAGAGAGTGAGATGCCAGCTCCTTTCATTCAGTCAGTAGCTTCAAACATTTCTGGTATATGAATAACATGATGTTTTTCAATGGCAAAAATCAATGAATATTGTAAATGCACAAACAGTAATTTCTCCGCATTGCAAGGTGCAATTCTGAAATTTCTTGCTTTTTCCTGCTCCTCTTAGCATGATAAAGAAGATTCAAAGAGAGTGAGATGCCAGCTCCTTTCATTCAGTCAGTAGCTTCAATCATTTCTGGTATATGAATAACATGATGTTTTTCAATGGCAAAAATCAATGAATATTGTAAATGCACAAACAGTAATTTCTCCGCATTGCAAGGTGCAATTCTGAAATTTTTTGCTTTTTCCTGCTCCTCTTAGCATGATAAAGAAGATTCAAAGAGAGTGAGATGCCAGCTCCTTTCATTCAGTCAGTAGCTTCAATCATTTCTGGACTTTTTTCAACGGCAAAAATCAATGAATATTGTAAATGCACAAACAGTAATTTCTCCGCATTGCAAGGTGCAATTCTGAAATTTTTTGCTTTTTCCTGCTCCTCTTAGCATGATAAAGAAGATTCAAAGAGAGTGAGATGCCAGCTCCTTTCATTCAGTCAGTAGCTTCAATCATTTCTGGACGTTTTTCAATGGCAAAAATCAATGTATATTATAAATGCACAAACAGTAATTTCTCCGCATTGCAAGGTGCAATTCTGAAATTTTTTGCTTTTTCCTGCTCCTCTTAGCATGATAAAGAAGATTCAAAGAGAGTGAGATGCCAGCTCCTTTCATTCAGTCAGTAGCTTCAATCATTTCTGGACGTTTTTCAATGGCAAAAATCAATGAATATTGTAAATGCACAAACAGTAATTTCTCCGCATTGCAAGGTGCAATTCTGAAATTTTTTGCTTTTTCCTGCTCCTCTTAGCATGATAAAGAAGATTCAAAGAGAGTGAGATGCCAGCTCCTTTCATTCAGTCAGTAGCTTCAAACATTTCTGGTATATGAATAACATGATGTTTTTCAATGGCAAAAATCAATGAATTTTGTAAATGCACAAACAGCAATTTCTCCGCATTGCAAGGTGCAATTCTGAAATTTTTTGCTTTTTCCTGCTCCTCTTAGCATGATAAAGAAGATTCAAAGAGAGTGAGATGCCAGCTCCTTTCATTCAGTCAGTAGCTTCAATCATTTCTGGACGTTTTTCAATGGCAAAAATCAATGAATATTGTAAATGCACAAACAGTAATTTCTCCGCATTGCGAGGTGCAATTCTGAAATTTTTTGCTTTTTCCTGCTCCTCTTAGCATGATAAAGAAGATTCAAAGAGAGTGAGATGCCAGCTCCTTTCATTCAGTCAGTAGCTTCAATCATTTCTGGTATGTGAATAACATGATGTTTTTCAATGGCAAAAATCAATGAATATTGTAAATGCACAAACAGTAATTTCTCCGCATTGCAAGGTGCAATTCTGAAATGTTTTGCTTTTTCCTGCTCCTCTTAGCATGATAAAGAAGATTCAAAGAGAGTGAGATGCCAGCTCCTTTCATTCATTCAGTAGCTTCAATCATTTCTGGTATATGAATAACATGATGTTTTTCAATGGCAAAAATCAATGAATATTGTAAATGCACAAACAGTAATTTATTCGCATTGCAAGGTGCAATTCTGAAATTTTTTGGTTTTTCCTGCTCCTCTTAGCATGATAAAGAAGATTCAAAGAGAGTGAGATGCCAGCTCCTTTCATTCAGTCAGTAGCTTCAAACATTTCTGGTATATGAATAACATGATGTTTTTCAATGGCAAAAATCAATGAATATTGTAAATGCACAAACAGTAATTTCTCCGCATTGCAAGGTGCAATTCTGAAATTTTTTGCCTTTTCCTGCTCCTCTTAGCATGATAAAGAAGATTCAAAGAGAGTGAGATGCCAGCTCCTTTCATTCAGTCAGTAGCTTCAATCATTTCTGGACGTTTTTCAATGGCAAAAATCAATGAATATTGTAAATGCACAAACAGTAATTTCTCCGCATTGCAAGGTGCAATTCTGAAATTTTTTGCTTTTTCCTGCTCCTCTTAGCATGATAAAGAAGATTCAAAGAGAGTGAGATTCCAGCTCCTTTCATTCAGTCAGTAGCTTCAAACATTTCTGGTATATGAATAACATGATGTTTTTCAATGGCAAAAATCAATGAATATTGTAAATGCACAAACAGTAATTTCTCCGCATTGCAAGGTGCAATTCTGAAATTTTTTGCTTTTTCCTGCTCCTCTTAGCATGATAAAGAAGATTCAAAGAGAGTGAGATGCCAGCTCCTTTCATTCAGTCAGTAGCTTCAATCATTTCTGGACGTTTTTCAATGGCAAAAATCAATGAATATTGTAAATGCACAAACAGTAATTTCTCCGCATTGCAAGGTGCAATTCTGAAATTTTTTGCTTTTTCCTGCTCCTCTTAGCATGATAAAGAAGATTCAAAGAGAGTGAGATGCCAGCTCCTTTCATTCAGTCAGTAGCTTCAATCATTTCTGGTATATGAATAACATGATGTTTTTCAATGGCAAAAATCAATGAATATTGTAAATGCACAAACAGTAATTTCTCCGCATTGCAAGGTGCAATTCTGAAATTTTTTGCTTTTTCCTGCTCCTCTTAGCATGATAAAGAAGATTCAAAGAGAGTGAGATGCCAGCTCCTTTCATTCAGTCAGTAGCTTCAATCATTTCTGGACGTTTTTCAATGGCAAAAATCAATGAATATTGTAAATGCACAAACAGTAATTTCTCCGCATTGCAAGGTGCAATTCTGAAATTTTTTGCTTTTTCCTGCTCCTCTTAGCATGATAAAGAAGATTCAAAGAGAGTGACATGCCAGCTCCTTTCATTCAGTCAGTAGCTTCAAACATTTCTGGTATATGAATAACATGATGTTTTTCAATGGCAAAAATCAATGAATATTGTAAATGCACAAACAGTAATTTCTCCGCATTGCAAGGTGCAATTCTGAAATTTTTTGCTTTTTCCTGCTCCTCTTAGCATGATAAAGAAGATTCAAAGAGAGTGAGATGCCAGCTCCTTTCATTCAGTCAGTAGCTTCAATCATTTCTGGACGTTTTTCAATGGCAAAAATCAATGAATATTGTAAATGCACAAACAGTAATTTCTCCGCATTGCAAGGTGCAATTCTGAAATTTTTTGCTTTTTCCTGCTCCTCTTAGCATGATAAAGAAGATTCAAAGAGAGTGAGATGCCAGCTCCTTTCATTCACTCAGTAGCTTCAATCATTTTTGGTATATGAATAACATGATGTTTTTCAATGGCAAAAATCAATGAATATTGTAAATGCACAAACAGTAATTTCTCCGCATTGCAAGGTGCAATTCTGAAATTTTTTGCTTTTTCCTGCTCCTCTTAGCATGATAAAGAAGATTCAAAGAGAGTGAGATGCCAGCTCCTTTCATTCAGTCAGTAGCTTCAATCATTTCTGGACGTTTTTCAACGGCAAAAATCAATGAATATTGTAAATGCACAAACAGTAATTTCTCCGCATTGCAAGGTGCAATTCTGAAATTTTTTGCTTTTTCCTGCTCCTCTTAGCATGATAAAGAAGATTCAAAGAGAGTGAGATGCCAGCTCCTTTCATTCAGTCGGTAGGTTCAATCATTTCTGGACGTTTTTCAATGGCAAAAATCAATGAATATTGTAAATGCACAAACAGTAATTTCTCCGCATTGCAAGGTGCAATTCTGAAATTTTTTGCTTTTTCCTGCTCCTCTTAGCATGATAAAGAAGATTCAAAGAGAGTGAGATGCCAGCTCCTTTCATTCAGTCAGTAGCTTCAATCATTTCTGGACGTTTTTCAATGGCAAAAATCAATGAATATTGTAAATGCACAAACAGTAATTTCTCCGCATTGCAAGGTGCAATTCTGAAATTTTTTGCTTTTTCCTGCTCCTCTTAGCATGATAAAGAAGATTCAAAGAGAGTGATATGCCAGCTCCTTTCATTCAGTCAGTAGCTTCAATCATTTCTGGACGTTTTTCAATGGCAAAAATCAATGTATATTGTAAATGCACAAACAGTAATTTCTCCGCATTGCAAGGTGCAATTCTGAAATTTTTTGCTTTTTCCTGCTCCTCTTAGCATGATAAAGAAGATTCAAAGAGAGTGAGATGCCAGCTCCTTTCATTCAGTCAGTAGCTTCAATCATTTCTGGACATTTTTCAATGGCAAAAATCAATGTATATTGTAAATGCACAAACAGTAATTTCTCCGCATTGCAAGGTGCAATTCTGAAATTTTTTGCTTTTTCCTGCTCCTCTTAGCATGATAAAGAAGATTCAAAGAGAGTGAGATGCCAGCTCCTTTCATTCAGTCAGTAGCTTCAATCATTTCTGGACGTTTTTCAATGGCAAAAATCAATGAATATTGTAAATGCACAAACAGTAATTTCTCCGCATTGCAAGGTGCAATTCTGAAATTTTTTGCTTTTTCCTGCTCCTCTTAGCATGATAAAGAAGATTCAAAGAGAGTGAGATGCCAGCTCCTTTCATTCAGTCAGTAGCTTCAAACATTTCTGGTATATGAATAACATGATGTTTTTCAATGGCAAAAATCAATGAATTTTGTAAATGCACAAACAGCAATTTCTCCGCATTGCAAGGTGCAATTCTGAAATTTTTTGCTTTTTCCTGCTCCTCTTAGCATGATAAAGAAGATTCAAAGAGAGTGAGATGCCAGCTCCTTTCATTCAGTCAGTAGCTTCAATCATTTCTGGACGTTTTTCAATGGCAAAAATCAATGAATATTGTAAATGCACAAACAGTAATTTCTCCGCATTGCGAGGTGCAATTCTGAAATTTTTTGCTTTTTCCTGCTCCTCTTAGCATGATAAAGAAGATTCAAAGAGAGTGAGATGCCAGCTCCTTTCATTCAGTCAGTAGCTTCAATCATTTCTGGTATATGAATAACATGATGTTTTTCAATGGCAAAAATCAATGAATATTGTAAATGCACAAACAGTAATTTCTCCGCATTTCAAGGTGCAATTCTGAAATTTTTTGCTTTTTCCTGCTCCTCTTAGCATGATAAAGAAGATTCAAAGAGAGTGAGATGCCAGCTCCTTTCATTCAGTCAGTAGCTTCAATCATTTCTGGTATATGAATAACATGATGTTTTTCAATGGCAAAAATCAATGAATATTGTAAATGCACAAACAGTAATTTATTCGCATTGCAAGGTGCAATTCTGAAATTTTTTGCTTTTTCCTGCTCCTCTTAGCATGATAAAGAAGATTCAAAGAGAGTGAGATGCCAGCTCCTTTCATTCAGTCAGTAGCTTCAAACATTTCTGGTATATGAATAACATGATGTTTTTCAATGGCAAAAATCAATGAATATTGTAAATGCACAAACAGTAATTTCTCCGCATTGCAAGGTGCAATTCTGAAATTTTTTGCCTTTTCCTGCTCCTCTTAGCATGATAAAGAAGATTCAAAGAGAGTGAGATGCCAGCTCCTTTCATTCAGTCAGTAGCTTCAATCATTTCTGGACGTTTTTCAATGGCAAAAATCAATGAATATTGTAAATGCACAAACAGTAATTTCTCCGCATTGCAAGGTGCAATTCTGAAATTTTTTGCTTTTTCCTGCTCCTCTTAGCATGATAAAGAAGATTCAAAGAGAGTGAGATGCCAGCTCCTTTCATTCAGTCAGTAGCTTCAAACATTTCTGGTATATGAATAACATGATGTTTTTCAATGGCAAAAATCAATGAATATTGTAAATGCACAAACAGTAATTTCTCCGCATTGCAAGGTGCAATTCTGAAATTTTTTGCTTTTTCCTGCTCCTCTTAGCATGATAAAGAAGATTCAAAGAGAGTGAGATGCCAGCTCCTTTCATTCAGTCAGTAGCTTCAATCATTTCTGGACGTTTTTCAATGGCAAAAATCAATGAATATTGTAAATGCACAAACAGTAATTTCTCCGCATTGCAAGGTGCAATTCTGAAATTTTTTGCTTTTTCCTGCTCCTCTTAGCATGATAAAGAAGATTCAAAGAGAGTGAGATGCCAGCTCCTTTCATTCAGTCAGTAGCTTCAATAATTTCTGGTATATGAATAACATGATGTTTTTCAATGGCAAAAATCAATGAATATTGTAAATGCACAAACAGTAATTTCTCCGCATTGCAAGGTGCAATTCTGAAATTTTTTGCTTTTTCCTGCTCCTCTTAGCATGATAAAGAAGATTCAAAGAGAGTGAGATGCCAGCTCCTTTCATTCAGTCAGTAGCTTCAATCATTTCTGGACGTTTTTCAATGGCAAAAATCAATGAATATTGTAAATGCACAAACAGTAATTTCTCCGCATTGCAAGGTGCAATTCTGAAATTTTTTGCTTTTTCCTGCTCCTTTTAGCATGATAAAGAAGATTCAAAGAGAGTGACATGCCAGCTCCTTTCATTCAGTCAGTAGCTTCAAACATTTCTGGTATATGAATAACATGATGTTTTTCAATGGCAAAAATCAATGAATATTGTAAATGCACAAACAGTAATTTCTCCGCATTGCAAGGAGCAATTCTGAAATTTTTTGCATTTTCCTGCTCCTCTTAGCATGATAAAGAAGATTCAAAGAGAGTGAGATGCCAGCTCCTTTCATTCAGTCAGTAGCTTCAATCATTTCTGGACGTTTTTCAATGGCAAAAATCAATGAATATTGTAAATGCACAAACAGTAATTTCTCCGCATTGCAAGGTGCAATTCTGAAATTTTTTGCTTTTTCCTGCTCCTCTTAGCATGATAAAGAAGATTCAAAGAGAGTGAGATGCCAGCTCCTTTCATTCAGTCAGAAGCTTCAAACATTTCTGGACGTTTTTCAATGGCAAAAATCAATGAATATTGTAAATGCACAAACAGTAATTTCTCCGCATTGCAAGGTGCAATTCTGAAATTTTTTGCTTTTTCCTGCTCCTCTTAGCATGATAAAGAAGATTCAAAGAGAGTGAGATGCCAGCTCCTTTCATTCAGTCAGTAGCTTCAATCATTTCTGGTATATGAATAACATGATGTTTAACAATGGCAAAAATCAATGAATATTGTAAATGCACAAACAGTAATTTCTCCGCATTGCAAGGTGCAATTCTGAAATTTTTTGCTTTTTCCTGCTCCTCTTAGCATGATAAAGAAGATTCAAAGAGAGTGAGATGCCAGCTCCTTTCATTCAGTCAGTAGCTTCAATCATTTCTGGATGTTTTTCAATGGCAAAAATCAATGAATATTGTAAATGCACAAACAGTAATTTCTCCGCATTGCAAGGTGCAATTCTGAAATTTTTTGCTTTTTCCTGCTCCTCTTAGCATGATAAAGAAGATTCAAAGAGAGTGAGATGCCAGCTCCTTTCATTCAGTCAGTAGCTTCAATCATTTCTGGACGTTTTTCAACGGCAAAAATCAATGAATATTGTAAATGCACAAACAGTAATTTCTCCGCATTGCAAGGTGCAATTCTGAAATTTTTTGCTTTTTCCTGCTCCTCTTAGCATGATAAAGAAGATTCAAAGAGAGTGAGATGCCAGCTCCTTTCATTCAGTCAGTAGCTTCAATCATTTCTGGACGTTTTTCAATGGCAAAAATCAATGAATATTGTAAATGCACAAACAGTAATTTCTCCGCATTGCAAGGTGCAATTCTGAAATTTTTTGCTTTTTCCTGCTCCTCTTAGCATGATAAAGAAGATTCAAACAGAGTGAGATGCCAGCTCCTTTCATTCAGTCAGTAGCTTCAATCATTTCTGGACGTTTTTCAATGGCAAAAATCAATGAATATTGTAAATGCACAAGCAGTAATTTCTCCGCATTGCAAGGTGCAATTCTGAAATTTTTTGCTTTTTCCTGCTCCTCTTAGCATGATAAAGAAGATTCAAAGAGACTGAGATGCCAGCTCCTTTCATTCAGTCAGTAGCTTCAATCATTTCTGGACGTTTTTCAATGGCAAAAATCAATGAATATTGTAAATGCACAAACAGTAATTTCTCCGCATTGCAAGGTGCAATTCTGAAATTTTTTACTTTTTCCTGCTCATCTTAGCATGAAAAAGAAGATTCAAAGAGAGTGAGATGCCAGCTCCTTTCATTCAGTCAGTAGCTTCAATCATTTCTGGTATATGAATAACATGATGTTTTTCAATGGCAAAAATCAATGAATATTGTAAATGCACAAACAGTAATTTCTCCGCATTGCAAGGTGCAATTCTGAAATTTTTTGCTTTTTCCTGCTCCTCTTAGCATGATAAAGAAGATTCAAAGATAGTGAGATGCCAGCTCCTTTCATTCAGTCAGTAGCTTCAATCATTTCTGGACGTTTTTCAATGGCAAAAATCAATGAATATTGTAAATGCACAAACAGTAATTTCTCCGCATTGCAAGGTGCAATTCTGAAATTTTTTGCTTTTTCCTGCTCCTCTTAGCATGATAAAGAAGATTCAAAGAGAGTGAGATGCCAGCTCCTTTCATTCAGTCAGTAGCTTCAATCATTTCTGGTATATGAATAACATGATGTTTTTCAATGGCAAAAATCAATGAATATTGTAAATGCACAAACAGTAATTTCTCCGCATTGCAAGGTGCAATTCTGAAATTTTTTGCTTTTTCCTGCTCCTCTTAGCATGATAAAGAAGATTCAAAGAGAGTGAGATGCCAGCTCCTTTCATTCAGTCAGTAGCTTCAAACATTTCTGGACGTTTTTCAATGGCAAAAATCAATGAATATTGTAAATGCACAAACAGTAATTTCTCCGCATTGCAAGGTGCAATTCTGAAATTTTTTGCTTTTTCCTGCTCCTCTTAGCATGATAAAGAAGATTCAAAGAGAGTGAGATGCCAGCTCCTTTCATTCAGTCAGTAGCTTCAATCATTTCTGGTATATGAATAACATGATGTTTAACAATGGCAAAAATCAATGAATATTGTAAATGCACAAACAGTAATTTCTCCGCATTGCAAGGTGCAATTCTGAAATTTTTTGCTTTTTCCTGCTCCTCTTAGCATGATAAAGAAGATTCAAAGAGAGTGAGATGCCAGCTCCTTTCATTCAGTCAGTAGCTTCAATCATTTCTGGATGTTTTTCAATGGCAAAAATCAATGAATATTGTAAATGCACAAACAGTAATTTCTCCGCATTGCAAGGTGCAATTCTGAAATTTTTTGCTTTTTCCTGCTCCTCTTAGCATGATAAAGAAGATTCAAAGAGAGTGAGATGCCAGCTCCTTTCATTCAGTCAGTAGCTTCAATCATTTCTGGACGTTTTTCAACGGCAAAAATCAATGAATATTGTAAATGCACAAACAGTAATTTCTCCGCATTGCAAGGTGCAATTCTGAAATTTTTTGCTTTTTCCTGCTCCTCTTAGCATGATAAAGAAGATTCAAAGAGAGTGAGATGCCAGCTCCTTTCATTCAGTCAGTAGCTTCAATCATTTCTGGACGTTTTTCAATGGCAAAAATCAATGAATATTGTAAATGCACAAACAGTAATTTCTCCGCATTGCAAGGTGCAATTCTGAAATTTTTTACTTTTTCCTGCTCCTCTTAGCATGATAAAGAAGATTCAAAGAGAGTGAGATGCCAGCTCCTTTCATTCAGTCAGTAGCTTCAATCATTTCTGGACGTTTTTCAATGGCAAAAATCAATGAATATTGTAAATGCACAAACAGTAATTTCTCCGTATTGCAAGGTGCAATTCTGAAATTTTTTGCTTTTTCCTGCTCCTCTTAGCATGATAAAGAAGATTCAAAGAGAGTGAGATGCCAGCTCCTTTCATTCAGTCAGTAGCTTCAATCATTTCTGGACGTTTTTCAATGGCAAAAATCAATGAATATTGTAAATGCACAAGCAGTAATTTCTCCGCATTGCAAGGTGCAATTCTGAAATTTTTTACTTTTTCCTGCTCCTCTTAGCATGAAAAAGAAGATTCAAAGAGAGTGAGATGCCAGCTCCTTTCATTCAGTCAGTAGCTTCAATCATTTCTGGTATATGAATAACATGATGTTTTCAATGGCAAAAATCAATGAATATTGTAAATGCACAAACAGTAATTTCTCCGCATTGCAAGGTGCAATTCTGAATTTTTTTGCTTTTTCCTGCTCCTCTTAGCATGATAAAGAAGATTCAAAGAGAGTGAGATGCCAGCTCCTTTCATTCAGTCAGTAGCTTCAATCATTTCTGGACGTTTTTCAATGGCAAAAATCAATGAATATTGTAAATGCACAAACAGTAATTTCTCCGCATTGCAAGGTGCAATTCTGAAATTTTTTGCTTTTTCCTGCTCCTCTTAGCATGATAAAGAAGATTCAAAGAGAGTGAGATGCCAGCTCCTTTCATTCAGTCAGTAGCTTCAATCATTTCTGGTATATGAATAACATGATGTTTTTCAATGGCAAAAATCAATGAATATTGTAAATGCACAAACAGTAATTTCTCCGCATTGCAAGGTGCAATTCTGAAATTTTTTGCTTTTTCCTGCTCCTCTTAGCATGATAAAGAAGATTCAAAGAGAGTGAGATGCCAGCTCCTTTCATTCAGTCAGTAGCTTCAATCATTTCTGGTATATGAATAACATGATGTTTTTCAATGGCAAAAATCAATGAATATTGTAAATGCACAAACAGTAATTTCTCCGCATTGCAAGGTGCAATTCTGAAATTTTTTGCCTTTTCCTGCTCCTCTTAGCATGATAAAGAAGATTCAAAGAGAGTGAGATGCCAGCTCCTTTCATTCAGTCAGTAGCTTCAATCATTTCTGGACGTTTTTCAATGGCAAAAATCAATGAATATTGTAAATGCACAAGCAGTAATTTCTCCGCATTGCAAGGTGCAATTCTGAAATTTTTTGCTTTTTCCTGCTCCTCTTAGCATGATAAAGAAGATTCAAAGAGACTGAGATGCCAGCTCCTTTCATTCAGTCAGTAGCTTCAATCATTTCTGGACGTTTTTCAATGGCAAAAATCAATGAATATTGTAAATGCACAAACAGTAATTTCTCCGCATTGCAAGGTGCAATTCTGAAATTTTTTACTTTTTCCTGCTCATCTTAGCATGAAAAAGAAGATTCAAAGAGAGTGAGATGCCAGCTCCTTTCATTCAGTCAGTAGCTTCAATCATTTCTGGTATATGAATAACATGATGTTTTTCAATGGCAAAAATCAATGAATATTGTAAATGCACAAACAGTAATTTCTCCGCATTGCAAGGTGCAATTCTGAAATTTTTTGCTTTTTCCTGCTCCTCTTAGCATGATAAAGAAGATTCAAAGAGAGTGAGATGCCAGCTCCTTTCATTCAGTCAGTAGCTTCAATCATTTCTGGACGTTTTTCAATGGCAAAAATCAATGAATATTGTAAATGCACAAACAGTAATTTCTCCGCATTGCAAGGTGCAATTCTGAAATTTTTTGCTTTTTCCTGCTCCTCTTAGCATGATAAAGAAGATTCAAAGAGAGTGAGATGCCAGCTCCTTTCATTCAGTCAGTAGCTTCAATCATTTCTGGTATATGAATAACATGATGTTTTTCAATGGCAAAAATCAATGAATATTGTAAATGCACAAACAGTAATTTCTCCGCATTGCAAGGTGCAATTCTGAAATTTTTTGCTTTTTCCTGCTCCTCTTAGCATGATAAAGAAGATTCAAAGAGAGTGAGATGCCAGCTCCTTTCATTCAGTCAGTAGCTTCAAACATTTCTGGACGTTTTTCAATGGCAAAAATCAATGAATATTGTAAATGCACAAACAGTAATTTCTCCGCATTGCAAGGTGCAATTCTGAAATTTTTTGCTTTTTCCTGCTCCTCTTAGCATGATAAAGAAGATTCAAAGAGAGTGAGATGCCAGCTCCTTTCATTCAGTCAGTAGCTTCAATCATTTCTGGTATATGAATAACATGATGTTTAACAATGGCAAAAATCAATGAATATTGTAAATGCACAAACAGTAATTTCTCCGCATTGCAAGGTGCAATTCTGAAATTTTTTGCTTTTTCCTGCTCCTCTTAGCATGATAAAGAAGATTCAAAGAGAGTGAGATGCCAGCTCCTTTCATTCAGTCAGTAGCTTCAATCATTTCTGGATGTTTTTCAATGGCAAAAATCAATGAATATTGTAAATGCACAAACAGTAATTTCTCCGCATTGCAAGGTGCAATTCTGAAATTTTTTGCTTTTTCCTGCTCCTCTTAGCATGATAAAGAAGATTCAAAGAGAGTGAGATGCCAGCTCCTTTCATTCAGTCAGTAGCTTCAATCATTTCTGGACGTTTTTCAACGGCAAAAATCAATGAATATTGTAAATGCACAAACAGTAATTTCTCCGCATTGCAAGGTGCAATTCTGAAATTTTTTGCTTTTTCCTGCTCCTCTTAGCATGATAAAGAAGATTCAAAGAGAGTGAGATGCCAGCTCCTTTCATTCAGTCAGTAGCTTCAATCATTTCTGGACGTTTTTCAATGGCAAAAATCAATGAATATTGTAAATGCACAAACAGTAATTTCTCCGCATTGCAAGGTGCAATTCTGAAATTTTTTGCTTTTTCCTGCTCCTCTTAGCATGATAAAGAAGATTCAAAGAGAGTGAGATGCCAGCTCCTTTCATTCAGTCAGTAGCTTCAATCATTTCTGGACGTTTTTCAATGGCAAAAATCAATGAATATTGTAAATGCACAAACAGTAATTTCTCCGTATTGCAAGGTGCAATTCTGAAATTTTTTGCTTTTTCCTGCTCCTCTTAGCATGATAAAGAAGATTCAAAGAGAGTGAGATGCCAGCTCCTTTCATTCAGTCAGTAGCTTCAATCATTTCTGGACGTTTTTCAATGGCAAAAATCAATGAATATTGTAAATGCACAAGCAGTAATTTCTCCGCATTGCAAGGTGCAATTCTGAAATTTTTTACTTTTTCCTGCTCCTCTTAGCATGAAAAAGAAGATTCAAAGAGAGTGAGATGCCAGCTCCTTTCATTCAGTCAGTAGCTTCAATCATTTCTGGTATATGAATAACATGATGTTTTCAATGGCAAAAATCAATGAATATTGTAAATGCACAAACAGTAATTTCTCCGCATTGCAAGGTGCAATTCTGAATTTTTTTGCTTTTTCCTGCTCCTCTTAGCATGATAAAGAAGATTCAAAGAGAGTGAGATGCCAGCTCCTTTCATTCAGTCAGTAGCTTCAATCATTTCTGGACGTTTTTCAATGGCAAAAATCAATGAATATTGTAAATGCACAAACAGTAATTTCTCCGCATTGCAAGGTGCAATTCTGAAATTTTTTGCTTTTTCCTGCTCCTCTTAGCATGATAAAGAAGATTCAAAGAGAGTGAGATGCCAGCTCCTTTCATTCAGTCAGTAGCTTCAATCATTTCTGGTATATGAATAACATGATGTTTTTCAATGGCAAAAATCAATGAATATTGTAAATGCACAAACAGTAATTTCTCCGCATTGCAAGGTGCAATTCTGAAATTTTTTGCTTTTTCCTGCTCCTCTTAGCATGATAAAGAAGATTCAAAGAGAGTGAGATGCCAGCTCCTTTCATTCAGTCAGTAGCTTCAATCATTTCTGGTATATGAATAACATGATGTTTTTCAATGGCAAAAATCAATGAATATTGTAAATGCACAAACAGTAATTTCTCCGCATTGCAAGGTGCAATTCTGAAATTTTTTGCCTTTTCCTGCTCCTCTTAGCATGATAAAGAAGATTCAAAGAGAGTGAGATGCCAGCTCCTTTCATTCAGTCAGTAGCTTCAATCATTTCTGGACGTTTTTCAATGGCAAAAATCAATGAATATTGTAAATGCACAAACAGTAATTTCTCCGCATTGCAAGGTGCAATTCTGAAATTTTTTGCTTTTTCCTGCTCCTCTTAGCATGATAAAGAAGATTCAAAGAGAGTGAGATGCCAGCTCCTTTCATTCAGTCAGTAGCTTCAAACATTTCTGGTATATGAATAACATGATGTTTTTCAATGGCAAAAATCAATGAATATTGTAAATGCACAAACAGTAATTTCTCCGCATTGCAAGGTGCAATTCTGAAATTTTTTGCTTTTTCCTGCTCCTCTTAGCATGATAAAGAAGATTCAAAGAGAGTGAGATGCCAGCTCCTTTCATTCAGTCAGTAGCTTCAATCATTTCTGGACGTTTTTCAATGGCAAAAATCAATGAATATTGTAAATGCACAAACAGTAATTTCTCCGCATTGCAAGGTGCAATTCTGAAATTTTTTGCTTTTTCCTGCTCCTCTTAGCATGATAAAGAAGATTCAAAGAGAGTGAGATGCCAGCTCCTTTCATTCAGTCAGTAGCTTCAATCATTTCTGGACGTTTTTCAATGGCAAAAATCAATGAATATTGTAAATGCACAAACTGCAATTTCTCCGCATTGCAAGGTGCAATTCTGAAATTTTTTGCTTTTTCCTGCTCCTCTTAGCATGATAAAGAAGATTCAAAGAGAGTGAGATGCCAGCTCCTTTCATTCAGTCAGTAGCTTCAATCATTTCTGGTATATGAATAACATGATGTTTTTCAATGGCAAAAATCAATGAATATTGTAAATGCACAAACAGTAATTTCTCCGCATTGCAAGGTGCAATTCTGAAATTTTTTGCTTTTTCCTGCTCCTCTTAGCATGATAAAGAAGATTCAAAGAGAGTGAGATGCCAGCTCCTTTCATTCAGTCAGTAGCTTCAATCATTTCTGGACGTTTTTCAATGGCAAAAATCATTGAATATTGTAAATGCACAAACAGTAATTTCTCCGCATTGCAAGGTGCAATTCTGAAATTTTTTACTTTTTCCTGCTCCTCTTAGCATGATAAAGAAGATTCAAAGAGAGTGAGATGCCAGCTCCTTTCATTCAGTCAGTAGCTTCAATCATTTCTGGTATATGAATAACATGTTGTTTTTCAATCGCAAAAATCAATGAATATTGTAAGTGCACAAACAGTAATTTCTCCGCATTGCAAGGTGCAATTCTGAAATGTTTTGCTTTTTCCTGCTCCTCTTAGCATGATAAAGAAGATTCAAAGAGAGTGAGATGCCAGCTCCTTTCATTCAGTCAGTAGCTTCAATCATTTCTGGACGTTTTTCAATGGCAAAAATCAATGAATATTGTAAATGCACAAACAGTAATTTCTCCGCATTGCAAGGTGAAATTCTGAAATTTTTTGCTTTTTCCTGCTCCTCTTAGCATGACAAAGAAGATTCAAAGAGAGTGAGATGCCAGATCCTTTCCTTCAGTCAGTAGCTTCAATCATTTCTGGTATATGAATAACATGATGTTTTTCAATGGCAAAAATCAATGAATTTTGTAAATGCAAAAACAGTAATTTCTCCGCATTGCAAGGCGCAATTCTGAAATTTTTTGCTTTTTCCTGCTCCTCTTAGCATGATAAAGAAGATTCAAAGAGAGTGAGATGCCAGCTCCTTTCATTCAGTCAGTAGCTTCAATCATTTCTGGACATTTTTCAATGGCAAAAATCAATGAATATTGTAAATGCACAAACAGTAATTTCTCCGCATTGCAAGGTGCAATTCTGAAATTTTTTGCTTTTTCCTGCTCCTCTTAGCATGATAAAGAAGATTCAAAGAGAGTGAGATGCCAGCTCCTTTCATTCAGTCAGTAGCTTCAATCATTTCTGGACGTTTTTCAATGGCAAAAATCATTGAATATTGTAAATGCACAAACAGTAATTTCTCCGCATTGCAAGGTGCAATTCTGAAATTTTTTACTTTTTCCTGCTCCTCTTAGCATGATAAAGAAGATTCAAAGAGAGTGAGATGCCAGCTCCTTTCATTCAGTCAGTAGCTTCAATCATTTCTGGTATATGAATAACATGATGTTTTTCAATCGCAAAAATCAATGAATATTGTAAGTGCACAAACAGTAATTTCTCCGCATTGCAAGATGCAATTCTGAAATGTTTTGCTTTTTCCTGCTCCTCTTAGCATGATAAAGAAGATTCAAAGAGAGTGAGATGCCAGCTCCTTTCATTCAGTCAGTAGCTTCAATCATTTCTGGACGTTTTTCAATGGCAAAAATCAATGAATATTGTAAATGCACAAACAGTAATTTCTCCGCATTGCAAGGTGAAATTCTGAAATTTTTTGCTTTTTCCTGCTCCTCTTAGCATGACAAAGAAGATTCAAAGAGAGTGAGATGCCAGATCCTTTCCTTCAGTCAGTAGCTTCAATCATTTCTGGTATATGAATAACATGATGTTTTTCAATGGCAAAAATCAATGAATTTTGTAAATGCAAAAACAGTAATTTCTCCGCATTGCAAGGCGCAATTCTGAAATTTTTTGCTTTTTCCTGCTCCTCTTAGCATGATAAAGAAGATTCAAAGAGAGTGAGATGCCAGCTCCTTTCATTCAGTCAGTAGCTTCAATCATTTCTGGACATTTTTCAATGGCAAAAATCAATGAATATTGTAAATGCACAAACAGTAATTTCTCCGCATTGCAAGGTGCAATTCTGAAATTTTTTGCTTTTTCCTGCTCCTCTTAGCATGATAAAGAAGATTCAAAGAGAGTGAGATGCCAGCTCCTTTCATTCAGTCAGTAGCTTCAATCATTTCTGGACGTTTTTCAATGGCAAAAATCAATGAATATTGTAAATGCACAAACAGTAATTTCTCCGCATTGCAAGGTGCAATTCTGAAATTTTTTGCTTTTTCCTGCTCCTCTTAGCATGATAAAGAAGATTCAAAGAGAGTGAGATGCCAGCTCCTTTCATTCACTCAGTAGCTTCAATCATTTTTGGTATATGAATAACATGATGTTTTTCAATGGCAAAAATCAATGAATATTGTAAATGCACAAACAGTAATTTCTCCGCATTGCAAGGTGCAATTCTGAAATTTTTTGCTTTTTCCTGCTCCTCTTAGCATGATAAAGAAGATTCAAAGAGAGTGAGATGCCAGCTCCTTTCATTCAGTCAGTAGCTTCAATCATTTCTGGACGTTTTTCAACGGCAAAAATCAATGAATATTGTAAATGCACAAACAGTAATTTCTCCGCATTGCAAGGTGCAATTCTGAAATTTTTTGCTTTTTCCTGCTCCTCTTAGCATGATAAAGAAGATTCAAAGAGAGTGAGATGCCAGCTCCTTTCATTCAGTCGGTAGGTTCAATCATTTCTGGACGTTTTTCAATGGCAAAAATCAATGAATATTGTAAATGCACAAACAGTAATTTCTCCGCATTGCAAGGTGCAATTCTGAAATTTTTTGCTTTTTCCTGCTCCTCTTAGCATGATAAAGAAGATTCAAAGAGAGTGAGATGCCAGCTCCTTTCATTCAGTCAGTAGCTTCAATCATTTCTGGACGTTTTTCAATGGCAAAAATCAATGAATATTGTAAATGCACAAACAGTAATTTCTCCGCATTGCAAGGTGCAATTCTGAAATTTTTTGCTTTTTCCTGCTCCTCTTAGCATGATAAAGAAGATTCAAAGAGAGTGAGATGCCAGCTCCTTTCATTCAGTCAGTAGCTTCAATCATTTCTGGACGTTTTTCAATGGCAAAAATCAATGTATATTGTAAATGCACAAACAGTAATTTCTCCGCATTGCAAGGTGCAATTCTGAAATTTTTTGCTTTTTCCTGCTCCTCTTAGCATGATAAAGAAGATTCAAAGAGAGTGAGATGCCAGCTCCTTTCATTCAGTCGGTAGGTTCAATCATTTCTGGACGTTTTTCAATGGCAAAAATCAATGAATATTGTAAATGCACAAACAGTAATTTCTCCGCATTGCAAGGTGCAATTCTGAAATTTTTTGCTTTTTCCTGCTCCTCTTAGCATGATAAAGAAGATTCAAAGAGAGTGAGATGCCAGCTCCTTTCATTCAGTCAGTAGCTTCAATCATTTCTGGACGTTTTTCAATGGCAAAAATCAATGAATATTGTAAATGCACAAACAGTAATTTCTCCGCATTGCAAGGTGCAATTCTGAAATTTTTTGCTTTTTCCTGCTCCTCTTAGCATGATAAAGAAGATTCAAAGAGAGTGAGATGCCAGCTCCTTTCATTCAGTCAGTAGCTTCAATCATTTCTGGACATTTTTCAATGGCAAAAATCAATGTATATTGTAAATGCACAAACAGTAATTTCTCCGCATTGCAAGGTGCAATTCTGAAATTTTTTGCTTTTTCCTGCTCCTCTTAGCATGATAAAGAAGATTCAAAGAGAGTGAGATGCCAGCTCCTTTCATTCAGTCAGTAGCTTCAATCATTTCTGGACGTTTTTCAATGGCAAAAATCAATGAATATTGTAAATGCACAAACAGTAATTTCTCCGCATTGCAAGGTGCAATTCTGAAATTTTTTGCTTTTTCCTGCTCCTCTTAGCATGATAAAGAAGATTCAAAGAGAGTGAGATGCCAGCTCCTTTCATTCAGTCAGTAGCTTCAATCATCTCTGGTATATGAATAACATGATGTTTTTCAATGGCAAAAATCAATGAATATTGTAAATGCACAAACAGTAATTTCTCCGCATTTCAAGGTGCAATTCTGAAATTTTTTGCTTTTTCCTGCTCCTCTTAGCATGATAAAGAAGATTCAAAGAGAGTGAGATGCCAGCTCCTTTCATTCAGTCAGTAGCTTCAATCATTTCTGGTATATGAATAACATGATGTTTTTCAATGGCAAAAATCAATGAATATTGTAAATGCACAAACAGTAATTTATTCGCATTGCAAGGTGCAATTCTGAAATTTTTTGCTTTTTCCTGCTCCTCTTAGCATGATAAAGAAGATTCAAAGAGAGTGAGATGCCAGCTCCTTTCATTCAGTCAGTAGCTTCAAACATTTCTGGTATATGAATAACATGATGTTTTTCAATGGCAAAAATCAATGAATATTGTAAATGCACAAACAGTAATTTCTCCGCATTGCAAGGTGCAATTCTGAAATTTTTTGCCTTTTCCTGCTCCTCTTAGCATGATAAAGAAGATTCAAAGAGAGTGAGATGCCAGCTCCTTTCATTCAGTCAGTAGCTTCAATCATTTCTGGACGTTTTTCAATGGCAAAAATCAATGAATATTGTAAATGCACAAACAGTAATTTCTCCGCATTGCAAGGTGCAATTCTGAAATTTTTTGCTTTTTCCTGCTCCTCTTAGCATGATAAAGAAGATTCAAAGAGAGTGAGATGCCAGCTCCTTTCATTCAGTCAGTAGCTTCAAACATTTCTGGTATATGAATAACATGATGTTTTTCAATGGCAAAAATCAATGAATATTGTAAATGCACAAACAGTAATTTCTCCGCATTGCAAGGTGCAATTCTGAAATTTTTTGCTTTTTCCTGCTCCTCTTAGCATGATAAAGAAGATTCAAAGAGAGTGAGATGCCAGCTCCTTTCATTCAGTCAGTAGCTTCAATCATTTCTGGACGTTTTTCAATGGCAAAAATCAATGAATATTGTAAATGCACAAACAGTAATTTCTCCGCATTGCAAGGTGCAATTCTGAAATTTTTTGCTTTTTCCTGCTCCTCTTAGCATGATAAAGAAGATTCAAAGAGAGTGAGATGCCAGCTCCTTTCATTCAGTCAGTAGCTTCAATCATTTCTGGTATATGAATAACATGATGTTTTTCAATGGCAAAAATCAATGAATATTGTAAATGCACAAACAGTAATTTCTCCGCATTGCAAGGTGCAATTCTGAAATTTTTTGCTTTTTCCTGCTCCTCTTAGCATGATAAAGAAGATTCAAAGAGAGTGAGATGCCAGCTCCTTTCATTCAGTCAGTAGCTTCAATCATTTCTGGACGTTTTTCAATGGCAAAAATCAATGAATATTGTAAATGCACAAACAGTAATTTCTCCGCATTGCAAGGTGCAATTCTGAAATTTTTTGCTTTTTCCTGCTCCTTTTAGCATGATAAAGAAGATTCAAAGAGAGTGACATGCCAGCTCCTTTCATTCAGTCAGTAGCTTCAAACATTTCTGGTATATGAATAACATGATGTTTTTCAATGGCAAAAATCAATGAATATTGTAAATGCACAAACAGTAATTTCTCCGCATTGCAAGGAGCAATTCTGAAATTTTTTGCATTTTCCTGCTCCTCTTAGCATGATAAAGAAGATTCAAAGAGAGTGAGATGCCAGCTCCTTTCATTCAGTCAGTAGCTTCAATCATTTCTGGACGTTTTTCAATGGCAAAAATCAATGAATATTGTAAATGCACAAACAGTAATTTCTCCGCATTGCAAGGTGCAATTCTGAAATTTTTTGCTTTTTCCTGCTCCTCTTAGCATGATAAAGAAGATTCAAAGAGAGTGAGATGCCAGCTCCTTTCATTCAGTCAGAAGCTTCAAACATTTCTGGACGTTTTTCTATGGCAAAAATCAATGAATATTGTAAATGCACAAACAGTAATTTCTCCGCATTGCAAGGTGCAATTCTGAAATTTTTTGCTTTTTCCTGCTCCTCTTAGCATGATAAAGAAGATTCAAAGAGAGTGAGATGCCAGCTCCTTTCATTCAGTCAGTAGCTTCAATCATTTCTGGTATATGAATAACATGATGTTTAACAATGGCAAAAATCAATGAATATTGTAAATGCACAAACAGTAATTTCTCCGCATTGCAAGGTGCAATTCTGAAATTTTTTGCTTTTTCCTGCTCCTCTTAGCATGATAAAGAAGATTCAAAGAGAGTGAGATGCCAGCTCCTTTCATTCAGTCAGTAGCTTCAATCATTTCTGGATGTTTTTCAATGGCAAAAATCAATGAATATTGTAAATGCACAAACAGTAATTTCTCCGCATTGCAAGGTGCAATTCTGAAATTTTTTGCTTTTTCCTGCTCCTCTTAGCATGATAAAGAAGATTCAAAGAGAGTGAGATGCCAGCTCCTTTCATTCAGTCAGTAGCTTCAATCATTTCTGGACGTTTTTCAACGGCAAAAATCAATGAATATTGTAAATGCACAAACAGTAATTTCTCCGCATTGCAAGGTGCAATTCTGAAATTTTTTGCTTTTTCCTGCTCCTCTTAGCATGATAAAGAAGATTCAAAGAGAGTGAGATGCCAGCTCCTTTCATTCAGTCAGTAGCTTCAATCATTTCTGGACGTTTTTCAATGGCAAAAATCAATGAATATTGTAAATGCACAAACAGTAATTTCTCCGCATTGCAAGGTGCAATTCTGAAATTTTTTGCTTTTTCCTGCTCCTCTTAGCATGATAAAGAAGATTCAAACAGAGTGAGATGCCAGCTCCTTTCATTCAGTCAGTAGCTTCAATCATTTCTGGACGTTTTTCAATGGCAAAAATCAATGAATATTGTAAATGCACAAACAGTAATTTCTCCGTATTGCAAGGTGCAATTCTGAAATTTTTTGCTTTTTCCTGCTCCTCTTAGCATGATAAAGAAGATTCAAAGAGAGTGAGATGCCAGCTCCTTTCATTCAGTCAGTAGCTTCAATCATTTCTGGACGTTTTTCAATGGCAAAAATCAATGAATATTGTAAATGCACAAGCAGTAATTTCTCCGCATTGCAAGGTGCAATTCTGAAATTTTTTGCTTTTTCCTGCTCCTCTTAGCATGATAAAGAAGATTCAAAGAGACTGAGATGCCAGCTCCTTTCATTCAGTCAGTAGCTTCAATCATTTCTGGACGTTTTTCAATGGCAAAAATCAATGAATATTGTAAATGCACAAACAGTAATTTCTCCGCATTGCAAGGTGCAATTCTGAAATTTTTTACTTTTTCCTGCTCATCTTAGCATGAAAAAGAAGATTCAAAGAGAGTGAGATGCCAGCTCCTTTCATTCAGTCAGTAGCTTCAATCATTTCTGGTATATGAATAACATGATGTTTTTCAATGGCAAAAATCAATGAATATTGTAAATGCACAAACAGTAATTTCTCCGCATTGCAAGGTGCAATTCTGAAATTTTTTGCTTTTTCCTGCTCCTCTTAGCATGATAAAGAAGATTCAAAGATAGTGAGATGCCAGCTCCTTTCATTCAGTCAGTAGCTTCAATCATTTCTGGACGTTTTTCAATGGCAAAAATCAATGAATATTGTAAATGCACAAACAGTAATTTCTCCGCATTGCAAGGTGCAATTCTGAAATTTTTTGCTTTTTCCTGCTCCTCTTAGCATGATAAAGAAGATTCAAAGAGAGTGAGATGCCAGCTCCTTTCATTCAGTCAGTAGCTTCAATCATTTCTGGTATATGAATAACATGATGTTTTTCAATGGCAAAAATCAATGAATATTGTAAATGCACAAACAGTAATTTCTCCGCATTGCAAGGTGCAATTCTGAAATTTTTTGCTTTTTCCTGCTCCTCTTAGCATGATAAAGAAGATTCAAAGAGAGTGAGATGCCAGCTCCTTTCATTCAGTCAGTAGCTTCAAACATTTCTGGACGTTTTTCAATGGCAAAAATCAATGAATATTGTAAATGCACAAACAGTAATTTCTCCGCATTGCAAGGTGCAATTCTGAAATTTTTTGCTTTTTCCTGCTCCTCTTAGCATGATAAAGAAGATTCAAAGAGAGTGAGATGCCAGCTCCTTTCATTCAGTCAGTAGCTTCAATCATTTCTGGTATATGAATAACATGATGTTTAACAATGGCAAAAATCAATGAATATTGTAAATGCACAAACAGTAATTTCTCCGCATTGCAAGGTGCAATTCTGAAATTTTTTGCTTTTTCCTGCTCCTCTTAGCATGATAAAGAAGGTTCAAAGAGAGTGAGATGCCAGCTCCTTTCATTCAGTCAGTAGCTTCAATCATTTCTGGATGTTTTTCAATGGCAAAAATCAATGAATATTGTAAATGCACAAACAGTAATTTCTCCGCATTGCAAGGTGCAATTCTGAAATTTTTTGCTTTTTCCTGCTCCTCTTAGCATGATAAAGAAGATTCAAAGAGAGTGAGATGCCAGCTCCTTTCATTCAGTCAGTAGCTTCAATCATTTCTGGACGTTTTTCAACGGCAAAAATCAATGAATATTGTAAATGCACAAACAGTAATTTCTCCGCATTGCAAGGTGCAATTCTGAAATTTTTTGCTTTTTCCTGCTCCTCTTAGCATGATAAAGAAGATTCAAAGAGAGTGAGATGCCAGCTCCTTTCATTCAGTCAGTAGCTTCAATCATTTCTGGACGTTTTTCAATGGCAAAAATCAATGAATATTGTAAATGCACAAACAGTAATTTCTCCGCATTGCAAGGTGCAATTCTGAAATTTTTTGCTTTTTCCTGCTCCTCTTAGCATGATAAAGAAGATTCAAAGAGAGTGAGATGCCAGCTCCTTTCATTCAGTCAGTAGCTTCAATCATTTCTGGACGTTTTTCAATGGCAAAAATCAATGAATATTGTAAATGCACAAACAGTAATTTCTCCGTATTGCAAGGTGCAATTCTGAAATTTTTTGCTTTTTCCTGCTCCTCTTAGCATGATAAAGAAGATTCAAAGAGAGTGAGATGCCAGCTCCTTTCATTCAGTCAGTAGCTTCAATCATTTCTGGACGTTTTTCAATGGCAAAAATCAATGAATATTGTAAATGCACAAGCAGTAATTTCTCCGCATTGCAAGGTGCAATTCTGAAATTTTTTACTTTTTCCTGCTCCTCTTAGCATGAAAAAGAAGATTCAAAGAGAGTGAGATGCCAGCTCCTTTCATTCAGTCAGTAGCTTCAATCATTTCTGGTATATGAATAACATGATGTTTTCAATGGCAAAAATCAATGAATATTGTAAATGCACAAACAGTAATTTCTCCGCATTGCAAGGTGCAATTCTGAATTTTTTTGCTTTTTCCTGCTCCTCTTAGCATGATAAAGAAGATTCAAAGAGAGTGAGATGCCAGCTCCTTTCATTCAGTCAGTAGCTTCAATCATTTCTGGACGTTTTTCAATGGCAAAAATCAATGAATATTGTAAATGCACAAACAGTAATTTCTCCGCATTGCAAGGTGCAATTCTGAAATTTTTTGCTTTTTCCTGCTCCTCTTAGCATGATAAAGAAGATTCAAAGAGAGTGAGATGCCAGCTCCTTTCATTCAGTCAGTAGCTTCAATCATTTCTGGTATATGAATAACATGATGTTTTTCAATGGCAAAAATCAATGAATATTGTAAATGCACAAACAGTAATTTCTCCGCATTGCAAGGTGCAATTCTGAAATTTTTTGCTTTTTCCTGCTCCTCTTAGCATGATAAAGAAGATTCAAAGAGAGTGAGATGCCAGCTCCTTTCATTCAGTCAGTAGCTTCAATCATTTCTGGTATATGAATAACATGATGTTTTTCAATGGCAAAAATCAATGAATATTGTAAATGCACAAACAGTAATTTCTCCGCATTGCAAGGTGCAATTCTGAAATTTTTTGCCTTTTCCTGCTCCTCTTAGCATGATAAAGAAGATTCAAAGAGAGTGAGATGCCAGCTCCTTTCATTCAGTCAGTAGCTTCAATCATTTCTGGACGTTTTTCAATGGCAAAAATCAATGAATATTGTAAATGCACAAGCAGTAATTTCTCCGCATTGCAAGGTGCAATTCTGAAATTTTTTGCTTTTTCCTGCTCCTCTTAGCATGATAAAGAAGATTCAAAGAGACTGAGATGCCAGCTCCTTTCATTCAGTCAGTAGCTTCAATCATTTCTGGACGTTTTTCAATGGCAAAAATCAATGAATATTGTAAATGCACAAACAGTAATTTCTCCGCATTGCAAGGTGCAATTCTGAAATTTTTTACTTTTTCCTGCTCATCTTAGCATGAAAAAGAAGATTCAAAGAGAGTGAGATGCCAGCTCCTTTCATTCAGTCAGTAGCTTCAATCATTTCTGGTATATGAATAACATGATGTTTTTCAATGGCAAAAATCAATGAATATTGTAAATGCACAAACAGTAATTTCTCCGCATTGCAAGGTGCAATTCTGAAATTTTTTGCTTTTTCCTGCTCCTCTTAGCATGATAAAGAAGATTCAAAGAGAGTGAGATGCCAGCTCCTTTCATTCAGTCAGTAGCTTCAATCATTTCTGGACGTTTTTCAATGGCAAAAATCAATGAATATTGTAAATGCACAAACAGTAATTTCTCCGCATTGCAAGGTGCAATTCTGAAATTTTTTGCTTTTTCCTGCTCCTCTTAGCATGATAAAGAAGATTCAAAGAGAGTGAGATGCCAGCTCCTTTCATTCAGTCAGTAGCTTCAATCATTTCTGGTATATGAATAACATGATGTTTTTCAATGGCAAAAATCAATGAATATTGTAAATGCACAAACAGTAATTTCTCCGCATTGCAAGGTGCAATTCTGAAATTTTTTGCTTTTTCCTGCTCCTCTTAGCATGATAAAGAAGATTCAAAGAGAGTGAGATGCCAGCTCCTTTCATTCAGTCAGTAGCTTCAATCATTTCTGGACGTTTTTCAATGGCAAAAATCAATGAATATTGTAAATGCACAAACAGTAATTTCTCCGCATTGCAAGGTGCAATTCTGAAATTTTTTGCTTTTTCCTGCTCCTCTTAGCATGATAAAGAAGATTCAAAGAGAGTGAGATGCCAGCTCCTTTCATTCAGTCAGAAGCTTCAAACATTTCTGGACGTTTTTCTATGGCAAAAATCAATGAATATTGTAAATGCACAAACAGTAATTTCTCCGCATTGCAAGGTGCAATTCTGAAATTTTTTGCTTTTTCCTGCTCCTCTTAGCATGATAAAGAAGATTCAAAGAGAGTGAGATGCCAGCTCCTTTCATTCAGTCAGTAGCTTCAATCATTTCTGGTATATGAATAACATGATGTTTAACAATGGCAAAAATCAATGAATATTGTAAATGCACAAACAGTAATTTCTCCGCATTGCAAGGTGCAATTCTGAAATTTTTTGCTTTTTCCTGCTCCTCTTAGCATGATAAAGAAGATTCAAAGAGAGTGAGATGCCAGCTCCTTTCATTCAGTCAGTAGCTTCAATCATTTCTGGATGTTTTTCAATGGCAAAAATCAATGAATATTGTAAATGCACAAACAGTAATTTCTCCGCATTGCAAGGTGCAATTCTGAAATTTTTTGCTTTTTCCTGCTCCTCTTAGCATGATAAAGAAGATTCAAAGAGAGTGAGATGCCAGCTCCTTTCATTCAGTCAGTAGCTTCAATCATTTCTGGACGTTTTTCAACGGCAAAAATCAATGAATATTGTAAATGCACAAACAGTAATTTCTCCGCATTGCAAGGTGCAATTCTGAAATTTTTTGCTTTTTCCTGCTCCTCTTAGCATGATAAAGAAGATTCAAAGAGAGTGAGATGCCAGCTCCTTTCATTCAGTCAGTAGCTTCAATCATTTCTGGACGTTTTTCAATGGCAAAAATCAATGAATATTGTAAATGCACAAACAGTAATTTCTCCGCATTGCAAGGTGCAATTCTGAAATTTTTTGCTTTTTCCTGCTCCTCTTAGCATGATAAAGAAGATTCAAACAGAGTGAGATGCCAGCTCCTTTCATTCAGTCAGTAGCTTCAATCATTTCTGGACGTTTTTCAATGGCAAAAATCAATGAATATTGTAAATGCACAAACAGTAATTTCTCCGTATTGCAAGGTGCAATTCTGAAATTTTTTGCTTTTTCCTGCTCCTCTTAGCATGATAAAGAAGATTCAAAGAGAGTGAGATGCCAGCTCCTTTCATTCAGTCAGTAGCTTCAATCATTTCTGGACGTTTTTCAATGGCAAAAATCAATGAATATTGTAAATGCACAAGCAGTAATTTCTCCGCATTGCAAGGTGCAATTCTGAAATTTTTTGCTTTTTCCTGCTCCTCTTAGCATGATAAAGAAGATTCAAAGAGACTGAGATGCCAGCTCCTTTCATTCAGTCAGTAGCTTCAATCATTTCTGGACGTTTTTCAATGGCAAAAATCAATGAATATTGTAAATGCACAAACAGTAATTTCTCCGCATTGCAAGGTGCAATTCTGAAATTTTTTACTTTTTCCTGCTCATCTTAGCATGAAAAAGAAGATTCAAAGAGAGTGAGATGCCAGCTCCTTTCATTCAGTCAGTAGCTTCAATCATTTCTGGTATATGAATAACATGATGTTTTTCAATGGCAAAAATCAATGAATATTGTAAATGCACAAACAGTAATTTCTCCGCATTGCAAGGTGCAATTCTGAAATTTTTTGCTTTTTCCTGCTCCTCTTAGCATGATAAAGAAGATTCAAAGATAGTGAGATGCCAGCTCCTTTCATTCAGTCAGTAGCTTCAATCATTTCTGGACGTTTTTCAATGGCAAAAATCAATGAATATTGTAAATGCACAAACAGTAATTTCTCCGCATTGCAAGGTGCAATTCTGAAATTTTTTGCTTTTTCCTGCTCCTCTTAGCATGATAAAGAAGATTCAAAGAGAGTGAGATGCCAGCTCCTTTCATTCAGTCAGTAGCTTCAATCATTTCTGGTATATGAATAACATGATGTTTTTCAATGGCAAAAATCAATGAATATTGTAAATGCACAAACAGTAATTTCTCCGCATTGCAAGGTGCAATTCTGAAATTTTTTGCTTTTTCCTGCTCCTCTTAGCATGATAAAGAAGATTCAAAGAGAGTGAGATGCCAGCTCCTTTCATTCAGTCAGTAGCTTCAAACATTTCTGGACGTTTTTCAATGGCAAAAATCAATGAATATTGTAAATGCACAAACAGTAATTTCTCCGCATTGCAAGGTGCAATTCTGAAATTTTTTGCTTTTTCCTGCTCCTCTTAGCATGATAAAGAAGATTCAAAGAGAGTGAGATGCCAGCTCCTTTCATTCAGTCAGTAGCTTCAATCATTTCTGGTATATGAATAACATGATGTTTAACAATGGCAAAAATCAATGAATATTGTAAATGCACAAACAGTAATTTCTCCGCATTGCAAGGTGCAATTCTGAAATTTTTTGCTTTTTCCTGCTCCTCTTAGCATGATAAAGAAGGTTCAAAGAGAGTGAGATGCCAGCTCCTTTCATTCAGTCAGTAGCTTCAATCATTTCTGGATGTTTTTCAATGGCAAAAATCAATGAATATTGTAAATGCACAAACAGTAATTTCTCCGCATTGCAAGGTGCAATTCTGAAATTTTTTGCTTTTTCCTGCTCCTCTTAGCATGATAAAGAAGATTCAAAGAGAGTGAGATGCCAGCTCCTTTCATTCAGTCAGTAGCTTCAATCATTTCTGGACGTTTTTCAACGGCAAAAATCAATGAATATTGTAAATGCACAAACAGTAATTTCTCCGCATTGCAAGGTGCAATTCTGAAATTTTTTGCTTTTTCCTGCTCCTCTTAGCATGATAAAGAAGATTCAAAGAGAGTGAGATGCCAGCTCCTTTCATTCAGTCAGTAGCTTCAATCATTTCTGGACGTTTTTCAATGGCAAAAATCAATGAATATTGTAAATGCACAAACAGTAATTTCTCCGCATTGCAAGGTGCAATTCTGAAATTTTTTGCTTTTTCCTGCTCCTCTTAGCATGATAAAGAAGATTCAAAGAGAGTGAGATGCCAGCTCCTTTCATTCAGTCAGTAGCTTCAATCATTTCTGGACGTTTTTCAATGGCAAAAATCAATGAATATTGTAAATGCACAAACAGTAATTTCTCCGTATTGCAAGGTGCAATTCTGAAATTTTTTGCTTTTTCCTGCTCCTCTTAGCATGATAAAGAAGATTCAAAGAGAGTGAGATGCCAGCTCCTTTCATTCAGTCAGTAGCTTCAATCATTTCTGGACGTTTTTCAATGGCAAAAATCAATGAATATTGTAAATGCACAAGCAGTAATTTCTCCGCATTGCAAGGTGCAATTCTGAAATTTTTTACTTTTTCCTGCTCCTCTTAGCATGAAAAAGAAGATTCAAAGAGAGTGAGATGCCAGCTCCTTTCATTCAGTCAGTAGCTTCAATCATTTCTGGTATATGAATAACATGATGTTTTCAATGGCAAAAATCAATGAATATTGTAAATGCACAAACAGTAATTTCTCCGCATTGCAAGGTGCAATTCTGAATTTTTTTGCTTTTTCCTGCTCCTCTTAGCATGATAAAGAAGATTCAAAGAGAGTGAGATGCCAGCTCCTTTCATTCAGTCAGTAGCTTCAATCATTTCTGGACGTTTTTCAATGGCAAAAATCAATGAATATTGTAAATGCACAAACAGTAATTTCTCCGCATTGCAAGGTGCAATTCTGAAATTTTTTGCTTTTTCCTGCTCCTCTTAGCATGATAAAGAAGATTCAAAGAGAGTGAGATGCCAGCTCCTTTCATTCAGTCAGTAGCTTCAATCATTTCTGGTATATGAATAACATGATGTTTTTCAATGGCAAAAATCAGTGAATATTGTAAATGCACAAACAGTAATTTCTCCGCATTGCAAGGTGCAATTCTGAAATTTTTTGCTTTTTCCTGCTCCTCTTAGCATGATAAAGAAGATTCAAAGAGAGTGAGATGCCAGCTCCTTTCATTCAGTCAGTAGCTTCAATCATTTCTGGTATATGAATAACATGATGTTTTTCAATGGCAAAAATCAATGAATATTGTAAATGCACAAACAGTAATTTCTCCGCATTGCAAGGTGCAATTCTGAAATTTTTTGCCTTTTCCTGCTCCTCTTAGCATGATAAAGAAGATTCAAAGAGAGTGAGATGCCAGCTCCTTTCATTCAGTCAGTAGCTTCAATCATTTCTGGACGTTTTTCAATGGCAAAAATCAATGAATATTGTAAATGCACAAGCAGTAATTTCTCCGCATTGCAAGGTGCAATTCTGAAATTTTTTGCTTTTTCCTGCTCCTCTTAGCATGATAAAGAAGATTCAAAGAGACTGAGATGCCAGCTCCTTTCATTCAGTCAGTAGCTTCAATCATTTCTGGACGTTTTTCAATGGCAAAAATCAATGAATATTGTAAATGCACAAACAGTAATTTCTCCGCATTGCAAGGTGCAATTCTGAAATTTTTTACTTTTTCCTGCTCATCTTAGCATGAAAAAGAAGATTCAAAGAGAGTGAGATGCCAGCTCCTTTCATTCAGTCAGTAGCTTCAATCATTTCTGGTATATGAATAACATGATGTTTTTCAATGGCAAAAATCAATGAATATTGTAAATGCACAAACAGTAATTTCTCCGCATTGCAAGGTGCAATTCTGAAATTTTTTGCTTTTTCCTGCTCCTCTTAGCATGATAAAGAAGATTCAAAGAGAGTGAGATGCCAGCTCCTTTCATTCAGTCAGTAGCTTCAATCATTTCTGGACGTTTTTCAATGGCAAAAATCAATGAATATTGTAAATGCACAAACAGTAATTTCTCCGCATTGCAAGGTGCAATTCTGAAATTTTTTGCTTTTTCCTGCTCCTCTTAGCATGATAAAGAAGATTCAAAGAGAGTGAGATGCCAGCTCCTTTCATTCAGTCAGTAGCTTCAATCATTTCTGGTATATGAATAACATGATGTTTTTCAATGGCAAAAATCAATGAATATTGTAAATGCACAAACAGTAATTTCTCCGCATTGCAAGGTGCAATTCTGAAATTTTTTGCTTTTTCCTGCTCCTCTTAGCATGATAAAGAAGATTCAAAGAGAGTGAGATGCCAGCTCCTTTCATTCAGTCAGTAGCTTCAAACATTTCTGGACGTTTTTCAATGGCAAAAATCAATGAATATTGTAAATGCACAAACAGTAATTTCTCCGCATTGCAAGGTGCAATTCTGAAATTTTTTGCTTTTTCCTGCTCCTCTTAGCATGATAAAGAAGATTCAAAGAGAGTGAGATGCCAGCTCCTTTCATTCAGTCAGTAGCTTCAATCATTTCTGGTATATGAATAACATGATGTTTAACAATGGCAAAAATCAATGAATATTGTAAATGCACAAACAGTAATTTCTCCGCATTGCAAGGTGCAATTCTGAAATTTTTTGCTTTTTCCTGCTCCTCTTAGCATGATAAAGAAGATTCAAAGAGAGTGAGATGCCAGCTCCTTTCATTCAGTCAGTAGCTTCAATCATTTCTGGATGTTTTTCAATGGCAAAAATCAATGAATATTGTAAATGCACAAACAGTAATTTCTCCGCATTGCAAGGTGCAATTCTGAAATTTTTTGCTTTTTCCTGCTCCTCTTAGCATGATAAAGAAGATTCAAAGAGAGTGAGATGCCAGCTCCTTTCATTCAGTCAGTAGCTTCAATCATTTCTGGACGTTTTTCAACGGCAAAAATCAATGAATATTGTAAATGCACAAACAGTAATTTCTCCGCATTGCAAGGTGCAATTCTGAAATTTTTTGCTTTTTCCTGCTCCTCTTAGCATGATAAAGAAGATTCAAAGAGAGTGAGATGCCAGCTCCTTTCATTCAGTCAGTAGCTTCAATCATTTCTGGACGTTTTTCAATGGCAAAAATCAATGAATATTGTAAATGCACAAACAGTAATTTCTCCGCATTGCAAGGTGCAATTCTGAAATTTTTTGCTTTTTCCTGCTCCTCTTAGCATGATAAAGAAGATTCAAAGAGAGTGAGATGCCAGCTCCTTTCATTCAGTCAGTAGCTTCAATCATTTCTGGACGTTTTTCAATGGCAAAAATCAATGAATATTGTAAATGCACAAACAGTAATTTCTCCGTATTGCAAGGTGCAATTCTGAAATTTTTTGCTTTTTCCTGCTCCTCTTAGCATGATAAAGAAGATTCAAAGAGAGTGAGATGCCAGCTCCTTTCATTCAGTCAGTAGCTTCAATCATTTCTGGACGTTTTTCAATGGCAAAAATCAATGAATATTGTAAATGCACAAGCAGTAATTTCTCCGCATTGCAAGGTGCAATTCTGAAATTTTTTACTTTTTCCTGCTCCTCTTAGCATGAAAAAGAAGATTCAAAGAGAGTGAGATGCCAGCTCCTTTCATTCAGTCAGTAGCTTCAATCATTTCTGGTATATGAATAACATGATGTTTTCAATGGCAAAAATCAATGAATATTGTAAATGCACAAACAGTAATTTCTCCGCATTGCAAGGTGCAATTCTGAATTTTTTTGCTTTTTCCTGCTCCTCTTAGCATGATAAAGAAGATTCAAAGAGAGTGAGATGCCAGCTCCTTTCATTCAGTCAGTAGCTTCAATCATTTCTGGACGTTTTTCAATGGCAAAAATCAATGAATATTGTAAATGCACAAACAGTAATTTCTCCGCATTGCAAGGTGCAATTCTGAAATTTTTTGCTTTTTCCTGCTCCTCTTAGCATGATAAAGAAGATTCAAAGAGAGTGAGATGCCAGCTCCTTTCATTCAGTCAGTAGCTTCAATCATTTCAGGTATATGAATAACATGATGTTTTTCAATGGCAAAAATCAATGAATATTGTAAATGCACAAACAGTAATTTCTCCGCATTGCAAGGTGCAATTCTGAAATTTTTTGCTTTTTCCTGCTCCTCTTAGCATGATAAAGAAGATTCAAAGAGAGTGAGATGCCAGCTCCTTTCATTCAGTCAGTAGCTTCAATCATTTCTGGACGTTTTTCAATGGCAAAAATCAATGAATATTGTAAATGCACAAACAGTAATTTCTCCGCATTGCAAGGTGCAATTCTGAAATTTTTTGCTTTTTCCTGCTCCTCTTAGCATGATAAAGAAGATTCAAAGAGAGTGAGATGCCAGCTCCTTTCATTCAGTCAGTAGCTTCAATCATTTCTGGACGTTTTTCAATGGCAAAAATCAATGAATATTGTAAATGCACAAACTGCAATTTCTCCGCATTGCAAGGTGCAATTCTGAAATTTTTTGCTTTTTCCTGCTCCTCTTAGCATGATAAAGAAGATTCAAAGAGAGTGAGATGCCAGCTCCTTTCATTCAGTCAGTAGCTTCAATCATTTCTGGTATATGAATAACATGATGTTTTTCAATGGCAAAAATCAATGAATATTGTAAATGCACAAACAGTAATTTCTCCGCATTGCAAGGTGCAATTCTGAAATTTTTTGCTTTTTCCTGCTCCTCTTAGCATGATAAAGAAGATTCAAAGAGAGTGAGATGCCAGCTCCTTTCATTCAGTCAGTAGCTTCAATCATTTCTGGACGTTTTTCAATGGCAAAAATCATTGAATATTGTAAATGCACAAACAGTAATTTCTCCGCATTGCAAGGTGCAATTCTGAAATTTTTTACTTTTTCCTGCTCCTCTTAGCATGATAAAGAAGATTCAAAGAGAGTGAGATGCCAGCTCCTTTCATTCAGTCAGTAGCTTCAATCATTTCTGGTATATGAATAACATGATGTTTTTCAATCGCAAAAATCAATGAATATTGTAAGTGCACAAACAGTAATTTCTCCGCATTGCAAGGTGCAATTCTGAAATGTTTTGCTTTTTCCTGCTCCTCTTAGCATGATAAAGAAGATTCAAAGAGAGTGAGATGCCAGCTCCTTTCATTCAGTCAGTAGCTTCAATCATTTCTGGACGTTTTTCAATGGCAAAAATCAATGAATATTGTAAATGCACAAACAGTAATTTCTCCGCATTGCAAGGTGCAATTCTGAAATTTTTTGCTTTTTCCTGCTCCTCTTAGCATGACAAAGAAGATTCAAAGAGAGCGAGATGCCAGATCCTTTCCTTCAGTCAGTAGCTTCAATCATTTCTGGTATATGAATAACATGATGTTTTTCAATGGCAAAAATCAATGAATTTTGTAAATGCAAAAACAGTAATTTCTCCGCATTGCAAGGCGCAATTCTGAAATTTTTTGCTTTTTCCTGCTCCTCTTAGCATGATAAAGAAGATTCAAAGAGAGTGAGATGCCAGCTCCTTTCATTCAGTCAGTAGCTTCAATCATTTCTGGACATTTTTCAATGGCAAAAATCAATGAATATTGTAAATGCACAAACAGTAATTTCTCCGCATTGCAAGGTGCAATTCTGAAATTTTTTGCTTTTTCCTGCTCCTCTTAGCATGATAAAGAAGATTCAAAGAGAGTGAGATGCCAGCTCCTTTCATTCAGTCAGTAGCTTCAATCATTTCTGGACGTTTTTCAATGGCAAAAATCAATGAATATTGTAAATGCACAAACAGTAATTTCTCCGCATTGCAAGGTGCAATTCTGAAATTTTTTGCTTTTTCCTGCTCCTCTTAGCATGATAAAGAAGATTCAAAGAGAGTGAGATGCCAGCTCCTTTCATTCAGTCAGTAGCTTCAATCATTTCTGGACGTTTTTCAATGGCAAAAATCATTGAATATTGTAAATGCACAAACAGTAATTTCTCCGCATTGCAAGGTGCAATTCTGAAATTTTTTACTTTTTCCTGCTCCTCTTAGCATGATAAAGAAGATTCAAAGAGAGTGAGATGCCAGCTCCTTTCATTCAGTCAGTAGCTTCGCTTCAAACATTTCTGGTATATGAATAACATGATGTTTTTCAATGGCAAAAATCAATGAATATTGTAAATGCACAAACAGTAATTTCTCCGCATTGCAAGGTGCAATTCTGAAATTTTTTGCTTTTTCCTGCTCCTCTTAGCATGATAAAGAAGATTCAAAGAGAGTGAGATGCCAGCTCCTTTCATTCAGTCAGTAGCTTCAATCATTTCTGGTATATGAATAACATGATGTTTTTCAATGGCAAAAATTAATGAATATTGTAAATGCACAAACAGTAATTTCTCCGCATTGCAAGGTGCAATTCTGAAATTTTTTGCTTTTTCCTGCTCCTCTTAGCATGATAAAGAAGATTCAAAGAGAGTGAGATGCCAGCTCCTTTCATTCAGTCAGTAGCTTCAATCATTTCTGGACGTTTTTCAATGGCAAAAATCAATGAATATTGTAAATGCACAAACAGTAATTTCTCCGCATTGAAGGTGCAATTCTGAAATTTTTTGCTTTTTCCTGCTCCTCTTAGCATGATAAAGAAGATTCAAAGAGAGTGAGATGCCAGCTCCTTTCATTCAGTCAGTAGCTTCAAACATTTCTTGTATATGAATAACATGATGTTTTTCAATGGCAAAAATCAATGAATATTGTAAATGCACAAACAGTAATTTCTCCGCATTGCAAGGTGCAATTCTGAAATTTTTTGCTTTTTCCTGCTCCTCTTAGCATGATAAAGAAGATTCAAAGAGAGTGAGATGAGAGCTCCTTTCATTCAGTCAGTAGCTTCAATCATTTCTGGACGTTTTTCAATGGCAAAAATCAATGAATATTGTAAATGCACAAACAGTAATTTCTCCGCATTGCAAGGTGCAATTCTGAAATTTTTTGCTTTTTCCTGCTCCTCTTAGCATGATAAAGAAGATTCAAAGAGAGTGAGATGCCAGCTCCTTTCATTCAGTCAGTAGCTTCAATCATTTCTGGACGTTTTTCAATGGCAAAAATCAATGAATATTGTAAATGCACAAACAGTAATTTCTCCGCATTGCAAGGTGCAATTCTGAAATTTTTTGCTTTTTCCTGCTCCTCTTAGCATGATAAAGAAGATTCAAAGAGAGTGAGATGCCAGCTCCTTTCATTCAGTCAGTAGCTTCAATCATTTCTGGTATATGAATAACATGATGTTTTTCAATGGCAAAAATCAATGAATATTGTAAATGCACAAACAGTAATTTCTCCGCATTGCAAGGTGCAATTCTGAAATGTTTTGCTTTTTCCTGCTCCTCTTAGCATGATAAAGAAGATTCAAAGAGAGTGAGATGCCAGCTCCTTTCATTCAGTCAGTAGCTTCAATCATTTCTGGACGTTTTTCAATGGCAAAAATCAATGAATATTGTAAATGCACAAACAGTAATTTCTCCGCATTGCAAGGTGCAATTCTGAAATTTTTTGCTTTTTCCTGCTCCTCTTAGCATGACAAAGAAGATTCAAAGAGAGCGAGATGCCAGATCCTTTCCTTCAGTCAGTAGCTTCAATCATTTCTGGTATATGAATAACATGATGTTTTTCAATGGCAAAAATCAATGAATTTTGTAAATGCAAAAACAGTAATTTCTCCGCATTGCAAGGCGCAATTCTGAAATTTTTTGCTTTTTCCTGCTCCTCTTAGCATGATAAAGAAGATTCAAAGAGAGTGAGATGCCAGCTCCTTTCATTCAGTCAGTAGCTTCAATCATTTCTGGACATTTTTCAATGGCAAAAATCAATGAATATTGTAAATGCACAAACAGTAATTTCTCCGCATTGCAAGGTGCAATTCTGAAATTTTTTGCTTTTTCCTGCTCCTCTTAGCATGATAAAGAAGATTCAAAGAGAGTGAGATGCCAGCTCCTTTCATTCAGTCAGTAGCTTCAATCATTTCTGGACGTTTTTCAATGGCAAAAATCAATGAATATTGTAAATGCACAAACAGTAATTTCTCCGCATTGCAAGGTGCAATTCTGAAATTTTTTGCTTTTTCCTGCTCCTCTTAGCATGATAAAGAAGATTCAAAGAGAGTGAGATGCCAGCTCCTTTCATTCAGTCAGTAGCTTCAATCATTTCTGGACGTTTTTCAATGGCAAAAATCATTGAATATTGTAAATGCACAAACAGTAATTTCTCCGCATTGCAAGGTGCAATTCTGAAATTTTTTACTTTTTCCTGCTCCTCTTAGCATGATAAAGAAGATTCAAAGAGAGTGAGATGCCAGCTCCTTTCATTCAGTCAGTAGCTTCGCTTCAAACATTTCTGGTATATGAATAACATGATGTTTTTCAATGGCAAAAATCAATGAATATTGTAAATGCACAAACAGTAATTTCTCCGCATTGCAAGGTGCAATTCTGAAATTTTTTGCTTTTTCCTGCTCCTCTTAGCATGATAAAGAAGATTCAAAGAGAGTGAGATGCCAGCTCCTTTCATTCAGTCAGTAGCTTCAATCATTTCTGGTATATGAATAACATGATGTTTTTCAATGGCAAAAATTAATGAATATTGTAAATGCACAAACAGTAATTTCTCCGCATTGCAAGGTGCAATTCTGAAATTTTTTGCTTTTTCCTGCTCCTCTTAGCATGATAAAGAAGATTCAAAGAGAGTGAGATGCCAGCTCCTTTCATTCAGTCAGTAGCTTCAATCATTTCTGGACGTTTTTCAATGGCAAAAATCAATGAATATTGTAAATGCACAAACAGTAATTTCTCCGCATTGAAGGTGCAATTCTGAAATTTTTTGCTTTTTCCTGCTCCTCTTAGCATGATAAAGAAGATTCAAAGAGAGTGAGATGCCAGCTCCTTTCATTCAGTCAGTAGCTTCAAACATTTCTTGTATATGAATAACATGATGTTTTTCAATGGCAAAAATCAATGAATATTGTAAATGCACAAACAGTAATTTCTCCGCATTGCAAGGTGCAATTCTGAAATTTTTTGCTTTTTCCTGCTCCTCTTAGCATGATAAAGAAGATTCAAAGAGAGTGAGATGAGAGCTCCTTTCATTCAGTCAGTAGCTTCAATCATTTCTGGACGTTTTTCAATGGCAAAAATCAATGAATATTGTAAATGCACAAACAGTAATTTCTCCGCATTGCAAGGTGCAATTCTGAAATTTTTTGCTTTTTCCTGCTCCTCTTAGCATGATAAAGAAGATTCAAAGAGAGTGAGATGCCAGCTCCTTTCATTCAGTCAGTAGCTTCAATCATTTCTGGACGTTTTTCAATGGCAAAAATCAATGAATATTGTAAATGCACAAACAGTAATTTCTCCGCATTGCAAGGTGCAATTCTGAAATTTTTTGCTTTTTCCTGCTCCTCTTAGCATGATAAAGAAGATTCAAAGAGAGTGAGATGCCAGCTCCTTTCATTCAGTCAGTAGCTTCAATCATTTCTGGTATATGAATAACATGATGTTTTTCAATGGCAAAAATCAATGAATATTGTAAATGCACAAACAGTAATTTCTCCGCATTGCAAGGTGCAATTCTGAAATTTTTTGCTTTTTCCTGCTCCTCTTAGCATGATAAAGAAGATTCAAAGAGAGTGAGATGCCAGCTCCTTTCATTCAGTCAGTAGCTTCAATCATTTCTGGACGTTTTTCAATGGCAAAAATCAATGAATATTGTAAATGCACAAACAGTAATTTCTCCGCATTGCAAGGTGCAATTCTGAAATTTTTTGCTTTTTCCTGCTCCTCTTAGCATGGTAAAGAAGACTCAAAGAGAGTGAGATGCCAGCTCCTTTCATTCAGTCAGTAGCTTCAATCATTTCTGGACGTTTTTCAACGGCAAAAATCAATGAATATTGTAGATGCACAAACAGTAATTTCTCCGCATTGCAAGGTGCAATTCTGAAATTTTTTGCTTTTTCCTGCTCCTCTTAGCATGATAAAGAAGATTCAAAGAGACTGAGATGCCAGCTCCTTTCATTCAGTCAGTAGCTTCAATCATTTCTGGACGTTTTTCAATGGCAAAAATCAATGAATATTGTAAATGCACAAACAGTAATTTCTCCGCATTGCAAGGTGCAATTCTGAAATTTTTTGCTTTTTCCTGCTCCTCTTAGCATGATAAAGAAGATTCAAAGAGAGTGAGATGCCAGCTCCTTTCATTCAGTCAGTAGCTTCAATCATTTCTGGATGTTTTTCAATGGCAAAAATCAATGAATATTGTAAATGCACAAACAGTAATTTCTCCGCATTGCAAGGTGCAATTCTGAAATTTTTTGCTTTTTCCTGCTCCTCTTAGCATGATAAAGAAGATTCAAAGAGAGTGAGATGCCAGCTCCTTTCATTCAGTCAGTAGCTTCAATCATTTCTGGACGTTTTTCAATGGCAAAAATCAATGAATATTGTAAATGCACAAACAGTAATTTCTCCGCATTGCAAGGTGCAATTCTGAAATTTTTTGCTTTTTCCTGCTCCTCTTAGCATGATAAAGAAGATTCAAAGAGAGTGAGATGCCAGCTCCTTTCATTCAGTCAGTAGCATCAAACATTTCTGGTATATGAATAACATGATGTTTTTCAATGGCAAAAATCAATGAATATTGTAAATGCACAAACAGTAATTTCTTCGCATTGCAAGGTGCAATTCTGAAATTTTTTGCTTTTTCCTGCTCCTCTTAGCATGATAAAGAAGATTCAAAGAGAGTGAGATGCCAGCTCCTTTCATTCAGTCAGTAGCTTCAAACATTTCTGGTATATGAATAACATGATGTTTTTCAATGGCGGCAAAAATCAATGAATATTGTAAATGCACAAACAGTAATTTCTCCGCATTGCAAGGTGCAATTCTGAAATTTTTTGCTTTTTCCTGCTCCTCTTAGCATGATAAAGAAGATTCAAAGAGAGTGAGATGCCAGCTCCTTTCATTCAGTCAGTAGCTTCAATCATTTCTGGACGTTTTTCAATGGCAAAAATCAATGAATATTGTAAATGCACAAACAGTAATTTCTCCGCATTGCAAGGTGCAATTCTGAAATTTTTTGCTTTTTCCTGCTCCTCTTAGCATGATAAAGAAGATTCAAAGAGAGTGAGATGCCAGCTCCTTTCATTCAGTCAGTAGCTTCAATCATTTCTGGACGTTTTTCAATGGCAAAAATCAATGAATATTGTAAATGCACAAACAGTAATTTCTCCGCATTGCAAGGTGCAATTCTGAAATTTTTTGCTTTTTCCTGCTCCTCTTAGTATGATAAAGAAGATTCAAAGAGAGTGAGATGCCAGCTCCTTTCATTCAGTCAGTAGCTTCAAACATTTCTGGTATATGAATAACATGATGTTTTTCAATGGCAAAAATCAATGAATATTGTAAATGCACAAACAGTAATTTCTCCGCATTGCAAGGTGCAATTCTGAAATTTTTTGCTTTTTCCTGCTCCTCTTAGCATGATAAAGAAGATTCAAAGAGAGTGAGATGCCAGCTCCTTTCATTCAGTCAGTAGCTTCAATCATTTCTGGTATATGAATAACATGATGTTTTTCAATGGCAAAAATTAATGAATATTGTAAATGCACAAACAGTAATTTCTCCGCATTGCAAGGTGCAATTCTGAAATTTTTTGCTTTTTCCTGCTCCTCTTAGCATGATAAAGAAGATTCAAAGAGAGTGAGATGCCAGCTCCTTTCATTCAGTCAGTAGCTTCAATCATTTCTGGACGTTTTTCAATGGCAAAAATCAATGAATATTGTAAATGCACAAACAGTAATTTCTCCGCATTGCAAGGTGCAATTCTGAAATTTTTTGCTTTTTCCTGCTCCTCTTAGCATGATAAAGAAGATTCAAAGAGAGTGAGATGCCAGCTCCTTTCATTCAGTCAGTAGCTTCAATCATTTCTGGACGTTTTTCAATGGCAAAAATCATTGAATATTGTAAATGCACAAACAGTAATTTCTCCGCATTGCAAGGTGCAATTCTGAAATTTTTTACTTTTTCCTGCTCCTCTTAGCATGATAAAGAAGATTCAAAGAGAGTGAGATGCCAGCTCCTTTCATTCAGTCAGTAGCTTCGCTTCAAACATTTCTGGTATATGAATAACATGATGTTTTTCAATGGCAAAAATCAATGAATATTGTAAATGCACAAACAGTAATTTCTCCGCATTGCAAGGTGCAATTCTGAAATTTTTTGCTTTTTCCTGCTCCTCTTAGCATGATAAAGAAGATTCAAAGAGAGTGAGATGCCAGCTCCTTTCATTCAGTCAGTAGCTTCAATCATTTCTGGTATATGAATAACATGATGTTTTTCAATGGCAAAAATTAATGAATATTGTAAATGCACAAACAGTAATTTCTCCGCATTGCAAGGTGCAATTCTGAAATTTTTTGCTTTTTCCTGCTCCTCTTAGCATGATAAAGAAGATTCAAAGAGAGTGAGATGCCAGCTCCTTTCATTCAGTCAGTAGCTTCAATCATTTCTGGACGTTTTTCAATGGCAAAAATCAATGAATATTGTAAATGCACAAACAGTAATTTCTCCGCATTGAAGGTGCAATTCTGAAATTTTTTGCTTTTTCCTGCTCCTCTTAGCATGATAAAGAAGATTCAAAGAGAGTGAGATGCCAGCTCCTTTCATTCAGTCAGTAGCTTCAAACATTTCTTGTATATGAATAACATGATGTTTTTCAATGGCAAAAATCAATGAATATTGTAAATGCACAAACAGTAATTTCTCCGCATTGCAAGGTGCAATTCTGAAATTTTTTGCTTTTTCCTGCTCCTCTTAGCATGATAAAGAAGATTCAAAGAGAGTGAGATGAGAGCTCCTTTCATTCAGTCAGTAGCTTCAATCATTTCTGGACGTTTTTCAATGGCAAAAATCAATGAATATTGTAAATGCACAAACAGTAATTTCTCCGCATTGCAAGGTGCAATTCTGAAATTTTTTGCTTTTTCCTGCTCCTCTTAGCATGATAAAGAAGATTCAAAGAGAGTGAGATGCCAGCTCCTTTCATTCAGTCAGTAGCTTCAATCATTTCTGGACGTTTTTCAATGGCAAAAATCAATGAATATTGTAAATGCACAAACAGTAATTTCTCCGCATTGCAAGGTGCAATTCTGAAATTTTTTGCTTTTTCCTGCTCCTCTTAGCATGATAAAGAAGATTCAAAGAGAGTGAGATGCCAGCTCCTTTCATTCAGTCAGTAGCTTCAATCATTTCTGGTATATGAATAACATGATGTTTTTCAATGGCAAAAATCAATGAATATTGTAAATGCACAAACAGTAATTTCTCCGCATTGCAAGGTGCAATTCTGAAATTTTTTGCTTTTTCCTGCTCCTCTTAGCATGATAAAGAAGATTCAAAGAGAGTGAGATGCCAGCTCCTTTCATTCAGTCAGTAGCTTCAATCATTTCTGGACGTTTTTCAATGGCAAAAATCAATGAATATTGTAAATGCACAAACAGTAATTTCTCCGCATTGCAAGGTGCAATTCTGAAATTTTTTGCTTTTTCCTGCTCCTCTTAGCATGGTAAAGAAGACTCAAAGAGAGTGAGATGCCAGCTCCTTTCATTCAGTCAGTAGCTTCAATCATTTCTGGACGTTTTTCAATGGCAAAAATCAATGAATATTGTAGATGCACAAACAGTAATTTCTCCGCATTGCAAGGTGCAATTCTGAAATTTTTTGCTTTTTCCTGCTCCTCTTAGCATGATAAAGAAGATTCAAAGAGACTGAGATGCCAGCTCCTTTCATTCAGTCAGTAGCTTCAATCATTTCTGGACGTTTTTCAATGGCAAAAATCAATGAATATTGTAAATGCACAAACAGTAATTTCTCCGCATTGCAAGGTGCAATTCTGAAATTTTTTGCTTTTTCCTGCTCCTCTTAGCATGATAAAGAAGATTCAAAGAGAGTGAGATGCCAGCTCCTTTCATTCAGTCAGTAGCTTCAATCATTTCTGGATGTTTTTCAATGGCAAAAATCAATGAATATTGTAAATGCACAAACAGTAATTTCTCCGCATTGCAAGGTGCAATTCTGAAATTTTTTGCTTTTTCCTGCTCCTCTTAGCATGATAAAGAAGATTCAAAGAGAGTGAGATGCCAGCTCCTTTCATTCAGTCAGTAGCTTCAATCATTTCTGGACGTTTTTCAATGGCAAAAATCAATGAATATTGTAAATGCACAAACAGTAATTTCTCCGCATTGCAAGGTGCAATTCTGAAATTTTTTGCTTTTTCCTGCTCCTCTTAGCATGATAAAGAAGATTCAAAGAGAGTGAGATGCCAGCTCCTTTCATTCAGTCAGTAGCATCAAACATTTCTGGTATATGAATAACATGATGTTTTTCAATGGCAAAAATCAATGAATATTGTAAATGCACAAACAGTAATTTCTTCGCATTGCAAGGTGCAATTCTGAAATTTTTTGCTTTTTCCTGCTCCTCTTAGCATGATAAAGAAGATTCAAAGAGAGTGAGATGCCAGCTCCTTTCATTCAGTCAGTAGCTTCAAACATTTCTGGTATATGAATAACATGATGTTTTTCAATGGCGGCAAAAATCAATGAATATTGTAAATGCACAAACAGTAATTTCTCCGCATTGCAAGGTGCAATTCTGAAATTTTTTGCTTTTTCCTGCTCCTCTTAGCATGATAAAGAAGATTCAAAGAGAGTGAGATGCCAGCTCCTTTCATTCAGTCAGTAGCTTCAATCATTTCTGGACGTTTTTCAATGGCAAAAATCAATGAATATTGTAAATGCACAAACAGTAATTTCTCCGCATTGCAAGGTGCAATTCTGAAATTTTTTGCTTTTTCCTGCTCCTCTTAGCATGATAAAGAAGATTCAAAGAGAGTGAGATGCCAACTCCTTTCATTCAGTCAGTAGCTTCAATCATTTCTGGACGTTTTTCAATGGCAAAAATCAATGAATATTGTAAATGCACAAACAGTAATTTCTCCGCATTGCAAGGTGCAATTCTGAAATTTTTTGCTTTTTCCTGCTCCTCTTAGTATGATAAAGAAGATTCAAAGAGAGTGAGATGCCAGCTCCTTTCATTCAGTCAGTAGCTTCAAACATTTCTGGTATATGAATAACATGATGTTTTTCAATGGCAAAAATCAATGAATATTGTAAATGCACAAACAGTAATTTCTCCGCATTGCAAGGTGCAATTCTGAAATTTTTTGCTTTTTCCTGCTCCTCTTAGCATGATAAAGAAGATTCAAAGAGAGTGAGATGCCAGCTCCTTTCATTCAGTCAGTAGCTTCAATCATTTCTGGTATATGAATAACATGATGTTTTTCAATGGCAAAAATTAATGAATATTGTAAATGCACAAACAGTAATTTCTCCGCATTGCAAGGTGCAATTCTGAAATTTTTTGCTTTTTCCTGCTCCTCTTAGCATGATAAAGAAGATTCAAAGAGAGTGAGATGCCAGCTCCTTTCATTCAGTCAGTAGCTTCAATCATTTCTGGACGTTTTTCAATGGCAAAAATCAATGAATATTGTAAATGCACAAACAGTAATTTCTCCGAATCTTCTTTATCATGCTAAGAGGAGCAGGAAAAAGCAAAAAATTTCAGAATTGCACCTTGCAATGCGGAGAAATTACTGTTTGTGCATTTACAATATTCATTGATTTTTGCCATTGAAAAACGTCCAGAAATGATTGAAGCTACTGACTGAATGAAAGGAGCTGGCATCTCACTCTCTTTGAATCTTCTTTATCATGCTAAGAGGAGCAGGAAAAATCAAAAAATTTCAGAATTGCACCTTGCAATGCGGAGAAATTACTGTTTGTGCATTTACAATATTCATTGATTTTTGCCATTGAAAAACATGTTATTCATATACCAGAAATGTTTGAAGCTACTGACTGAATGAAAGGAGCTGGCACCTCACTCTCTTTCAATCTTCTTTATCATGCTAAGAGGAGCGGGAAAAAGCAAAAAATTTCAGAATTGCACCTTGCAATGCGGAGAAATTACTGTTTGTGCATTTACAATATTCATTGATTTTTGCCATTGAAAAACGTCCAGAAATGATTGAAGGTACTGACTAAATGAAAGGAGCTGGCATCTCACTCTCTTTGAATCTTCTTTATCATGCTAAGAGGAGCAGGAAAAAGCAAAAAATTTCAGAATTGCACCTTGCAATGCGGAGAAATTACTGTTTGTGCATTTACAATATTCATTGATTTTTGCCATTGAAAAACGTCCAGAAATGATTGAAGCTACTGACTGAATGAAAGGAGCTGGCATCTCACTCTCTTTGAATCTTCTTTATCATGCTAAGAGGAGCAGGAAAAAGCAAAAAATTTCAGAATTGCACCTTGCAATGCGGAGAAATTACTGTTTGTGCATTTACAATATTCATTGATTTTTGCCATTGAAAAACATCATGTTATTCATATACCAGAAATGTTTGAAGCTACTGACTGAATGAAAGGAGCTGACATCTCACTCTCTTTGAATCTTCTTTATCATGCTAAGAGGAGCAGGAAAAAGCAAAAAATTTCAGAATTGCACCTTGCAATGCGGAGAAATTACTGTTTGTGCATTTACAATATTCATTGATTTTTGCCATTGAAAAACGTCCAGAAATGATTGAAGCTACTGACTGAATGAAAGGAGCTGGCATCTCACTCTCTTTGAATCTTCTTTATCATGCTAAGAGGAGCAGGAAAAAGCAAAAAATTTCAGAATTGCACCTTGCAATGCGGAGAAATTACTGTTTGTGCATTTACAATATTCATTGATTTTTGCCATTGAAAAACATCATGTTATTCATATACCAGAAATGTTTGAAGCTACTGACTGAATGAAAGGAGCTGGCATCTCACTCTCTTTGAATCTTCTTTATCATGCTAAGAGGAGCAGGAAAAAGCAAAAAATTTCAGAATTGCACCTTGCAATGTGGAGAAATTACTGTTTGTGCATTTACAATATTCATTGATTTTTGCCATTGAAAAACATCATGTTATTCATATACCAGAAATGTTTGAAGCTGCTGACTGAATGAAAGGAGCTGGCATCTCACTCTCTTTGAATCTTCTTTATCATGCTAAGAGGAGCAGGAAAAAGCAAAAAATTTCAGAATTGCACCTTGCAATGCGGAGAAATTACTGTTTGTGCATTTACAATATTCATTGATTTTTACCATTGAAAAACATCCAGAAATGATTGAAGCTACTGACTGAATGAAAGGAGCTGGCATCTCACTCTCTTTGAATCTTCTTTATCATGCTAAGAGGAGCAGGAAAAAGCAAAAAATTTCAGAATTGCACCTTGCAATGCGGAGAAATTACTGTTTGTGCATTTACAATATTCATTGATTTTTGCCATTGAAAAACATCATGTTATTCATATACCAGAAATGTTTGAAGCTACTGACTGAATGAAAGGAGCTGGCATCTCACTCTCTTTGAATCTTCTTTATCATGCTAAGAGGAGCAGGAAAAAGCAAAAAATTTCAGAATTGCACCTTGCAATGTGGAGAAATTACTGTTTGTGCATTTACAATATTCATTGATTTTTACCATTGAAAAACGTCCAGAAATGATTGAAGCTACTGACTGAATGAAAGTAGCTGGCATCTCACTCTCTTTGAATCTTCTTTATCATGCTAAGAGGAGCAGGAAAAAGCAAAAAATTTCAGAATTGCACCTTGCAATGCGGAGAAATTACTGTTTGTGCATTTACAATATTCATTGATTTTTGCCATTGAAAAACGTCCAGAAATGATTGAAGCTACTGATTGAATGAAAGGAGCTGGCATCTCACTCTCTTTGAATCTTCTTTATCATGCTAAGAGGAGCAGGAAAAAGCAAAAAATTTCAGAATTGCACCTTGCAATGCGGAGAAATTACTGTTTGTGCATTTACAATATTCATTGATTTTTGCCATTGAAAAACATGTTATTCATATACCAGAAATGTTTGAAGCTACTGACTGAATGAAAGGAGCTGGCACCTCACTCTCTTTGAATCTTCTTTATCATGCTAAGAGGAGCAGGAAAAAGCAAAAAATTTCAGAATTGCACCTTGCAATGCGGAGAAATTACTGTTTGTGCATTTACAATATTCATTGATTTTTGCCATTGAAAAACATCATGTTATTCATATACCAGAAATGTTTGAAGCTACTGACTGAATGAAAGGAGTTGGCATCTCACTCTCTTTGAATCTTCTTTATCATGCTAAGAGGAGCAGGAAAAAGCAAAAAATTTCAGAATTGCACCTTGCAATGCGGAGAAATTACTGTTTGTGCATTTACAATATTCATTGATTTTTGCCATTGAAAAACATCATGTTATTCATATACCAGAAATGTTTAAAGCTACTGACTGAATGAAAGGAGCTGGCATCTCACTCTCTTTGAATCTTCTTTATCATGCTAAGAGGAGCAGGAAAAAGCAAAAAATTTTAGAATTGCACATTGCAATGTGGAGAAATTACTGTTTGTGCATTTACAATATTCATTGATTTTTACCATTGAAAAACGTCCAGAAATGATTGAAGCTACTGACTGAATGAAAGTAGCTGGCATCTCACTCTCTTTGAATCTTCTTTATCATGCTAAGAGGAGCAGGAAAAAGCAAAAAATTTCAGACTTGCACCTTGCAATGCGGAGAAATTACTGTTTGTGCATTTACAATATTCATTGATTTTTGCCATTGAAAAACATCATGTTATTCATATTCCAGAAATGTTTGAAGCTACTGACTGAATGAAAGGAGCTGGCATCTCACTCTCTTTGAATCTTCTTTATCATGCTAAGAGGAGCAGGAAAAAGCAAAAAATTTCAGAATTGCACCTTGCAATGCGGAGAAATTACTGTTTGTGCATTTACAATATTCATTGATTTTTGCCATTGAAAAACGTCCAGAAATGATTGAAGCTACTGACTGAATGAAAGGAGCTGGCATCTCACTCTCTTTGAATCTTCTTTATCATGCTAAGAGGAGCAGGAAAAAGCAAAAAATTTCAGAATTGCACCTTGCAATGCGGAGAAATTACTGTTTGTGCATTTACAATATTCATTGATTTTTGCCATTGAAAAACGTCCAGAAATGATTGAAGCTACTGACTGAATGAAAGGAGCTGGCATCTCACTCTCTTTGAATCTTCTTTATCATGCTAAGAGGAGCAGGAAAAAGCAAAAAATTTCAGAATTGCACCTTGCAATGCGGAGAAATTACTGTTTGTGCATTTACAATATTCATTGATTTTAGCCATTGAAAAACATCATGTTATTCATATACCAGAAATGTTTGAAGCTACTGACTGAATGAAAGGAGCTGACATCTCACTCTCTTTGAATCTTCTTTATCATGCTAAGAGGAGCAGGAAAAAGCAAAAAATTTCAGAATTGCACCTTGCAATGCGGAGAAATTACTGTTTGTGCATTTACAATATTCATTGATTTTTGCCATTGAAAAACGTCCAGAAATGATTGAAGCTACTGACTGAATGAAAGGAGCTGGCATCTCACTCTCTTTGAATCTTCTTTATCATGCTAAGAGGAGCAGGAAAAAGCAAAAAATTTCAGAATTGCACCTTGCAATGCGGAGAAATTACTGTTTGTGCATTTACAATATTCATTGATTTTTGCCATTGAAAAACATCATGGTATTCATATACCAGAAATGTTTGAAGCTACTGACTGAATGAAAGGAGCTGGCATCTCACTCTCTTTGAATCTTCTTTATCATGCTAAGAGGAGCAGGAAAAAGCAAAAAATTTCAGAATTGCACCTTGCAATGTGGAGAAATTACTGTTTGTGCATTTACAATATTCATTGATTTTTGCCATTGAAAAACATCATGTTATTCATATACCAGAAATGTTTGAAGCTACTGACTGAATGAAAGGAGCTGGCATCTCACTCTCTTTGAATCTTCTTTATCATGCTAAGAGGAGCAGGAAAAAGCAAAAAATTTCAGAATTGCACCTTGCAATGTGGAGAAATTACTGTTTGTGCATTTACAATATTCATTGATTTTTACCATTGAAAAACGTCCAGAAATGATTGAAGCTACTGACTGAATGAAAGTAGCTGGCATCTCACTCTCTTTGAATCTTCTTTATCATGCTAAGAGGAGCAGGAAAAAGCAAAAAAATTTCAGACTTGCACCTTGCAATGCGGAGAAATTACTGTTTGTGCATTTACAATATTCATTGATTTTTGCCATTGAAAAACATCATGTTATTCATATACCAGAAATGTTTGAAGCTACTGACTGAATGAAAGGAGCTGGCATCTCACTCTCTTTGAATCTTCTTTATCATGCTAAGAGGAGCAGGAAAAAGCAAAAAATTTCAGAATTGCACCTTGCAATGCGGAGAAATTACTGTTTGTGCATTTACAATATTCATTGATTTTTGCCATTGAAAAACATCCAGAAATGATTGAAGCTACTGACTGAATGAAAGGAGCTGGCATCTCACTCTCTTTGAATCTTCTTTATCATGCTAAGAGGAGCAGGAAAAAGCAAAAAATTTCAGAATTGCACCTTGCAATGCGGAGAAATTACTGTTTGTGCATTTACAATATTCATTGATTTTTGCCATTGAAAAACATCATGTTATTCATATACCAGAAATGTTTGAAGCTACTGACTGAATGAAAGGAGCTGACATCTCACTCTCTTTGAATCTTCTTTATCATGCTAAGAGGAGCAGGAAAAAGCAAAAAATTTCAGAATTGCACCTTGCAATGCGGAGAAATTACTGTTTGTGCATTTACAATATTCATTGATTTTTGCCATTGAAAAACATCCAGAAATGATTGAAGCTACTGACTGAATGAAAGGAGCTGGCATCTCACTCTTTTTGAATCTTCTTTATCATGCTAAGAGGAGCAGGAAAAAGCAAAAAATTTCAGAATTGCACCTTGCAATGCGGAGAAATTACTGTTTGTGCATTTACAATATTCATTGATTTTTGCCATTGAAAAACATCATGTTATTCATATACCAGAAATGTTTGAAGCTACTGACTGAATGAAAGGAGCTGGCATCTCACTCTCTTTGAATCTTCTTTATCATGCTAAGAGGAGCAGGAAAAAGCAAAAAATTTCAGAATTGCACCTTGCAATGCGGAGAAATTACTGTTTGTGCATTTACAATATTCATTGATTTTTGCCATTGAAAAACATCATGTTATTCATATACCAGAAATGTTTGAAGCTACTGACTGAATGAAAGGAGCTGGCATCTCACTCTCTTTGAATCTTCTTTATCATGCTAAGAGGAGCAGGAAAAAGCAAAAAATTTCAGAATTGCACCTTGCAATGTGGAGAAATTACTGTTTGTGCATTTACAATATTCATTGATTTTTACCATTGAAAAACGTCCAGAAATGATTGAAGCTACTGACTGCATGAAAGTAACTGGCATCTCACTCTCTTTCAATCTTCTTTATCATGCTAAGAGGAGCAGGAAAAAGCAAAAAATTTCAGACTTGCACCTTGCAATGCGGAGAAATTACTGTTTGTGCATTTACAATATTCATTGATTTTTGCCATTGAAAAACATCATGTTATTCATATACCAGAAATGTTTGAAGCTACTGACTGAATGAAAGGAGCTGGCATCTCACTCTCTTTGAATCTTCTTTATCGTGCTAAGAGGAGCAGGAAAAAGCAAAAAATTTCAGAATTGCACCTTGCAATGTGGAGAAATTACTGTTTGTGCATTTACAATATTCATTGATTTTTGCCATTGAAAAACGTCCAGAAATGATTGAAGCTACTGACTGAATGAAAGAAGCTGGCATCTCACTCTCTTTGAATCTTCTTTATCATGCTAAGAGGAGCAGGAAAAAGCAAAAAATTTCAGAATTGCACCTTGCAATGCGGAGAAATTACTGTTTGTGCATTTACAGTATTCATTGATTTTTGCCATTGAAAAACGTCCAGAAATGATTGAAGCTACTGACTGAATGAAAGGAGCTGGCATGTCACTCTCTTTGAATCTTCTTTATCATGCTAAGAGGAGCAGGAAAAATCAAAAAATTTCAGAATTGCACCTTGCAATGCGGAGAAATTACTGTTTGTGCATTTACAATATTCATTGATTTTTGCCATTGAAAAACATGTTATTCATATACCAGAAATGTTTGAAGCTACTGACTGAATGAAAGGAGCTGGCACCTCACTCTCTTTGAATCTTCTTTATCATGCTAAGAGGAGCGGGAAAAAGCAAAAAATTTCAGAATTGCACCTTGCAATGCGGAGAAATTACTGTTTGTGCATTTACAATATTCATTGATTTTTGCCATTGAAAAACGTCCAGAAATGATTGAAGGTACTGACTGAATGAAAGGAGCTGGCATCTCACTCTCTTTGAATCTTCTTTATCATGCTAAGAGGAGCAGGAAAAAGCAAAAAATTTCAGAATTGCACCTTGCAATGCGGAGAAATTACTGTTTGTGCATTTACAATATTCATTGATTTTTGCCACTGAAAAACGTCCAGAAATGATTGAAGCTACTGACTGAATGAAAGGAGCTGGCATCTCACTCTCTTTGAATCTTCTTTATCATGCTAAGAGGAGCAGGAAAAAGCAAAAAATTTCAGAATTGCACCTTGCAATGCGGAGAAATTACAGTTTGTGCATTTACAATATTCATTGATTTTTGCCATTGAAAAACATCCAGAAATGATTGAAGCTACTGACTGAATGAAAGGAGCTGGCATCTCACTCTCTTTGAATCTGCTTTATCATGCTAAGAGGAGCAGGAAAAAGCAAAAAATTTCAGAATTGCACCTTGCAATGCGGAGAAATTACTGTTTGTGCATTTACAATATTCATTGATTTTTGCCATTGAAAAACATCATGTTATTCATATACCAGAAATGTTTGAAGCTACTGACTGAATGAAAGGAGCTGGCATCTCACTGTCTTTGAATCTTCTTTATCATGCTAAGAGGAGCAGGAAAAAGCAAAAAATTTCAGAATTGCACCTTGCAATGTGGAGAAATTACTGTTTGTGCATTTACAATATTCATTGATTTTTACCATTGAAAAACGTCCAGAAATGATTGAAGCTACTGACTGAATGAAAGTAGCTGGCATCTCACTCTCTTTGAATCTTCTTTATCATGCTAAGAGGAGCAGGAAAAAGCAAAAAATTTCAGACTTGCACCTTGCAATGCGGAGAAATTACTGTTTGTGCATTTACAATATTCATTGATTTTTGCCATTGAAAAACATCATGTTATTCATATACCAGAAATGTTTGAAGCTACTGACTGAATGAAAGGAGCTGGCATCTCACTCTCTTTGAATCTTCTTTATCATGCTAAGAGGAGCAGGAAAAAGCAAAAAATTTCAGAATTGCACCTTGCAATGCGGAGAAATTACTGTTTGTGCATTTACAATATTCATTGATTTTTGCCATTGAAAAACATCATGTTATTCATATACCAGAAATGTTTGAAGCTACTGACTGAATGAAAGGAGCTGGCATCTCACTCTCTTTGAATCTTCTTTATCATGCTAAGAGGAGCAGGAAAAAGCAAAAAATTTCAGAATTGCACCTTGCAATGCGGAGAAATTACTGTTTGTGCTTTTACAATATTCATTGATTTTTGCCATTGAAAAACGTCCAGAAATGATTGAAGCTACTGACTGAATGAAAGGAGCTGGCATCTCACTCTCTTTGAATCTTCTTTATCATGCTAAGAGGAGGAGGAAAAATCAAAAAATTTCAGAATTGCACCTTGCAATGCGGAGAAATTACTGTTTGTGCATTTACAATATTCATTGATTTTTGCCATTGAAAAACATGTTATTCATATACCAGAAATGTTTGAAGCTACTGACTGAATGAAAGGAGCTGGCACCTCACTCTCTTTGAATCTTCTTTATCATGCTAAGAGGAGCGGGAAAAAGCAAAAAATTTCAGAATTGCACCTTCCAATGCGGAGAAATTACTGTTTGTGCATTTACAATATTCATTGATTTTTGCCATTGAAAAACGTCCAGAAATGATTGAAGCTACTGACTGAATGAAAGGAGCTGGCATCTCACTCTCTTTGAATCTTCTTTATCATGCTAAGAGGAGCAGGAAAAAGCAAAAAATTTCAGAATTGCACCTTGCAATGCGGAGAAATTACTGTTTGTGCATTTACAATATTCATTGATTTTTGCCATTGAAAAACGTCCAGAAATGATTGAAGCTACTGACTGAATGAAAGGAGCTGGCATCTCACTCTCTTTGAATCTTCTTTATCATGCTAAGAGGAGCAGGAAAAAGCAAAAAATTTCAGAATTGCACCTTGCAATGCGGAGAAATTACAGTTTGTGCATTTACAATATTCATTGATTTTTGCCATTGAAAAACATCCAGAAATGATTGAAGCTACTGACTGAATGAAAGGAGCTGGCATCTCACTCTCTTTGAATCTTCTTTATCATGCTAAGAGGAGCAGGAAAAAGCAAAAAATTTCAGAATTGCACCTTGCAATGCGGAGAAATTACTGTTTGTGCATTTACAATATTCATTGATTTTTGCCATTGAAAAACATCATGTTATTCATATACCAGAAATGTTTGAAGCTACTGACTGAATGAAAGGAGCTGGCATCTCACTCTCTTTGAATCTTCGTTATCATGCTAAGAGGAGCAGGAAAAAGCAAAAAATTTCAGAATTGCACCTTGCAATGTGGAGAAATTACTGTTTGTGCATTTACAATATTCATTGATTTTTACCATTGAAAAACGTCCAGAAATGATTGAAGCTACTGACTGAATGAAAGTAGCTGGCATCTCACTCTCTTTGAATCTTCTTTATCATGCTAAGAGGAGCAGGAAAAAGCAAAAAATTTCAGACTTGCACCTTGCAATGCGGAGAAATTACTGTTTGTGCATTTACAATATTCATTGATTTTTGCCATTGAAAAACGTCCAGAAATGATTGAAGGTACTGACTGAATGAAAGGAGCTGGCATCTCACTCTCTTTGAATCTTCTTTATCATGCTAAGAGGAGCAGGAAAAAGCAAAAAATTTCAGAATTGCACCTTGCAATGCGGAGAAATTACTGTTTGTGCATTTACAATATTCATTGATTTTTGCCACTGAAAACCGTCCAGAAATGATTGAAGATACTGACTGAATGAAAGGAGCTGGCATCTCACTCTTTTTGAATCTTCTTTATCATGCTAAGAGGAGCAGGAAAAAGCAAAAAATTTCAGAATTGCACCTTGCAATGCGGAGAAATTACAGTTTGTGCATTTACAATATTCATTGATTTTTGCCATTGAAAAACATCCAGAAATGATTGAAGCTACTGACTGAATGAAAGGAGCTGGCATCTCACTCTCTTTGAATCTTCTTTATCATGCTAAGAGGAGCAGGAAAAAGCAAAAAATTTCAGAATTGCACCTTGCAATGCGGAGAAATTACTGTTTGTGCATTTACAATATTCATTGATTTTTGCCATTGAAAAACATCATGTTATTCATATACCAGAAATGTTTGAAGCTACTGACTGAATGAAAGGAGCTGGCATCTCACTCTCTTTGAATCTTCTTTATCATGCTAAGAGGAGCAGGAAAAAGCAAAAAATTTCAGAATTGCACCTTGCAATGTGGAGAAATTACTGTTTGTGCATTTACAATATTCATTGATTTTTACCATTGAAAAACGTCCAGAAATGATTGAAGCTACTGACTGAATGAAAGTAGCTGGCATCTCACTCTCTTTGAATCTTCTTTATCATGCTAAGAGGAGCAGGAAAAAGCAAAAAATTTCAGACTTGCACCTTGCAATGCGGAGAAATTACTGTTTGTGCATTTACAATATTCATTGATTTTTGCCATTGAAAAACATCATGTTATTCATATACCAGAAATGTTTGAAGCTACTGACTGAATGAAAGGAGCTGGCATCTCACTCTCTTTGAATCTTCTTTATCATGCTAAGAGGAGCAGGAAAAAGCAAAAAATTTCAGAATTGCACCTTGCAATGCGGAGAAATTACTGTTTGTGCATTTACAATATTCATTGATTTTTGCCATTGAAAAACATCATGTTATTCATATACCAGAAATGTTTGAAGCTACTGACTGAATGAAAGGAGCTGGCATCTCACTCTCTTTGAATCTTCTTTATCATGCTAAGAGGAGCAGGAAAAAGCAAAAAATTTCAGAATTGCACCTTGCAATGCGGAGAAATTACTGTTTGTGCATTTACAATATTCATTGATTTTTGCCATTGAAAAACGTCCAGAAATGATTGAAGCTACTGACTGAATGAAAGGAGCTGGCATCTCACTCTCTTTGAATCTTCTTTATCATGCTAAGAGGAGCAGGAAAAAGCAAAAAATTTCAGAATTGCACCTTGCAATGCGGAGAAATTACTGTTTGTGCATTTACAATATTCATTGATTTTTGCCATTGAAAAACGTCCAGAAATGATTGAAGCTACTGACTGAATGAAAGGAGCTGGCATCTCACTCTCTTTGAATCTTCTTTATCATGCTAAGAGGAGCAGGAAAAAGCAAAAAATTTCAGAATTGCACCTTGCAATGCGGAGAAATTACTGTTTGTGCATTTACAATATTCATTGATTTTTGCCATTGAAAAACATCATGTTATTCATATACCAGAAATGATTGAAGCTACTGACTGAATGAAAGGAGCTGGCATCTCACTCTCTTTGAATCTTCTTTATCATGCTAAGAGGAGCAGGAAAAAGTAAAACATTTCAGAATTGCACCTTGCAATGCGGAAAAATTACTGTTTGTGCATTTATAATATTCAATGATTTTTGCCATTGAAAAACGTCCAGAAATGATTGAAGCTACTGACTGAACGAAAGGAGCTGGCATCTCACTCTCTTTGAATCTTCTTTATCATGCTAAGAGGAGCAGGAAAAAGCAAAAAATTTCAGAATTGCACCTTGCAATGCGGAGAAATTACTGTTTGTGCATTTACAATATTCATTGATTTTTGCCATTGAAAAACGTCCAGAAATGATTGAAGCTACTGACTGAATGAAAGGAGCTGGCATCTCACTCTCTTTGAATCTTCTTTATCATGCTAAGAGGAGCAGGAAAAAGCAAAAAATTTCAGAATTGCACCTTGCAATGCGGAGAAATTACTGTTTGTGCATTTACAATATTCATTGATTTTTGCCATTGAAAAACATCATGTTATTCATATACCAGAAATGTTTGAAGCTACTGACTGAATGAAAGGAGCTGACATCTCACTCTCTTTGAATCTTCTTTATCATGCTAAGAGGAGCAGGAAAAAGCAAAAAATTTCAGAATTGCACCTTGCAATGCGGAGAAATTACTGTTTGTGCATTTACAATATTCATTGATTTTTGCCATTGAAAAACGTCCAGAAATGATTGAAGCTACTGACTGAATGAAAGGAGCTGGCATCTCACTCTCTTTGAATCTTCTTTATCATGCTAAGAGGAGCAGGAAAAAGCAAAAAATTTCAGAATTGCACCTTGCAATGCGGAGAAATTACTGTTTGTGCATTTACAATATTCATTGATTTTTGCCATTGAAAAACATCATGTTATTCATATACCATAAATGTTTGAAGCTACTGACTGAATGAAAGGAGCTGGCATCTCACTCTCTTTGAATCTTCTTTATCATGCTAAGAGGAGCAGGAAAAAGCAAAAAATTTCAGAATTGCACCTTGCAATGTGGAGAAATTACTGTTTGTGCATTTACAATATTCATTGATTTTTGCCATTGAAAAACATCATGTTATTCATATACCAGAAATGTTTGAAGCTACTGACTGAATGAAAGGAGCTGGCATCTCACTCTCTTTGAATCTTCTTTATCATGCTAAGAGGAGCAGGAAAAAGCAAAAAATTTCAGACTTGCACCTTGCAATGCGGAGAAATTACTGTTTGTGCATTTACAATATTCATTGATTTTTGCCATTGAAAAACATCATGTTATTCATATACCAGAAATGTTTGAAGCTACTGACTGAATGAAAGGAGCTGGCATCTCACTCTCTTTGAATCTTCTTTATCATGCTAAGAGGAGCAGGAAAAAGCAAAAAATTTCAGAATTGCACCTTGCAATGTGGAGAAATTACTGTTTGTGCATTTACAATATTCATTGATTTTTACCATTGAAAAACGTCCAGAAATGATTGAAGCTACTGACTGAATGAAAGTAGCTGGCATCTCACTCTCTTTGAATCTTCTTTATCATGCTAAGAGGAGCAGGAAAAAGCAAAAAATTTCAGACTTGCACCTTGCAATGCGGAGAAATTACTGTTTGTGCATTTACAATATTCATTGATTTTTGACATTGAAAAACATCATGTTATTCATATACCAGAAATGTTTGAAGCTACTGACTGAATCAAAGGAGCTGGCATCTCACTCTCTTTGAATCTTCTTTATCATGCTAAGAGGAGCAGGAAAAAGCAAAAAATTTCAGAATTGCACCTTGCAATGCGGAGAAATTACTGTTTGTGCATTTACAATATTCATTGATTTTTGCCATTGAAAAACGTCCAGAAATGATTGAAGCTACTGACTGAATGAAAGGATCTGGCATCTCACTCTCTTTGAATCTTCTTTATCATGCTAAGAGGAGCAGGAAAAAGCAAAAAATTTCAGAATTGCACCTTGCAATGCGGAGAAATTACTGTTTGTGCATTTACAATATTCATTGATTTTTGCCATTGAAAAACGTCCAGAAATGATTGAAGCTACTGATTGAATGAAAGGAGCTGGCATCTCACTCTCTTTGAATCTTCTTTATCATGCTAAGAGGAGCAGGAAAAAGCAAAAAATTTCAGAATTGCACCTTGCAATGCGGAGAAATTACTGTTTGTGCATTTACAATATTCATTGATTTTTGCCATTGAAAAACATGTTATTCATATACCAGAAATGTTTGAAGCTACTGACTGAATGAAAGGAGCTGGCATCTCACTCTCTTTGAATCTTCTTTATCATGCTAAGAGGAGCAGGAAAAAGCAAAAAATTTCAGAATTGCACCTTGCAATGTGGAGAAATTACTGTTTGTGCATTTACAATATTCATTGATTTTTACCATTGAAAAACGTCCAGAAATGATTGAAGCTACTGACTGAATGAAAGTAGCTGGCATCTCACTCTCTTTGAATCTTCTTTATCATGCTAAGAGGAGCAGGAAAAAGCAAAAAATTTCAGACTTGCACCTTGCAATGCGGAGAAATTACTGTTTGTGCATTTACAATATTCATTGATTTTTGCCATTGAAAAACATCATGTTATTCATATACCAGAAATGTTTGAAGCTACTGACTGAATGAAAGGAGCTGGCATCTCACTCTCTTTGAATCTTCTTTATCATGCTAAGAGGAGCAGGAAAAAGCAAAAAATTTCAGAATTGCACCTTGCAATGCGGAGAAATTACTGTTTGTGCATTTACAATATTCATTGATTTTTGCCATTGAAAAACATCATGTTATTCATATACCAGAAATGTTTGAAGCTACTGACTGAATGAAAGGAGCTGGCATCTCACTCTCTTTGAATCTTCTTTATCATGCTAAGAGGAGCAGGAAAAAGCAAAAAATTTCAGAATTGCACCTTGCAATGCGGAGAAATTACTGTTTGTGCATTTACAATATTCATTGATTTTTGCCATTGAAAAACGTCCAGAAATGATTGAAGCTACTGACTGAATGAAAGGAGCTGGCATCTCACTCTCTTTGAATCTTCTTTATCATGCTAAGAGGAGCAGGAAAAAGCAAAAAATTTCAGAATTGCACCTTGCAATGCGGAGAAATTACTGTTTGTGCATTTACAATATTCATTGATTTTTGCCATTGAAAAACGTCCAGAAATGATTGAAGCTACTGACTGAATGAAAGGAGCTGGCATCTCACTCTCTTTGAATCTTCTTTATCATGCTAAGAGGAGCAGGAAAAAGCAAAAAATTTCAGAATTGCACCTTGCAATACGGAGAAATTACAGTTTGTGCATTTACAATATTCATTGATTTTTGCCATTGAAAAACATCCAGAAATGATTGAAGCTACTGACTGAATGAAAGGAGCTGGCATCTCACTCTCTTTGAATCTTCTTTATCATGCTAAGAGGAGCAGGAAAAAGCAAAAAATTTCAGACTTGCACCTTGCAATGCGGAGAAATTACTGTTTGTGCATTTACAATATTCATTGATTTTTGCCATTGAAAAACATCATGTTATTCATATACCAGAAATGTTTGAAGCTACTGACTGAATGAAAGGAGCTGGCATCTCACTCTCTTTTAATCTTCTTTATCATGCTAAGAGGAGCAGGAAAAAGCAAAAAATTTCAGAATTGCACCTTGCAATGCGGAGAAATTACTGTTTGTGCATTTACAATATTCATTGATTTTTGCCATTGAAAAACGTCCAGAAATGATTGAAGCTACTGACTGAATGAAAGGAGCTGGCATCTCACTCTCTTTGAATCTTGTTTATCATGCTAAGAGGAGCAGGAAAAAGCAAAAAATTTCAGAATTGCACCTTGCAATGCGGAGAAATTACTGTTTGTGCATTTACAATATTCATTGATTTTTGCCATTGAAAAACGTCCAGAAATGATTGAAGCTACTGACTGAATGAAAGGAGCTGGCATCTCACTCTCTTTGAATCTTCTTTATCATGCTAAGAGGAGCAGGAAAAAGCAAAAAATTTCAGAATTGCACCTTGCAATGCGGAGAAATTACTGTTTGTGCATTTACAATATTCATTGATTTTTGCCATTGAAAAACATCATGTTATTCATATACCAGAAATGATTGAAGCTACTGACTGAATGAAAGGAGCTGGCATCTCACTCTCTTTGAATCTTCTTTATCATGCTAAGAGGAGCAGGAAAAAGTAAAACATTTCAGAATTGCACCTTGCAATGCGGAAAAATTACTGTTTGTGCATTTATAATATTCAATGATTTTTGCCATTGAAAAACGTCCAGAAATGATTGAAGCTACTGACTGAACGAAAGGAGCTGGCATCTCACTCTCTTTGAATCTTCTTTATCATGCTAAGAGGAGCAGGAAAAAGCAAAAAATTTCAGAATTGCACCTTGCAATGCGGAGAAATTACTGTTTGTGCATTTACAATATTCATTGATTTTTGCCATTGAAAAACGTCCAGAAATGATTGAAGCTACTGACTGAATGAAAGGAGCTGGCATCTCACTCTCTTTGAATCTTCTTTATCATGCTAAGAGGAGCAGGAAAAAGCAAAAAATTTCAGAATTGCACCTTGCAATGCGGAGAAATTACTGTTTGTGCATTTACAATATTCATTGATTTTTGCCATTGAAAAACATCATGTTATTCATATACCAGAAATGTTTGAAGCTACTGACTGAATGAAAGGAGCTGACATCTCACTCTCTTTGAATCTTCTTTATCATGCTAAGAGGAGCAGGAAAAAGCAAAAAATTTCAGAATTGCACCTTGCAATGCGGAGAAATTACTGTTTGTGCATTTACAATATTCATTGATTTTTGCCATTGAAAAACGTCCAGAAATGATTGAAGCTACTGACTGAATGAAAGGAGCTGGCATCTCACTCTCTTTGAATCTTCTTTATCATGCTAAGAGGAGCAGGAAAAAGCAAAAAATTTCAGAATTGCACCTTGCAATGCGGAGAAATTACTGTTTGTGCATTTACAATATTCATTGATTTTTGCCATTGAAAAACATCATGTTATTCATATACCAGAAATGTTTGAAGCTACTGACTGAATGAAAGGAGCTGGCATCTCACTCTCTTTGAATCTTCTTTATCATGCTAAGAGGAGCAGGAAAAAGCAAAAAATTTCAGAATTGCACCTTGCAATGTGGAGAAATTACTGTTTGTGCATTTACAATATTCATTGATTTTTGCCATTGAAAAACATCATGTTATTCATATACCAGAAATGTTTGAAGCTACTGACTGAATGAAAGGAGCTGGCATCTCACTCTCTTTGAATCTTCTTTATCATGCTAAGAGGAGCAGGAAAAAGCAAAAAATTTCAGAATTGCACCTTGCAATGTGGAGAAATTACTGTTTGTGCATTTACAATATTCATTGATTTTTACCATTGAAAAACGTCCAGAAATGATTGAAGCTACTGACTGAATGAAAGTAGCTGGCATCTCACTCTCTTTGAATCTTCTTTATCATGCTAAGAGGAGCAGGAAAAAGCAAAAAATTTCAGACTTGCACCTTGCAATGCGGAGAAATTACTGTTTGTGCATTTACAATATTCATTGATTTTTGCCATTGAAAAACATCATGTTATTCATATACCAGAAATGTTTGAAGCTACTGACTGAATGAAAGGAGCTGGCATCTCACTCTCTTTGAATCTTCTTTATCATGCTAAGAGGAGCAGGAAAAAGCAAAAAATTTCAGAATTGCACCTTGCAATGTGGAGAAATTACTGTTTGTGCATTTACAATATTCATTGATTTTTACCATTGAAAAACGTCCAGAAATGATTGAAGCTACTGACTGAATGAAAGTAGCTGGCATCTCACTCTCTTTGAATCTTCTTTATCATGCTAAGAGGAGCAGGAAAAAGCAAAAAATTTCAGACTTGCACCTTGCAATGCGGAGAAATTACTGTTTGTGCATTTACAATATTCATTGATTTTTGACATTGAAAAACATCATGTTATTCATATACCAGAAATGTTTGAAGCTACTGACTGAATCAAAGGAGCTGGCATCTCACTCTCTTTGAATCTTCTTTATCATGCTAAGAGGAGCAGGAAAAAGCAAAAAATTTCAGAATTGCACCTTGCAATGCGGAGAAATTACTGTTTGTGCATTTACAATATTCATTGATTTTTGCCATTGAAAAACGTCCAGAAATGATTGAAGGTACTGACTGAATGAAAGGAGCTGGCATCTCACTCTCTTTGAATCTTCTTTATCATGCTAAGAGGAGCAGGAAAAAGCAAAAAATTTCAGAATTGCACCTTGCAATGCGGAGAAATTACTGTTTGTGCATTTACAATATTCATTGATTTTTGCCATTGAAAAACGTCCAGAAATGATTGAAGCTACTGACTGAATGAAAGGAGCTGGCATCTCACTCTCTTTGAATCTTCTTTATCATGCTAAGAGGAGCAGGAAAAAGCAAAAAATTTCAGAATTGCACCTTGCAATGCGGAGAAATTACTGTTTGTGCATTTACAATATTCATTGATTTTTGCCATTGAAAAACATCATGTTATTCATATACCAGAAATGTTTGAAGCTACTGACTGAATGAAAGGAGTTGGCATCTCACTCTCTTTGAATCTTCTTTATCATGCTAAGAGGAGCAGGAAAAAGCAAAAAATTTCAGAATTGCACCTTGCAATGTGGAGAAATTACTGTTTGTGCATTTACAATATTCATTGATTTTTACCATTGAAAAACGTCCAGAAATGATTGAAGCTACTGACTGAATGAAAGTAGCTGGCATCTCACTCTCTTTGAATCTTCTTTATCATGCTAAGAGGAGCAGGAAAAAGCAAAAAATTTCAGACTTGCACCTTGCAATGCGGAGAAATTACTGTTTGTGCATTTACAATATTCATTGATTTTTGCCATTGAAAAACATCATGTTATTCATATACCAGAAATGTTTGAAGCTACTGACTGAATGAAAGGAGCTGGCATCTCACTCTCTTTGAATCTTCTTTATCATGCTAAGAGGAGCAGGAAAAAGCAAAAAATTTCAGAATTGCACCTTGCAATGTGGAGAAATTACTGTTTGTGCATTTACAATATTCATTGATTTTTACCATTGAAAAACGTCCAGAAATGATTGAAGCTACTGACTGAATGAAAGTAGCTGGCATCTCACTCTCTTTGAATCTTCTTTATCATGCTAAGAGGAGCAGGAAAAAGCAAAAAATTTCAGACTTGCACCTTGCAATGCGGAGAAATTACTGTTTGTGCATTTACAATATTCATTGATTTTTGCCATTGAAAAACATCATGTTATTCATATTCCAGAAATGTTTGAAGCTACTGACTGAATGAAAGGAGCTGGCATCTCACTCTCTTTGAATCTTCTTTATCATGCTAAGAGGAGCAGGAAAAAGCAAAAAATTTCAGAATTGCACCTTGCAATGCGGAGAAATTACTGTTTGTGCATTTACAATATTCATTGATTTTTGCCATTGAAAAACGTCCAGAAATGATTGAAGCTACTGACTGAATGAAAGGAGCTGGCATCTCACTTTCTTTGAATCTTCTTTATCATGCTAAGAGGAGCAGGAAAAAGCAAAAAATTTCAGAATTGCACCTTGCAATGCGGAGAAATTACTGTTTGTGCATTTACAATATTCATTGATTTTTGCCATTGAAAAACATCATGTTATTCATATACCAGAAATGTTTGAAGCTACTGACTGAATGAAAGGAGCTGGCATCTCACTCTCTTTGAATCTTCTTTATCATGCTAAGAGGAGCAGGAAAAAGCAAAAAATTTCAGAATTGCACCTTGCAATGTGGAGAAATTACTGTTTGTGCATTTACAATATTCATTGATTTTTGCCATTGAAAAACATCATGTTATTCATATACCAGAAATGTTTGAAGCTACTGACTGAATGAAAGGAGCTGGCATCTCACTCTCTTTGAATCTTCTTTATCATGCTAAGAGGAGCAGGAAAAAGCAAAAAATTTCAGAATTGCACCTTGCAATGTGGAGAAATTACTGTTTGTGCATTTACAATATTCATTGATTTTTACCATTGAAAAACGTCCAGAAATGATTGAAGCTACTGACTGAATGAAAGTAGCTGGCATCTCACTCTCTTTGAATCTTCTTTATCATGCTAAGAGGAGCAGGAAAAAGCAAAAAATTTCAGACTTGCACCTTGCAATGCGGAGAAATTACTGTTTGTGCATTTACAATATTCATTGATTTTTGCCATTGAAAAACATCATGTTATTCATATACCAGAAATGTTTGAAGCTACTGACTGAATGAAAGGAGCTGGCATCTCACTCTCTTTGAATCTTCTTTATCATGCTAAGAGGAGCAGGAAAAAGCAAAAAATTTCAGAATTGCACCTTGCAATGCGGAGAAATTACTGTTTGTGCATTTACAATATTCATTGATTTTTGCCATTGAAAAACGTCCAGAAATGATTGAAGCTACTGACTGAATGAAAGGAGCTGGCATCTCACTCTCTTTGAATCTTCTTTATCATGCTAAGAGGAGCAGGAAAAAGCAAAAAATTTCAGAATTGCACCTTGCAATGCGGAGAAATTACTGTTTGTGCATTTACAATATTCATTGATTTTTGCCATTGAAAAACATGTTATTCATATACCAGAAATGTTTGAAGCTACTGACTGAATGAAAGGAGCTGGCACCTCACTCTCTTTGAATCTTCTTTATCATGCTAAGAGGAGCGGGAAAAAGCAAAAAATTTCAGAATTGCACCTTGCAATGCGGAGAAATTACTGTTTGTGCATTTACAATATTCATTGATTTTTGCCATTGAAAAACGTCCAGAAATGATTGAAGGTACTGACTGAATGAAAGGAGCTGGCATCTCACTCTCTTTGAATCTTCTTTATCATGCTAAGAGGAGCAGGAAAAAGCAAAAAATTTCAGAATTGCACCTTGCAATGCGGAGAAATTACTGTTTGTGCATTTACAATATTCATTGATTTTTGCCATTGAAAAACGTCCAGAAATGATTGAAGCTACTGACTGAATGAAAGGAGCTGGCATCTCACTCTCTTTGAATCTTCTTTATCATGCTAAGAGGAGCAGGAAAAAGCAAAAAATTTCAGAATTGCACCTTGCAATGCGGAGAAATTACTGTTTGTGCATTTACAATATTCATTGATTTTTGCCATTGAAAAACATCATGTTATTCATATACCAGAAATGTTTGAAGCTACTGACTGAATGAAAGGAGTTGGCATCTCACTCTCTTTGAATCTTCTTTATCATGCTAAGAGGAGCAGGAAAAAGCAAAAAATTTCAGAATTGCACCTTGCAATGTGGAGAAATTACTGTTTGTGCATTTACAATATTCATTGATTTTTACCATTGAAAAACGTCCAGAAATGATTGAAGCTACTGACTGAATGAAAGTAGCTGGCATCTCACTCTCTTTGAATCTTCTTTATCATGCTAAGAGGAGCAGGAAAAAGCAAAAAATTTCAGACTTGCACCTTGCAATGCGGAGAAATTACTGTTTGTGCATTTACAATATTCATTGATTTTTGCCATTGAAAAACATCATGTTATTCATATACCAGAAATGTTTGAAGCTACTGACTGAATGAAAGGAGCTGGCATCTCACTCTCTTTGAATCTTCTTTATCATGCTAAGAGGAGCAGGAAAAAGCAAAAAATTTCAGAATTGCACCTTGCAATGTGGAGAAATTACTGTTTGTGCATTTACAATATTCATTGATTTTTACCATTGAAAAACGTCCAGAAATGATTGAAGCTACTGACTGAATGAAAGTAGCTGGCATCTCACTCTCTTTGAATCTTCTTTATCATGCTAAGAGGAGCAGGAAAAAGCAAAAAATTTCAGACTTGCACCTTGCAATGCGGAGAAATTACTGTTTGTGCATTTACAATATTCATTGATTTTTGCCATTGAAAAACATCATGTTATTCATATACCAGAAATGTTTGAAGCTACTGACTGAATCAAAGGAGCTGGCATCTCACTCTCTTTGAATCTTCTTTATCATGCTAAGAGGAGCAGGAAAAAGCAAAAAATTTCAGAATTGCACCTTGCAATGCGGAGAAATTACTGTTTGTGCATTTACAATATTCATTGATTTTTGCCATTGAAAAACGTCCAGAAATGATTGAAGCTACTGACTGAATGAAAGGATCTGGCATCTCACTCTCTTTGAATCTTCTTTATCATGCTAAGAGGAGCAGGAAAAAGCAAAAAATTTCAGAATTGCACCTTGCAATGCGGAGAAATTACTGTTTGTGCATTTACAATATTCATTGATTTTTGCCATTGAAAAACGTCCAGAAATGATTGAAGCTACTGATTGAATGAAAGGAGCTGGCATCTCACTCTCTTTGAATCTTCTTTATCATGCTAAGAGGAGCAGGAAAAAGCAAAAAATTTCAGAATTGCACCTTGCAATGCGGAGAAATTACTGTTTGTGCATTTACAATATTCATTGATTTTTGCCATTGAAAAACATGTTATTCATATACCAGAAATGTTTGAAGCTACTGACTGAATGAAAGGAGCTGGCACCTCACTCTCTTTGAATCTTCTTTATCATGCTAAGAGGAGCAGGAAAAAGCAAAAAATTTCAGAATTGCACCTTGCAATGCGGAGAAATTACTGTTTGTGCATTTACAATATTCATTGATTTTTGCCATTGAAAAACATCATGTTATTCATATACCAGAAATGTTTGAAGCTACTGACTGAATGAAAGGAGTTGGCATCTCACTCTCTTTGAATCTTCTTTATCATGCTAAGAGGAGCAGGAAAAAGCAAAAAATTTCAGAATTGCACCTTGCAATGCGGAGAAATTACTGTTTGTGCATTTACAATATTCATTGATTTTTGCCATTGAAAAACATCATGTTATTCATATACCAGAAATGTTTGAAGCTACTGACTGAATGAAAGGAGCTGGCATCTCACTCTCTTTGAATCTTCTTTATCATGCTAAGAGGAGCAGGAAAAAGCAAAAAATTTTAGAATTGCACATTGCAATGTGGAGAAATTACTGTTTGTGCATTTACAATATTCATTGATTTTTACCATTGAAAAACGTCCAGAAATGATTGAAGCTACTGACTGAATGAAAGTAGCTGGCATCTCACTCTCTTTGAATCTTCTTTATCATGCTAAGAGGAGCAGGAAAAAGCAAAAAATTTCAGACTTGCACCTTGCAATGCGGAGAAATTACTGTTTGTGCATTTACAATATTCATTGATTTTTGCCATTGAAAAACATCATGTTATTCATATTCCAGAAATGTTTGAAGCTACTGACTGAATGAAAGGAGCTGGCATCTCACTCTCTTTGAATCTTCTTTATCATGCTAAGAGGAGCAGGAAAAAGCAAAAAATTTCAGAATTGCACCTTGCAATGCGGAGAAATTACTGTTTGTGCATTTACAATATTCATTGATTTTTGCCATTGAAAAACGTCCAGAAATGATTGAAGCTACTGACTGAATGAAAGGAGCTGGCATCTCACTCTCTTTGAATCTTCTTTATCATGCTAAGAGGAGCAGGAAAAAGCAAAAAATTTCAGAATTGCACCTTGCAATGCGGAGAAATTACTGTTTGTGCATTTACAATATTCACTGATTTTTGCCATTGAAAAACGTCCAGAAATGATTGAAGCTACTGACTGAATGAAAGGAGCTGGCATCTCACTCTCTTTGAATCTTCTTTATCATGCTAAGAGGAGCAGGAAAAAGCAAAAAATTTCAGAATTGCACCTTGCAATGCGGAGAAATTACTGTTTGTGCATTTACAATATTCATTGATTTTTGCCATTGAAAAACATCATGTTATTCATATACCAGAAATGTTTGAAGCTACTGACTGAATGAAAGGAGCTGGCATCTCACTCTCTTTGAATCTTCTTTATCATGCTAAGAGGAGCAGGAAAAAGCAAAAAATTTCAGAATTGCACCTTGCAATGTGGAGAAATTACTGTTTGTGCATTTACAATATTCATTGATTTTTGCCATTGAAAAACATCATGTTATTCATATACCAGAAATGTTTGAAGCTACTGACTGAATGAAAGGAGCTGGCATCTCACTCTCTTTGAATCTTCTTTATCATGCTAAGAGGAGCAGGAAAAAGCAAAAAATTTCAGAATTGCACCTTGCAATGTGGAGAAATTACTGTTTGTGCATTTACAATATTCATTGATTTTTACCATTGAAAAACGTCCAGAAATGATTGAAGCTACTGACTGAATGAAAGTAGCTGGCATCTCACTCTCTTTGAATCTTCTTTATCATGCTAAGAGGAGCAGGAAAAAGCAAAAAATTTCAGAATTGCACCTTGCAATGCGGAGAAATTACTGTTTGTGCATTTACAATATTCATTGATTTTTGCCATTGAAAAACATCATGTTATTCATATACCAGAAATGTTTGAAGCTACTGACTGAATGAAAGGAGCTGGCATCTCACTCTCTTTGAATCTTCTTTATCATGCTAAGAGGAGCAGGAAAAAGCAAAAAATTTCAGAATTGCACCTTGCAATGCGGAGAAATTACTGTTTGTGCATTTACAATATTCATTGATTTTTGCCATTGAAAAACGTCCAGAAATGATTGAAGCTACTGACTGAATGAAAGGAGCTGGCATCTCACTCTCTTTGAATCTTCTTTATCATGCTAAGAGGAGCAGGAAAAAGCAAAAAATTTCAGAATTGCACCTTGCAATGCGGAGAAATTACTGTTTGTGCATTTACAATATTCATTGATTTTTGCCATTGAAAAACATGTTATTCATATACCAGAAATGTTTGAAGCTACTGACTGAATGAAAGGAGCTGGCACCTCACTCTCTTTGAATCTTCTTTATCATGCTAAGAGGAGCGGGAAAAAGCAAAAAATTTCAGAATTGCACCTTGCAATGCGGAGAAATTACTGTTTGTGCATTTACAATATTCATTGATTTTTGCCATTGAAAAACGTCCAGAAATGATTGAAGGTACTGACTGAATGAAAGGAGCTGGCATCTCACTCTCTTTGAATCTTCTTTATCATGCTAAGAGGAGCAGGAAAAAGCAAAAAATTTCAGAATTGCACCTTGCAATGCGGAGAAATTACTGTTTGTGCATTTACAATATTCATTGATTTTTGCCATTGAAAAACGTCCAGAAATGATTGAAGCTACTGACTGAATGAAAGGAGCTGGCATCTCACTCTCTTTGAATCTTCTTTATCATGCTAAGAGGAGCAGGAAAAAGCAAAAAATTTCAGAATTGCACCTTGCAATGCGGAGAAATTACTGTTTGTGCATTTACAATATTCATTGATTTTTGCCATTGAAAAACATCATGTTATTCATATACCAGAAATGTTTGAAGCTACTGACTGAATGAAAGGAGTTGGCATCTCACTCTCTTTGAATCTTCATCATGCTAAGAGGAGCAGGAAAAAGCAAAAAATTTCAGAATTGCACCTTGCAATGTGGAGAAATTACTGTTTGTGCATTTACAATATTCATTGATTTTTACCATTGAAAAACGTCCAGAAATGATTGAAGCTACTGACTGAATGAAAGTAGCTGGCATCTCACTCTCTTTGAATCTTCTTTATCATGCTAAGAGGAGCAGGAAAAAGCAAAAAATTTCAGACTTGCACCTTGCAATGCGGAGAAATTACTGTTTGTGCATTTACAATATTCATTGATTTTTGCCATTGAAAAACATCATGTTATTCATATACCAGAAATGTTTGAAGCTACTGACTGAATGAAAGGAGCTGGCATCTCACTCTCTTTGAATCTTCTTTATCATGCTAAGAGGAGCAGGAAAAAGCAAAAAATTTCAGAATTGCACCTTGCAATGTGGAGAAATTACTGTTTGTGCATTTACAATATTCATTGATTTTTACCATTGAAAAACGTCCAGAAATGATTGAAGCTACTGACTGAATGAAAGGAGCTGGCATCTCACTCTCTTTGAATCTTCTTTATCATGCTAAGAGGAGCAGGAAAAAGCAAAAAATTTCAGAATTGCACCTTGCAATGCGGAGAAATTACTGTTTGTGCATTTACAATATTCATTGATTTTTGCCATGGAAAAACGTCCAGAAATGATTGAAGCTACTGACTGAATGAAAGGAGCTGGCATCTCACTCTCTTTGAATCTTCTTTATCATGCTAAGAGGAGCAGGAAAAAGCAAAAAATTTCAGAATTGCACCTTGCAATGCGGAGAAATTACTGTTTGTGCATTTACAATATTCATTGATTTTTGCCATTGAAAAACATGTTATTCATATACCAGAAATGTTTGAAGCTACTGACTGAATGAAAGGATTTGGCATCTCACTCTCTTTGAATCTTCTTTATCATGCTAAGAGGAGCAGGAAAAAGCAAAAAATTTCAGAATTGCACCTTGCAATGCGGAGAAATTACTGTTTGTGCATTTACAATATTCATTGATTTTTGCCATTGAAAAACATCATGTTATTCATATACCAGAAATGTTTGAAGCTACTGACTGAATGAAAGGAGCTGGCATCTCACTCTCTTTGAATCTTCTTTATCATGCTAAGAGGAGCAGGAAAAAGCAAAAAATTTTAGAATTGCACATTGCAATGTGGAGAAATTACTGTTTGTGCATTTACAATATTCATTGATTTTTACCATTGAAAAACGTCCAGAAATGATGGAAGCTACTGACTGAATGAAAGTAGCTGGCATCTCACTCTCTTTGAATCTTCTTTATCATGCTAAGAGGAGCAGGAAAAAGCAAAAAATTTCAGACTTGCACCTTGCAATGCGGAGAAATTACTGTTTGTGCATTTACAATATTCATTGATTTTTGCCATTGAAAAACATCATGTTATTCATATACCAGAAATGTTTGAAGCTACTGACTGAATCAAAGGAGCTGGCATCTCACTCTCTTTGAATCTTCTTTATCATGCTAAGAGGAGCAGGAAAAAGCAAAAAATTTTAGAATTGCACCTTGCAATGCGGAGAAATTACTGTTTGTGCATTTACAATATTCATTGATTTTTGCCATTGAAAAACGTCCAGAAATGATTGAAGCTACTGACTGAATGAAAGGAGCTGGCATCTCACTCTCTTTGAATCTTCTTTATCATGCTAAGAGGAGCAGGAAAAAGCAAAAAATTTCAGAATTGCACCTTGCAATGCGGAGAAATTACTGTTTGTGCATTTACAATATTCATTGATTTTTGCCATTGAAAAACGTCCAGAAATGATTGAAGCTACTGACTGAATGAAAGGAGCTGGCATCTCACTCTCTTTGAATCTTCTTTATCATGCTAAGAGGAGCAGGAAAAAGCAAAAAATTTCAGAATTGCACCTTGCAATGCGGAGAAATTACTGTTTGTGCATTTACAATATTCATTGATTTTTGCCATTGAAAAACATGTTATTCATATACCAGAAATGTTTGAAGCTACTGACTGAATGAAAGGAGCTGGCACCTCACTCTCTTTGAATCTTCTTTATCATGCTAAGAGGAGCGGGAAAAAGCAAAAAATTTCAGAATTGCACCTTGCAATGCGGAGAAATTACTGTTTGTGCATTTACAATATTCATTGATTTTTGCCATTGAAAAACGTCCAGAAATGATTGAAGGTACTGACTGAATGAAAGGAGCTGGCATCTCACTCTCTTTGAATCTTCTTTATCATGCTAAGAGGAGCAGGAAAAAGCAAAAAATTTCAGAATTGCACCTTGCAATGCGGAGAAATTACTGTTTGTGCATTTACAATATTCATTGATTTTTGCCATTGAAAAACGTCCAGAAATGTTTGAAGCTACTGACTGAATGAAAGGAGCTGGCACCTCACTCTCTTTGAATCTTCTTTATCATGCTAAGAGGAGCAGGAAAAAGCAAAAAATTTCAGAATTGCACCTTGCAATGCGGAGAAATTACTGTTTGTGCATTTACAATATTCATTGATTTTTGCCATTGAAAAACATCATGTTATTCATATACCAGAAATGTTTGAAGCTACTGACTGAATGAAAGGAGTTGGCATCTCACTCTCTTTGAATCTTCTTTATCATGCTAAGAGGAGCAGGAAAAAGCAAAAAATTTCAGAATTGCACCTTGCAATGCGGAGAAATTACTGTTTGTGCATTTACAATATTCATTGATTTTTGCCATTGAAAAACATCATGTTATTCATATACCAGAAATGTTTGAAGCTACAGACTGAATGAAAGGAGCTGGCATCTCACTCTCTTTGAATCTTCTTTATCATGCTAAGAGGAGCAGGAAAAAGCAAAAAATTTTAGAATTGCACATTGCAATGTGGAGAAATTACTGTTTGTGCATTTACAATATTCATTGATTTTTACCATTGAAAAACGTCCAGAAATGATTGAAGCTACTGACTGAATGAAAGTAGCTGGCATCTCACTCTCTTTGAATCTTCTTTATCATGCTAAGAGGAGCAGGAAAAAGCAAAAAATTTCAGACTTGCACCTTGCAATGCGGAGAAATTACTGTTTGTGCATTTACAATATTCATTGATCTTTGCCATTGAAAAACATCATGTTATTCATATACCAGAAATGTTTGAAGCTACTGACTGAATGAAAGGAGCTGGCATCTCACTCTCTTTGAATCTTCTTTATCATGCTAAGAGGAGCAGGAAAAAGCAAAAAATTTCAGAATTGCACCTTGCAATGCGGAGAAATTACTGTTTGTGCATTTACAATATTCATTGATTTTTGCCATTGAAAAACGTCCAGAAATGATTGAAGCTACTGACTGAATGAAAGGAGCTGGCATCTCACTCTCTTTGAATCTTCTTTATCATGCTAAGAGGAGCAGGAAAAAGCAAAAAATTTCAGAATTGCACCTTGCAATGCGGAGAAATTACTGTTTGTGCATTTACAATATTCATTGATTTTTGCCATTGAAAAACGTCCAGAAATGATTGAAGCTACTGACTGAATGAAAGGAGCTGGCATCTCACTCTCTTTGAATCTTCTTTATCATGCTAAGAGGAGCAGGAAAAAGCAAAAAATTTCAGAATTGCACCTTGCAATGCGGAGAAATTACTGTTTGTGCATTTACAATATTCATTGATTTTTGCCATTGAAAAACATGTTATTCATATACCAGAAATGTTTGAAGCTACTGACTGAATGAAAGGAGCTGGCACCTCACTCTCTTTGAATCTTCTTTATCATGCTAAGAGGAGCGGGAAAAAGCAAAAAATTTCAGAATTGCACCTTGCAATGCGGAGAAATTACTGTTTGTGCATTTACAATATTCATTGATTTTTGCCATTGAAAAACGTCCAGAAATGATTGAAGGTACTGACTGAATGAAAGGAGCTGGCATCTCATTCTCTTTGAATCTTCTTTATCATGCTAAGAGGAGCAGGAAAAAGCAAAAAATTTCAGAATTGCACCTTGCAATGCGGAGAAATTACTGTTTGTGCATTTACAATATTCATTGATTTTTGCCATTGAAAAACGTCCAGAAATGATTGAAGCTACTGACTGAATGAAAGGAGCTGGCATCTCACTCTCTTTGAATCTTCTTTATCATGCTAAGAGGAGCAGGAAAAAGCAAAAAATTTCAGAATTGCACCTTGCAATGCGGAGAAATTACTGTTTGTGCATTTACAATATTCATTGATTTTTGCCATTGAAAAACATCATGTTATTCATATACCAGAAATGTTTGAAGCTACTGACTGAATGAAAGGAGCTGGCATCTCACTCTCTTTGAATCTTCTTTATCATGCTAAGAGGAGCAGGAAAAAGCAAAAAATTTCAGAATTGCACCTTGCAATGTGGAGAAATTACTGTTTGTGCATTTACAATATTCATTGATTTTTACCATTGAAAAACGTCCAGAAATGATTGAAGCTACTGACTGAATGAAAGTAGCTGGCATCTCACTCTCTTTGAATCTTCTTTATCATGCTAAGAGGAGCAGGAAAAAGCAAAAAATTTCAGACTTGCACCTTGCAATGCGGAGAAATTACTGTTTGTGCATTTACAATATTCATTGATTTTTGCCATTGAAAAACATCATGTTATTCATATACCAGAAATGTTTGAAGCTACTGAGTGAATGAAAGGAGCTGGCATCTCACTCTCTTTGAATCTTCTTTATCATGCTAAGAGGAGCAGGAAAAAGCAAAAAATTTCAGACTTGCACCTTGCAATGCGGAGAAATTACTGTTTGTGCATTTACAATATTCATTGATTTTTGCCATTGAAAAACATCATGTTATTCATATACCAGAAATGTTTGAAGCTACTGACTGAATGAAAGGAGCTGGCATCTCACTCTCTTTGAATCTTCTTTATCATGCTAAGAGGAGCAGGAAAAAGCAAAAAATTTCAGAATTGCACCTTGCAATGCGGAGAAATTACTGTTTGTGCATTTACAATATTCATTGATTTTTGCCATTGAAAAACGTCCAGAAATGATTGAAGGTACTGACTGAATGAAAGGAGCTGGCATCTCACTCTCTTTGAATCTTCTTTATCATGCTAAGAGGAGCAGGAAAAAGCAAAAAAATTTAGAATTGCACATTGCAATGTGGAGAAATTACTGTTTGTGCATTTACAATATTCATTGATTTTTACCATTGAAAAACGTCCAGAAATGATTGAAGCTACTGACTGAATGAAAGTAGCTGGCATCTCACTCTCTTTGAATCTTCTTTATCATGCTAAGAGGAGCAGGAAAAAGCAAAAAATTTCAGACTTGCACCTTGCAATGCGGAGAAATTACTGTTTGTGCATTTACAATATTCATTGATTTTTGCCATTGAAAAACATCATGTTATTCATATACCAGAAATGTTTGAAGCTACTGACTGAATGAAAGGAGCTGGCATCTCACTCTCTTTGAATCTTCTTTATCATGCTAAGAGGAGCAGGAAAAAGCAAAAAATTTCAGAATTGCACCTTGCAATGCGGAGAAATTACTGTTTGTGCATTTACAATATTCATTGATTTTTGCCATTGAAAAACGTCCAGAAATGATTGAAGCTACTGACTGAATGAAAGGAGCTGGCATCTCACTCTCTTTGAATCTTCTTTATCATGCTAAGAGGAGCAGGAAAAAGCAAAAAATTTCAGAATTGCACCTTGCAATGCGGAGAAATTACTGTTTGTGCATTTACAATATTCATTGATTTTTGCCATTGAAAAACGTCCAGAAATGATTGAAGCTACTGACTGAATGAAAGGAGCTGGCATCTCACTCTCTTTGATTCTTCTTTATCATGCTAAGAGGAGCAGGAAAAAGCAAAAAATTTCAGAATTGCACCTTGCAATGCGGAGAAATTACTGTTTGTGCATTTACAATATTCATTGATTTTTGCCATTGAAAAACATGTTATTCATATACCAGAAATGTTTGAAGCTACTGACTGAATGAAAGGAGCTGGCACCTCACTCTCTTTGAATCTTCTTTATCATGCTAAGAGGAGCAGGAAAAAGCAAAAAATTTCAGAATTGCACCTTGCAATGCGGAGAAATTACTGTTTGTGCATTTACAATATTCATTGATTTTTGCCATTGAAAAACGTCCAGAAATGATTGAAGCTACTGACTGAATGAAAGGAGCTGGCATCTCACTCTCTTTGAATCTTTATCATGCTAAGAGGAGCAGGAAAACGCAAAAAATTTCAGAATTGCACCTTGCAATGCGGAGAAATTACTGTTTGTGCATTTACAATATTCATTGATTTTTGCCATTGAAAAACGTCCAGAAATGATTGAAGCTACTGACTGAATGAAAGGAGCTGGCATCTCACTCTCTTTGAATCTTCTTTATCATGCTAAGAGGAGCAGGAAAAAGCAAAAAATTTCAGAATTGCACCTTGCAATGCGGAGAAATTACAGTTTGTGCATTTACAATATTCATTGATTTTTGCCATTGAAAAACATCCAGAAATGATTGAAGCTACTGACTGAATGAAAGAAGCTGGCATCTCACTCTCTTTGAATCTTCTTTATCATGCTAAGAGGAGCAGGAAAAAGCAAAAAATTTCAGAATTGCACCTTGCAATGCGGAGAAATTACTGTTTGTGCATTTACAATATTCATTGATTTTTGCCATTGAAAAACATCATGTTATTCATATACCAGAAATGTTTGAAGCTACTGACTGAATGAAAGGAGCTGGCATCTCACTCTCTTTGAATCTTCTTTATCATGCTAAGAGGAGCAGGAAAAAGCAAAAAATTTCAGAATTGCACCTTGCAATGTGGAGAAATTACTGTTTGTGCATTTACAATATTCATTGATTTTTACCATTGAAAAACGTCCAGAAATGATTGAAGCTACTGACTGAATGAAAGTAGCTGGCATCTCACTCTCTTTGAATCTTCTTTATCATGCTAAGAGGAGCAGGAAAAAGCAAAAAATTTCAGACTTGCACCTTGCAATGCGGAGAAATTACTGTTTGTGCATTTACAATATTCATTGATTTTTGCCATTGAAAAACATCATGTTATTCATATACCAGAAATGTTTGAAGCTACTGACTGAATGAAAGGAGCTGGCATCTCACTCTCTTTGAATCTTCTTTATCATGCTAAGAGGAGCAGGAAAAAGCAAAAAATTTCAGACTTGCACCTTGCAATGCGGAGAAATTACTGTTTGTGCATTTACAATATTCATTGATTTTTGCCATTGAAAAACATCATGTTATTCATATACCAGAAATGTTTGAAGCTACTGACTGAATGAAAGGAGCTGGCATCTCACTCTCTTTGAATCTTCTTTATCATGCTAAGAGGAGCAGGAAAAAGCAAAAAATTTCAGAATTGCACCTTGCAATGCGGAGAAATTACTGTTTGTGCATTTACAATATTCATTGATTTTTGCCATTGAAAAACGTCCAGAAATGATTGAAGCTACTGACTGAATGAAAGGAGCTGGCATCTCACTCTCTTTGAATCTTCTTTATCATGCTAAGAGGAGCAGGAAAAAGCAAAAAATTTCAGAATTGCACCTTGCAATGCGGAGAAATTACAGTTTGTGCATTTACAATATTCATTGATTTTTGCCATTGAAAAACGTCCAGAAATGATTGAAGCTACTGACTGAATGAAAGGAGCTGGCATCTCACTCTCTTTGAATCTTCTTTATCATGCTAAGAGGAGCAGGAAAAAGCAAAAAATTTCAGAATTGCACCTTGCAATGCGGAGAAATTACTGTTTGTGCATTTACAATATTCGTTGATTTTTGCCATTGAAAAACGTCCAGAAATGATTGAAGCTACTGACTGAATGAAAGGAGCTGGCATCTCACTCTCTTTGAATCTTCTTTATCATGCTAAGAGGAGCAGGAAAAATCAAAAAATTTCAGAATTGCACCTTGCAATGCGGAGAAATTACAGTTTGTGCATTTACAATATTCATTGATTTTTGCCATTGAAAAACGTCCAGAAATGATTGAAGCTACTGACTGAATGAAAGGAGCTGGCATCTCACTCTCTTTGAATCTTCTTTATCATGCTAAGAGGAGCAGGAAAAAGCAAAAAATTTCAGAATTGCACCTTGCAATGCGGAGAAATTACTGTTTGTGCATTTACAATATTCATTGATTTTTGCGATTGAAAAACATCATGTTATTCATATACCAGAAATGATTGAAGCTACTGACTGAACGAAAGGAGCTGGCATCTCACTCTCTTTGAATCTTCTTTATCATGCTAAGAGGAGCAGGAAAAAGCAAAAAATTTCAGAATTGCACCTTGCAATGCGGAGAAATTACAGTTTGTGCATTTACAATATTCATTGATTTTTGCCATTGAAAAACGTCCAGAAATGATTGAAGCTACTGACTGAATGAAAGGAGCTGGCATCTCACTCTCTTTGAATCTTCTTTATCATGCTAAGAGGAGCAGGAAAAAGCAAAAAATTTCAGAATTGCACCTTGCAATGCGGAGAAATTACTGTTTGTGCATTTACAATATTCATTGATTTTTGCCATTGAAAAACGTCCAGAAATGATTGAAGGTACTGACTGAATGAAAGGAGCTGGCATATCACTCTCTTTGAATCTTCTTTATCATCCTAAGAGGAGCAGGAAAAAGCAAAAAATTTCAGAATTGCACCTTGCAATGCGGAGAAATTACTGTTTGTGCATTTACAATATTCATTGATTTTTGCCATTGAAAAACGTCCAAAAATGATTGAAGCTACTGACTGAATGAAAGGAGCTGGCATCTCACTCTCTTTGAATCTTCTTTATCATGCTAAGAGGAGCAGGAAAAAGCAAAAAATTTCAGAATTGCACCTTGCAATGCGGAGAAATTACTGTTTGTGCATTTACAATATTCATTGATTTTTGCCATTGAAAAATGTCCAGAAATGATTGAAGCTACTGACTGAATGAAAGGAGCTGGCATCTCACTCTCTTTGAATCTTCTTTATCATGCTAAGAGGAGCAGGAAAAAGCAAAAAATTTCAGAATTGCGCCTTGCAATGCGGAGAAATTACTGTTTGTGCATTTACAAAATTCATTGATTTTTGCCATTGAAAAACATCATGTTATTCATATACCAGAAATGATTGAAGCTACTGACTGAAGGAAAGGAGCTGGCATCTCACTCTCTTTGAATCTTCTTTATCATGCTAAGAGGAGCAGGAAAAAGCAAAAAATTTCAGAATTGCACCTTGCAATGCGGAGAAATTACTGTTTGTGCTCCTCTTAGCATGATAAAGAAGATTCAAAGAGAGTGAGATGCCAGCTCCTTTCATTCAGTCAGTAGCTTCAATCATTTCTGGACATTTTTCAATGGCAAAAATCAATGAATATTGTAAATGCACAAACAGTAATTTCTCCGCATTGCAAGGTGCAATTCTGAAATTTTTTGCTTTTTCCTGCTCCTCTTAGCATGATAAAGAAGATTCAAAGAGAGTGAGATGTCAGCTCCTTTCATTCAGTCAGTAGCTTCAAACATTTCTGGTATATGAATAACATGATGTTTTTCAATGGCAAAAATCAATGAATATTGTAAATGCACAAACAGTAATTTCTCCGCATTGCAAGGTGCAATTCTGAAATTTTTTGCTTTTTCCTGCTCCTCTTAGCATGATAAAGAAGATTCAAAGAGAGTGAGATGCCAGCTCCTTTCATTCAGTCAGTAGCTTCAATCATTTCTGGTATATGAATAACATGATGTTTTTCAATGGCAAAAATCAATGAATTTTGTAAATGCACAAACAGTAATTTCTCAGCATTGCAAGGTGCAATTCTGAAATTTTTTGCTTTTTCCTGCTGCTCTTAGCATGATAAAGAAGATTCAAAGAGAGTGAGATGCCAGCTCCTTTCATTGTCAGTAGCTTCAATCATTTCTGGACGTTTTTCAATGGCAAAAATCAATGAATATTTTAAATGCACAAACAGTAATTTCTCCGCATTGCAAGGTGCAATTCTGAAATTTTTTGCTTTTTCCTGCTCCTCTTAGCATGATAAAGAAGATTCAAAGAGAGTGAGATGCCAGCTCCTTTCATTCAGTCAGTAGCTTCAATCATTTCTGGACGTTTTTCAATGGCAAAAATCAATGAATATTGTAAATGCACAAACAGTAATTTCTCCGCATTGCAAGGTGCAATTCTGAAATTTTTTGCTTTTTCCTGCTCCTCTTAGCATGATAAAGAAGATTCAAAGAGAGTGAGATGCCAGCTCCTTTCATTCAGTCAGTAGCTTCAATCATTTCTGGATGTTTTTCAATGGCAAAAATCAATGAATATTGTAAATGCACAAACAGTAATTTCTCCGCATTGCAAGGTGCAATTCTGAAATTTTTTGCTTTTTCCTGCTCCTCTTAGCATGATAAAGAAGATTCAAAGAGAGTGAGATGTCAGCTCCTTTCATTCAGTCAGTAGCTTCAAACATTTCTGGTATATGAATAACATGATGTTTTTCAATGGCAAAAATCAATGAATATTGTAAATGCACAAACAGTAATTTCTTCGCATTGCAAGGTGCAATTCTGAAATTTTTTGCTTTTTCCTGCTCCTCTTAGCATGATAAAGAAGATTCAAAGAGAGTGAGATGCCAGCTCCTTTCATTCAGTCAGTAGCTTCAATCATTTCTGGTATATGAATAACATGATGTTTTTCAATGGCAAAAATCAATGAATTTTGTAAATGCACAAACAGTAATTTCTCAGCATTGCAAGGTGCAATTCTGAAATTTTTTGCTTTTTCCTGCTCCTCTTAGCATGATAAAGAAGATTCAAAGAGAGTGAGATGCCAGCTCCTTTCATTGTCAGTAGCTTCAATCATTTCTGGACGTTTTTCAATGGCAAAAATCAATGAATATTGTAAATGCACAAACAGTAATTTCTCCGCATTGCAAGGTGCAATTCTGAAATTTTTTGCTTTTTCCTGCTCCTCTTAGCATTATGAAGAAGATTCAAAGAGAGTGAGATACCAGCTCCTTTCATTCAGTCAGTAGCTTCAAACATTTCTGGTATATGAATAACATGATGTTTTTCAATGGCAAAAATCAATGAATATTGTAAATGCACAAACAGTAATTTCTCCGCATTGCAAGGTGCAATTCTGAAATTTTTTGCTTTTTCCTGCTCCTCTTAGCATGATAAAGAAGATTCAAAGAGAGTGAGATGCCAGCTCCTTTCGTTCAGTCAGTAGCTTCAATCATTTCTGGACGTTTTTCAATGGCAAAAATCATTGAATATTGTAAATGCACAAACAGTAATTTCTCCGCATTGCAAGGTGCAATTCTGAAATTTTTTACTTTTTCCTGCTCCTCTTAGCATGATAAAGAAGATTCAAAGAGAATGAGATGCCATCTCCTTTCATTCAGTCAGTAGCTTCAATCATTTCTGGACGTTTTTCAATGGCAAAAATCAATGAATATTGTAAATGCACAAACAGTAATTTCTCCGCATTGCAAGGTGCAATTCTGAAATTTTTTGCTTTTTCCTGCTCCTCTTAGCATGATAAAGAAGATTCAAAGAGAGTGAGATGCCAGCTCCTTTCATTCAGTCAGTAGCTTCAATCATTTCTGGACGTTTGTCAATGGCAAAAATCAATGAATATTGTAAATGCACAAACAGTAATTTCTCCGCATTGCAAGGTGCAATTCTGAAATTTTTTGCTTTTTCCTGCTCCTTTTAGCATGATAAACAAGATTCAAAGAGAGTGAGATGCCAGCTCCTTTCATTCAGTCAGTAGCTTCAATCATTTATGGACGTTTTTCAATTGCAAAAATCATTGAATATTGTAAATGCACAAACAGTAATTTCTCCGCATTGCAAGGTGCAATTCTGAAATTTTTGACTTTTTCCTGCTCCTCTTAGCATGATAAAGAAGATTCAAAGAGAGTGAGATGCCAGCTCCTTTCATTCAGTCAGTAGCTTCAATCATTTCTGGTATATGAATAACATGATGTTTTTCAATAGCAAAAATCAATGAATATTGTAAATGCACAAACAGTAATTTCTCCGCATTGCAAGGTGCAATTCTGAAATTTTTTGCTTTTTCCTGCTCCTCTTAGCATGATAAAGAAGATTCAAAGAGAGTGAGATGCCAGCTCCTTTCATTCAGTCAGTAGCTTCAATCATTTCCGGACGTTTTTCAATGGCAAAAATCAATGAATATTGTAAATGCACAAACAGTAATTTCTCCGCATTGCAAGGTGTAATTCTGAAATTTTTTGCTTTTTCCTGCTCCTCTTAGCATGATAAAGAAGATTCAAAGAGAGTGAGATGCCAGCTCCTTTCCTTCAGTCAGTAGCTTCAATCATTTCTGGTATATGAATAACATGATGTTTTTCAATGGCAAAAATCAATGAATTTTGTAAATGCACAAACAGTAATTTCTCCGCATTGCAAGGCGCAATTCTGAAATTTTTTGCTTTTTCCTGCTCCTCTTAGCATGATAAAGAAGATTCAAAGAGAGTGAGATGCTAGCTCCTTTCATTCAGTCAGTAGCTTCAATCATTTCTGGACGTTTTTCAATGGCAAAAATCAATGAATATTGTAAATGCACAAACAGTAATTTCTCCGCATTGCAAGGTGCAATTCTGAAATTTTTTGCTTTTTCCTGCTCCTCTTAGCATGATAAACAAGATTCAAAGAGAGTGAGGTGCCAGCTCCTTTCATTCAGTCAGGAGCTTCAAACATTTCTGGTATATGAATAACATGTTTTTCAATGGCAAAAATCAATGAATATTGTAAATGCACAAACAGTAATTTCTCCGCATTGCAAGGTGCAATTCTGAAATTTTTTGCTTTTTCCTGCTCCTCTTAGCATGATAAAGAAGATTCAAAGAGAGTGAGATGCCAGCTCCTTTCATTCAGTCAGTAGCTTCAATCATTTCTGGACATTTTTCAATGGCAAAAATCAATGAATATTGTAAATGCACAAACAGTAATTTCTCCGCATTGCAAGGTGCAATGCTGAAATGTTTTGCTTTTTCCTGCTCCTCTTAGCATGATAAAGAAGATTCAAAGAGAGTGAGATGCCAGCTCCTTTCATTCAGTCAGTAGCTTCAATCATTTCTGGACGTTTTTCAATGGCAAAAATCAATGAATATTGTAAATGCACAAACTGTAATTTCTCCGCATTGCAAGGTGCAATTCTGAAATTTTTTGCTTTTTCCTGCTCCTCTTAGCATGATAAAGAAGATTCAAAGAGAGTGAGATGCCAGCTCCTTTCATTCAGTCAGTAGCTTCAATCATTTCTGGACGTTTTTCAATGGCAAAAATCAATGAATATTGTAAATGCACAAACAGTAATTTCTCCGCATTGCAAGGTGCAATTCTGAAATTTTTTGCTTTTTCCTGCTCCTCTTAGCATGATAAAGAAGATTCAAAGAGAGTGAGATGCCAGCTCCTTTCATTCAGTCAGTAGCTTCAATCATTTCTGGACGTTTTTCAATGGCAAAAATCAATGAATATTGTAAATGCACAAACAGTAATTTCTCCGCATTGCAAGGTGCAATTCTGAAATTTTTTGCTTTTTCCTGCTCCTCTTAGCATGATAAAGAAGATTCAAAGAGAGTGAGATGCCAGCTCCTTTCATTCAGTCAGTAGTTTCAATCATTTCTGGTATATGAATAACATGATGTTTTTCAATGGCAAAAATCAATGAATTTTGTAAATGCACAAACAGTAATTTCTCAGCATTGCAAGGTGCAATTCTGAAATTTTTTGCTTTTTCCTGCTCCTCTTAGCATGATAAAGAAGATTCAAAGAGAGTGAGATGCCAGCTCCTTTCATTGTCAGTAGCTTCAATCATTTCTGGACGTTTTTCAATGGCAAAAATCAATGAATATTGTAAATGCACAAACAGTAATTTCTCCGCATTGCAAGGTGCAATTCTGAAATTTTTTGCTTTTTCCTGCTCCTCTTAGCATTATGAAGAAGATTCAAAGAGAGTGAGATACCAGCTCCTTTCATTCAGTCAGTAGCTTCAAACATTTCTGGTATATGAATAACATGATGTTTTTCAATGGCAAAAATCAATGAATATTGTAAATGCACAAACAGTAATTTCTCCGCATTGCAAGGTGCAATTCTGAAATTTTTTGCTTTTTCCTGCTCCTCTTAGCATGATAAAGAAGATTCAAAGAGAGTGAGATGCCAGCTCCTTTAGTTCAGTCAGTAGCTTCAATCATTTCTGGACGTTTTTCAATGGCAAAAATCAGTGAATATTGTAAATTCACAAACAGTAATTTCTCCGCATTGCAAGGTGCAATTCTGAAATTTTTTACTTTTTCCTGCTCCTCTTAGCATGATAAAGAAGATTCAAAGAGAGTGAGATGCCAGCTCCTTTCATTCAGTCAGTAGCTTCAATCATTTCTGGTATATGAATAACATGATGTTTTTCAATCGCAAAAATCAATGAATATTGTAAATGCACAAACAGTAATTTCTCCGCATTGCAAGGTGCAATTCTGAAATTTTTTGCTTTTTCCTGCTCCTCTTAGCATGATAAAGAAGATTCAAAGAGAGTGAGATGCCAGCTCCTTTCATTCAGTCAGTAGCTTCAATCATTTCTGGACGTTTTTCAATGGCAAAAATCAATGAATATTGTAAATGCACAAACAGTAATTTCTCCGCATTGCAAGGTGCAATTCTGAAATTTTTTGCTTTTTCCTGCTCCTCTTAGCATGATAAAGAAGATTCAAAGAGAGTGAGATGCCAGCTCCTTTCCTTCAGTCAGTAGCTTCAATCATTTCTGGCATATGAATAACATGATGTTTTTCAATGGCAAAAATCAATGAATTTTGTAAATGCACAAACAGTAATTTCTCCGCATTGCAAGGCGCAATTCTGAAATTTTTTGCTTTTTCCTGCTCCTCTTAGCATGATAAAGAAGATTCAAAGAGAGTGAGATGCCAGCTCCTTTCATTCAGTCAGTAGCTTCAATCATTTCTGAACATTTTTCAATGGCAAAAATCAATGAATATTGTAAATGCACAAACAGTAATTTCTCCGCATTGCAAGGTGCAATTCTGAAATTTTTTGCTTTTTCCTGCTCCTCTTAGCATGATAAAGAAGATTCAAAGAGAGTGAGATGACAGCTCCTTTCATTCAGTCAGTAGCTTCAATCATTTCTGGACGTTTTTCAATGGCAAAAATCAATGAATATTGTAAATGCACAAACAGTAATTTCTCCGCATTGCAAGGTGCAATTCTGAAATTTTTTGCTTTTTCCTGCTCCTCTCAGCATGATAAAGAAGATTCAAAGAGAGTGAGGTGCCAGCTCCTTTCATTCAGTCAGGAGCTTCAAACATTTCTGGTATATGAATAACATGTTTTTCAATGGCAAAAATCAATGAATATTGTAAATGCACAAACAGTAATTTCTCCGCATTGCAAGGTGCAATTCTGAAATTTTTTGCTTTTTCCTGCTCCTCTTAGCATGATAAAGAAGATTCAAAGAGAGTGAGATGCCAGCTCCTTTCATTCAGTCAGTAGCTTCAATCATTTCTGGACGTTTTTCAATGGCAAAAATCAATGAATATTGTAAATGCACAAACAGTAATTTCTCCGCATTGCAAGGTGCAATTCTGAAATTTTTTGCTTTTTCCTGCTCCTCTTAGCATGATAAAGAAGATTCAAAGAGAGTGAGATGCCAGCTCCTTTCATTCAGTCAGTAGCTTCAATCATTTCTGGACGTTTTTCAATGGCAAAAATCAATGAATATTGTAAATGCACAAACAGTAATTTCTCCGCATTGCAAGGTGCAATTCTGAAATTTTTTGCTTTTTCCTGCTCCTCTTAGCATGATAAAGAAGATTCAAAGAGAGTGAGATGCCAGCTCCTTTCCTTCAGTCAGTAGCTTCAATCATTTCTGGCATATGAATAACATGATGTTTTTCAATGGCAAAAATCAATGAATTTTGTAAATGCACAAACAGTAATTTCTCCGCATTGCAAGGCGCAGTTCTGAAATTTTTTGCTTTTTCCTGCTCCTCTTAGCATGATAAAGAAGATTCAAAGAGAGTGAGATGCCAGCTCCTTTCATTCAGTCAGTAGCTTCAATCATTTCTGGACATTTTTCAATGGCAAAAATCAATGAATATTGTAAATGCACAAACAGTAATTTCTCCGCATTGCAAGGTGCAATTCTGAAATTTTTTGCTTTTTCCTGCTCCTCTTAGCATGATAAAGAAGATTCAAAGAGAGTGAGATGACAGCTCCTTTCATTCAGTCAGTAGCTTCAATCATTTCTGGACGTTTTTCAATGGCAAAAATCAATGAATATTGTAAATGCACAAACAGTAATTTCTCCGCATTGCAAGGTGCAATTCTGAAATTTTTTGCTTTTTCCTGCTCCTCTTAGCATGATAAAGAAGATTCAAAGAGAGTGAGGTGCCAGCTCCTTTCATTCAGTCAGGAGCTTCAAACATTTCTGGTATATGAATAACATGTTTTTCAATGGCAAAAATCAATGAATATTGTAAATGCACAAACAGTAATTTCTCCGCATTGCAAGGTGCAATTCTGAAATTTTTTGCTTTTTCCTGCTCCTCTTAGCATGATAAAGAAGATTCAAAGAGAGTGAGATGCCAGCTCCTTTCATTCAGTCAGTAGCTTCAATCATTTCTGGACGTTTTTCAATGGCAAAAATCAATGAATATTGTAAATGCACAAACAGTAATTTCTCCGCATTGCAAGGTGCAATTCTGAAATTTTTTGCTTTTTCCTGCTCCTCTTAGCATGATAAAGAAGATTCAAAGAGAGTGAGATGCCAGCTCCTTTCATTCAGTCAGTAGCTTCAATCATTTCTGGACGTTTTTCAATGGCAAAAATCAATGAATATTGTAAATGCACAATCAGTAATTTCTCTGCATTGCAATGTGCAATTCTGAAATTTATTGCTTTTTCCTGCTCCTCTTAGCATGATAAAGAAGATTCAAAGAGAGTGAGATGCCAGCTCCTTTCATTCAGTCAGTAGCTTCAAACATTTCTGGTATATGAATAACATGATGTTTTTCAATGGCAAAAATCAATGAATATTGTAAATGCACAAACAGTAATTTCTCCGCATTGCAAGGTGCAATTCTGAAATTTTTTGCTTTTTTCTGCTCCTCTTAGCATGATAAAGAAGATTCAAAGAGAGTGAGATGCCAGCTCCTTTCGTTCAGTCAGTAGCTTCAATCATTTCTGGACGTTTTTCAATGGCAAAAATCATTGAATATTATAAATGCACAAACAGTAATTTCTCCGCATTGCAAGGTGCAATTCTGAAATTTTTTACTTTTTCCTGCTCCTCTTAGCATGATAAAGAAGATTCAAAGAGAGTGAGATGCCAGCTCCTTTCATTCAGTCAGTAGCTTCAATCATTTCTGGTATATGAATAACATGATGTTTTTCAATGGCAAAAATCAATGAATATTGTAAATGCACAAACAGTAATTTCTCCGCATTGCAAGGTGCAATTCTGAAATTTTTTGCTTTTTCCTGCTCCTCTTAGCATGATAAAGAAGATTCAAAGAGAGTGAGATGCCAGCTCCTTTCATTCAGTCAGTAGCTTCAATCATTTCTGGACGTTTTTCAATGGCAAAAATCAATGAATATTGTAAATGCACAAACAGTAATTTCTCCGCATTGCAAGGTGCAATTCTGAAATTTTTTGCTTTTTCCTGCTCCTCTTAGCATGATAAAGAAGATTCAAAGAGAGTGAGATGCCAGCTCCTTTCATTCAGTCAGTAGCTTTAATCATTTCTGGACGTTTTTCAATGGCAAAAATCATTGAATATTGTAAATGCACAATCAGTAATTTCTCCGCATTGCAAGGTGCAATTCTGAAATTTTTTACTTTTTCCTGCTCCTCTTAGCATGATAAAGAAGATTCAAAGAGAGTGAGATGCCAGCTCCTTTCATTCAGTCAGTAGCTTCAATCATTTCTGGTATATGAATAACATGATGTTTTTCAATAGCAAAAATCAATGAATATTGTAAATGCACAAACAGTAATTTCTCCGCATTGCAAGGTGCAATTCTGAAATTTTTTGCTTTTTCCTGCTCCTCTTAGCATGATAAAGAAGATTCAAAGAGAGTGAGATGCCAGCTCCTTTCATTCAGTCAGTAGCTTCAATCATTTCTGGACGTTTTTCAATGGCAAAAACCAATGAATATTGTAAATGCACAAACAGTAATTTCTCCGCATTGCAAGGTGCAATTCTGAAATTTTTTGCTTTTTCCTGCTCCTCTTAGCATGATAAAGAAGATTCAAAGAGAGTGAGATGCCAGATCCTTTCCTTCAGTCAGTAGCTTCAATCATTTCTGGTATATGAATAACATGATGTTTTTCAATGGCAAAAATCAATGAATTTTGTAAATGCACAAACAGTAATTTCTCCGCATTGCAAGGCGCAATTCTGAAATTTTTTGCTTTTTCCTGCTCCTCTTAGCATGATAAAGAAGATTCAAAGAGAGTGAGATGCCAGCTCCTTTCATTCAGTCAGTAGCTTCAATCATTTCTGGACGTTTTTCAATGGCAAAAATCAATGAATATTGTAAATGCACAATCAGTAATTTCTCTGCATTGCAATGTGCAATTCTGAAATTTATTGCTTTTTCCTGCTCCTCTTAGCATGATAAAGAAGATTCAAAGAGAGTGAGATGCCAGCTCCTTTCATTCAGTCAGTAGCTTCAAACATTTCTGGTATATGAATAACATGATGTTTTTCAATGGCAAAAATCAATGAATATTGTAAATGCACAAACAGTAATTTCTCCGCATTGCAAGGTGCAATTCTGAAATTTTTTGCTTTTTTCTGCTCCTCTTAGCATGATAAAGAAGATTCAAAGAGAGTGAGATGCCAGCTCCTTTCGTTCAGTCAGTAGCTTCAATCATTTCTGGACGTTTTTCAATGGCAAAAATCATTGAATATTATAAATGCACAAACAGTAATTTCTCCGCATTGCAAGGTGCAATTCTGAAATTTTTTACTTTTTCCTGCTCCTCTTAGCATGATAAAGAAGATTCAAAGAGAGTGAGATGCCAGCTCCTTTCATTCAGTCAGTAGCTTCAATCATTTCTGGTATATGAATAACATGATGTTTTTCAATGGCAAAAATCAATGAATATTGTAAATGCACAAACAGTAATTTCTCCGCATTGCAAGGTGCAATTCTGAAATTTTTTGCTTTTTCCTGCTCCTCTTAGCATGATAAAGAAGATTCAAAGAGAGTGAGATGCCAGCTCCTTTCATTCAGTCAGTAGCTTCAATCATTTCTGGACGTTTTTCAATGGCAAAAATCAATGAATATTGTAAATGCACAAACAGTAATTTCTCCGCATTGCAAGGTGCAATTCTGAAATTTTTTGCTTTTTCCTGCTCCTCTTAGCATGATAAAGAAGATTCAAAGAGAGTGAGATGCCAGCTCCTTTCATTCAGTCAGTAGCTTTAATCATTTCTGGACGTTTTTCAATGGCAAAAATCATTGAATATTGTAAATGCACAATCAGTAATTTCTCCGCATTGCAAGGTGCAATTCTGAAATTTTTTACTTTTTCCTGCTCCTCTTAGCATGATAAAGAAGATTCAGAGTGAGATGCCAGCTCCTTTCATTCAGTCAGTAGCTTCAATCATTTCTGGTATATGAATAACATGATGTTTTTCAATAGCAAAAATCAATGAATATTGTAAATGCACAAACAGTAATTTCTCCGCATTGCAAGGTGCAATTCTGAAATTTTTTGCTTCTTCCTGCTCCTCTTAGCATGATAAAGAAGATTCAAAGAGAGTGAGATGCCAGATCCTTTCCTTCAGTCAGTAGCTTCAATCATTTCTGGTATATGAATAACATGATGTTTTTCAATGGCAAAAATCAATGAATTTTGTAAATGCACAAACAGTAATTTCTCCGCATTGCAAGGCGCAATTCTGAAATTTTTTGCTTTTTCCTGCTCCTCTTAGCATGATAAAGAAGATTCGAAGAGAGTGAGATGCCAGCTCCTTTCATTCAGTCAGTAGCTTCAATCATTTCTGGACATTTTTCAATGGCAAAAATCAATGAATATTGTAAATGCACAAACAGTAATTTCTCCGCATTGCAAGTTGCAATTCTGAAATTTTTTGCTTTTTCCTGCTCCTCTTAGCATGATAAAGAAGATTCAAAGAGAGTGAGATGCCAGCTCCTTTCATTCAGTCAGTAGCTTCAATCATTTCTGGACGTTTTTCAATGGCAAAAATCAATGAATATTGTAAATGCACAAACAGTAATTTCTCCGCATTGCAAGGTGCAATTCTGAAATTTTTTGCTTTTTCCTGCTCCTCTTAGCATGATAAAGAAGATTCAAAGAGAGTGAGATGCCAGCTCCTTTCATTCAGTCAGTAGCTTCAATCATTTCTGGACGTTTTTCAATGGCAAAAATCAATGAATATTGTAAATGCACAAACAGTAATTTCTCCGCATTGCAAGGTGCAATTCTGAAATTTTTTGCTTTTTCCTGCTCCTCTTAGCATGATAAAGAAGATTCAAAGAGAGTGAGATGCCAGATCCTTTCCTTCAGTCAGTAGCTTCAATCATTTCTGGTATATGAATAACATGATGTTTTTCAATGGCAAAAATCAATGAATTTTGTAAATGCACAAACAGTAATTTCTCCGCATTGCAAGGCGCAATTCTGAAATTTTTTGCTTTTTCCTGCTCCTCTTAGCATGATAAAGAAGATTCAAAGAGAGTGAGATGCCAGCTCCTTTCATTCAGTCAGTAGCTTCAATCATTTCTGGACATTTTTCAATGGCAAAAATCAATGAATATTGTAAATGCACAAACAGTAATTTCTCCGCATTGCAAGGTGCAATTCTGAAATTTTTTGCTTTTTCCTGCTCCTCTTAGCATGATAAAGAAGATTCAAAGAGAGTGAGATGCCAGCTCCTTTCATTCAGTCAGTAGCTTCAATCATTTCTTCACGTTTTTCAATGGCAAAAATCAATGAATATTGTAAATGCACAAACAGTAATTTCTCCGCATTGCAAGGTGCAATTCTGAAATTTTTTGCTTTTTCCTGCTCCTCTTAGCATGATAAAGAAGATTCAAAGAGAGTGAGATGCCAGCTCCTTTCATTCAGTCAGTAGCTTCAATCATTTCTGGACGTTTTTCAATGGCAAAAATCAATGAATATTGTAAATGCACAAACAGTAATTTCTCCGCATTGCAATGTGCAATTCTGAAATTTTTTGCTTTTTCCTGCTCCTCTTAGCATGATAAAGAAGATTCAAAGAGAGTGAGATGCCAGCTCCTTTCATTCAGTCAGTAGCTTCAAACATTTCTGGTACATGAATAACATGATGTTTTTCAATGGCAAAAATCAATGAATATTGTAAATGCACAAACAGTAATTTCTCCGCATTGCAAGGTGCAATTCTGAAATTTTTTGCTTTTTCCTGCTCCTCTTAGCATGATAAAGAAGATTCAAAGAGAGTGAGATGCCAGCTCCTTTCGTTCAGTCAGTAGCTTCAATCATTTCTGGACGTTTTTCAATGGCAAAAATCATTGAATATTATAAATGCACAAACAGTAATTTCTCCGCATTGCAAGGTGCAATTCTGAAATTTTTTACTTTTTCCTGCTCCTCTTAGCATGATAAAGAAGATTCAAAGAGAGTGAGATGCCAGCTCCTTTCATTCAGTCAGTAGCTTCAATCATTTCTGGTATATGAATAACATGATGTTTTTCAATGGCAAAAATCAAAGAATATTGTAAATGCACAAACAGTAATTTCTCCGCATTGCAAGGTGCAATTCTGAAATTTTTTGCTTTTTCCTGCTCCTCTTAGCATGATAAAGAAGATTCAAAGAGAGTGAGATGCCAGCTCCTTTCATTCAGTCAGTAGCTTCAATCATTTCTGGACGTTTTTCAATGGCAAAAATCAATGAATATTGTAAATGCACAAACAGTAATTTCTCCGCATTGCAAGGTGCAATTCTGAAATTTTTTGCTTTTTCCTGCTCCTCTTAGCATGATAAACAAGATTCAAAGAGAGTGAGATGCCAGCTCCTTTCATTCAGTCAGTAGCTTCAATCATTTCTGGACGTTTTTCAATGGCAAAAATCATTGAATATTGTAAATGCACAAACAGTAATTTCTCCGCATTGCAAGGTGCAATTCTGAAATTTTTTACTTTTTCCTGCTCCTCTTAGCATGATAAAGAAGATTCAAAGAGAGTGAGATGCCAGCTCCTTTCATTCAGTCAGTAGCTTCAATCATTTCTGGTATATGAATAACATGATGTTTTTCAATCGCAAAAATCAATGAATATTGTAAATGCACAAACAGTAATTTCTCCGCATTGCAAGGTGCAATTCTGAAATTTTTTGCTTTTTCCTGCTCCTCTTAGCATGATAAAGAAGATTCAAAGAGAGTGAGATGCCAGCTCCTTTCATTCAGTCAGTAGCTTCAATCATTTCTGGACGTTTTTCAATGGCAAAAATCAATGAATATTGTAAATGCACAAACAGTAATTTCTCCGCATTGCAAGGTGCAATTCTGAAATTTTTTGCTTTTTCCTGCTCCTCTAAGCATGATAAAGAAGATTCAAAGAGAGTGAGATGCCAGATCCTTTCCTTCAGTCAGTAGCTTCAATCATTTCTGGTATATGAATAACATGATGTTTTTCAATGGCAAAAATCAATGAATTTTGTAAATGCACAAACAGTAATTTCTCCGCATTGCAAGGCGCAATTCTGAAATTTTTTGCTTTTTCCTGCACCTCTTAGCATGATAAAGAAGATTCAAAGAGAGTGAGATGCCAGCTCCTTTCATTCAGTCAGTAGCTTCAATCATTTCTGGACATTTTTCAATGGCAAAAATCAATGAATATTGTAAATGCACAAACAGTAATTTCTCCGCATTGCAAGGTGCAATTCTGAAATTTTTTGCTTTTTCCTGCTCCTCTTAGCATGATAAAGAAGATTCAAAGAGAGTGAGATGCCAGCTCCTTTCATTCAGTCAGTAGCTTCAATCATTTCTGGACGTTTTTCAATGGCAAAAATCAATGAATATTGTAAATGCACAAACAGTAATTTCTCCGCATTGCAAGGTGCAATTCTGAAATTTTTAGCTTTTTCCTGCTCCTCTTAGCATGATAAAGAAGATTCAAAGAGAGTGAGATGCCAGCTCCTTTCATTCAGTCAGTACCTTCAATCATTTCTGGATGTTTTTCAATGGCAAAAATCAATGAATATTGTAAATGCACAAACAGTAATTTCTCCGCATTGCAAGGTGCAATTCTGAAATTTTTTGCTTTTTCCTGCTCCTCTTAGCATGATAAAGAAGATTCAAAGAGAGTGAGATGCCAGCTCCTTTCATTCAGTCAGTAGCTTCAATCATTTCTGGACGTTTTTCAATGGCAAAAATCAATGAATATTGTAAATGCACAAACTGTAATTTCTCCGCATTGCAAGGTGCAATTCTGAAATTTTTTGCTTTTTCCTGCTCCTCTTAGCATGATAAAGAAGATTCAAAGAGAGTGAGATGCCAGCTCCTTTCATTCAGTCAGTAGCTTCAATCATTTCTGGTATATGAATAACATGATGTTTTTCAATAGCAAAAATCAATGAATATTGTAAATGCACAAACAGTAATTTCTCCGCATTGCAAGGTGCAATTCTGAAATTTTTTGCTTTTTCCTGCTCCTCTTAGCATGATAAAGAAGATTCAAAGAGAGTGAGATGCCAGCTCCTTTCATTCAGTCAGTAGCTTCAATCATTTCTGGACGTTTTTCAATGGCAAAAATCAATGAATATTGTAAATGCACAAACAGTAATTTCTCCGCATTGCAAGGTGCAATTCTGAAATTTTTTACTTTTTCCTGCTCCTCTTAGCATGATAAAGAAGATTCAAAGAGAGTGAGATGCCAGCTCCTTTCATTCAGTCAGTAGCTTCAATCATTTCTGGTATATGAATAACATGATGTTTTTCAATCGCAAAAATCAATGAATATTGTAAATGCACAAACAGTAATTTCTCCGCATTGCAAGGTGCAATTCTGAAATTTTTTGCTTTTTCCTGCTCCTCTTAGCATGATAAAGAAGATTCAAAGACAGTGAGATGCCAGCTCCTTTCATTCAGTCAGTAGCTTCAATCATTTCTGGACGTTTTTCAATGGCAAAAATCAATGAATATTGTAAATGCACAAACAGTAATTTCTCCGCATTGCAAGGTGCAATTCTGAAATTCTTTGCTTTTTCCTGCTCCTCTAAGCATGATAAAGAAGATTCAAAGAGAGTGAGATGCCAGATCCTTTCCTTCAGTCAGTAGCTTCAATCATTTCTGGTATATGAATAACATGATGTTTTTCAATGGCAAAAATCAATGAATTTTGTAAATGCACAAACAGTAATTTCTCCGCATTGCAAGGCGCAATTCTGAAATTTTTTACTTTTTCCTGCTCCTCTTAGCATGATAAAGAAGATTCAAAGAGAGTGAGATGCCAGCTCCTTTCATTCAGTCAGTAGCTTCAATCATTTCTGGTATATGAATAACATGATGTTTTTCAATGGCAAAAATCAATGAATATTGTAAATGCACAAACAGTAATTTCTCCGCATTGCAAGGTGCAATTCTGAAATTTTTTGCTTTTTCCTGCTCCTCTTAGCATGATAAAGAAGATTCAAAGAGAGTGAGATGCCAGCTCCTTTCATTCAGTCAGTAGCTTCAATCATTTCTGGACGTTTTTCAATGGCAAAAATCAATGAATATTGTAAATGCACAAACAGTAATTTCTCCGCAATGCAAGGTGCAATTCTGAAATTTTTTGCTTTTTCCTGCTCCTCTTAGCATGATAAAGAAGATTCAAAGAGAGTGAGATGCCAGCTCCTTTCATTCAGTCAGTAGCTTTAATCATTTCTGGACGTTTTTCAATGGCAAAAATCATTGAATATTGTAAATGCACAATCAGTAATTTCTCCGCATTGCAAGGTGCAATTCTGAAATTTTTTACTTTTTCCTGCTCCTCTTAGCATGATAAAGAAGATTCAAAGAGAGTGAGATGCCAGCTCCTTTCATTCAGTCAGTAGCTTCAATCATTTCTGGTATATGAATAACATGATGTTTTTCAATCGCAAAAATCAATGAATATTGTAAATGCACAAACAGTAATTTCTCCGCATTGCAAGGTGCAATTCTGAAATTTTTTGCTTTTTTCTGCTCCTCTTAGCATGATAAAGAAGATTCAAAGAGAGTGAGATGCCAGCTACTTTCATTCAGTCAGTAGCTTCAATCATTTCTGGACGTTTTTCAATGGCAAAAACCAATGAATATTGTAAATGCACAAACAGTAATTTCTCCGCATTGCAAGGTGCAATTCTGAAACTTTTTGCTTTTTCCTGCTCCTCTTAGCATGATAAAGAAGATTCAAAGAGAGTGAGATGCCAGATCCTTTCCTTCAGTCAGTAGCTTCAATCATTTCTGGTATATGAATAACATGATGTTTTTCAATGGCAAAAATCAATGAATTTTGTAAATGCACAAACAGTTATTTCTCCGCATTGCAAGGCGCAATTCTGAAATTTTTTGCTTTTTCCTGCTCCTCTTAGCATGATAAAGAAGATTCAAAGAGAGTGAGATGCCAGCTCCTTTCATTCAGTCAGTAGCTTCAATCATTTCTGGACATTTTTCAATGGCAAAAATCAATGAATATTGTAAATGCACACAGTCATTTCTCCGCATTGCAAGGTGCAATTCTGAAATTTTTTGCTTTTTCCTGCTCCTCTTAGCATGATAAAGAAGATTCAAAGAGAGTGAGATGCCAGCTCCTTTCATTCAGTCAGTAGCTTCAATCATTTCTGGACGTTTTTCAATGGCAAAAATCAATGAATATTGTAAATGCACAAACAGTAATTTCTCCGCATTGCAAGGTGCAATTCTGAAATTTTTTGCTTTTTCCTGCTCCTCTTAGCATGATAAAGAAGATTCAAAGAGAGTGAGATGCCAGCTCCTTTCATTCAGTCAGTAGCTTCAATCATTTCTGGACGTTTTTCAATGGCAAAAATCAATGAATATTGTAAATGCACAAACTGTAATTTCTCCGCATTGCAAGGTGCAATTCTGAAATTTTTTGCTTTTTCCTGCTCCTCTTAGCATGATAAAGAAGATTCAAAGAGAGTGAGATGCCAGCTCCTTTCATTCAGTCAGTAGCTTCAATCATTTCTGGTATATGAATAACATGATGTTTTTCAATAGCAAAAATCAATGAATATTGTAAATGCACAAACAGTAATTTCTCCGCATTGCAAGGTGCAATTCTGAAATTTTTTGCTTTTTCCTGCTCCTCTTAGCATGATAAAGAAGATTCAAAGAGAGTGAGATGCCAGCTCCTTTCATTCAGTCAGTAGCTTCAATCATTTCTGGACGTTTTTCAATGGCAAAAATCAATGAATATTGTAAATGCACAAACAGTAATTTCTCCGCATTGCAAGGTGCAATTCTGAAATTTTTTACTTTTTCCTGCTCCTCTTAGCATGATAAAGAAGATTCAAAGAGAGTGAGATGCCAGCTCCTTTCATTCAGTCAGTAGCTTCAATCATTTCTGGTATATGAATAACATGATGTTTTTCAATCGCAAAAATCAATGAATATTGTAAATGCACAAACAGTAATTTCTCCGCATTGCAAGGTGCAATTCTGAAATTTTTTGCTTTTTCCTGCTCCTCTTAGCATGATAAAGAAGATTCAAAGAGAGTGAGATGCCAGCTCCTTTCATTCAGTCAGTAGCTTCAATCATTTCTGGACGTTTTTCAATGGCAAAAATCAATGAATATTGTAAATGCACAAACAGTAATTTCTCCGCATTGCAAGGTGCAATTCTGAAATTCTTTGCTTTTTCCTGCTCCTCTAAGCATGATAAAGAAGATTCAAAGAGAGTGAGATGCCAGATCCTTTCCTTCAGTCAGTAGCTTCAATCATTTCTGGTATATGAATAACATGATGTTTTTCAATGGCAAAAATCAATGAATTTTGTAAATGCACAAACAGTAATTTCTCCGCATTGCAAGGCGCAATTCTGAAATTTTTTACTTTTTCCTGCTCCTCTTAGCATGATAAAGAAGATTCAAAGAGAGTGAGATGCCAGCTCCTTTCATTCAGTCAGTAGCTTCAATCATTTCTGGTATATGAATAACATGATGTTTTTCAATGGCAAAAATCAATGAATATTGTAAATGCACAAACAGTAATTTCTCCGCATTGCAAGGTGCAATTCTGAAATTTTTTGCTTTTTCCTGCTCCTCTTAGCATGATAAAGAAGATTCAAAGAGAGTGAGATGCCAGCTCCTTTCATTCAGTCAGTAGCTTCAATCATTTCTGGACGTTTTTCAATGGCAAAAATCAATGAATATTGTAAATGCACAAACAGTAATTTCTCCGCAATGCAAGGTGCAATTCTGAAATTTTTTGCTTTTTCCTGCTCCTCTTAGCATGATAAAGAAGATTCAAAGAGAGTGAGATGCCAGCTCCTTTCATTCAGTCAGTAGCTTTAATCATTTCTGGACGTTTTTCAATGGCAAAAATCATTGAATATTGTAAATGCACAATCAGTAATTTCTCCGCATTGCAAGGTGCAATTCTGAAATTTTTTACTTTTTCCTGCTCCTCTTAGCATGATAAAGAAGATTCAAAGAGAGTGAGATGCCAGCTCCTTTCATTCAGTCAGTAGCTTCAATCATTTCTGGTATATGAATAACATGATGTTTTTCAATCGCAAAAATCAATGAATATTGTAAATGCACAAACAGTAATTTCTCCGCATTGCAAGGTGCAATTCTGAAATTTTTTGCTTTTTCCTGCTCCTCTTAGCATGATAAAGAAGATTCAAAGAGAGTGAGATGCCAGCTACTTTCATTCAGTCAGTAGCTTCAATCATTTCTGGACGTTTTTCAATGGCAAAAACCAATGAATATTGTAAATGCACAAACAGTAATTTCTCCGCATTGCAAGGTGCAATTCTGAAACTTTTTGCTTTTTCCTGCTCCTCTTAGCATGATAAAGAAGATTCAAAGAGAGTGAGATGCCAGATCCTTTCCTTCAGTCAGTAGCTTCAATCATTTCTGGTATATGAATAACATGATGTTTTTCAATGGCAAAAATCAATGAATTTTGTAAATGCACAAACAGTTATTTCTCCGCATTGCAAGGCGCAATTCTGAAATTTTTTGCTTTTTCCTGCTCCTCTTAGCATGATAAAGAAGATTCAAAGAGAGTGAGATGCCAGCTCCTTTCATTCAGTCAGTAGCTTCAATCATTTCTGGACATTTTTCAATGGCAAAAATCAATGAATATTGTAAATGCACACAGTCATTTCTCCGCATTGCAAGGTGCAATTCTGAAATTTTTTGCTTTTTCCTGCTCCTCTTAGCATGATAAAGAAGATTCAAAGAGAGTGAGATGCCAGCTCCTTTCATTCAGTCAGTAGCTTCAATCATTTCTGGACGTTTTTCAATGGCAAAAATCAATGAATATTGTAAATGCACAAACAGTAATTTCTCCGCATTGCAAGGTGCAATTCTGAAATTTTTTGCTTTTTCCTGCTCCTCTTAGCATGATAAAGAAGATTCAAAGAGAGTGAGATGCCAGCTCCTTTCATTCAGTCAGTAGCTTCAATCATTTCTGGACGTTTTTCAATGGCAAAAATCAATGAATATTGTAAATGCACAAACAGTAATTTCTCCGCATTGCAAGGTGCAATTCTGAAATTTTTTGCTTTTTCCTGCTCCTCTTAGCATGATAAAGAAGATTCAAAGAGAGTGAGATGCCAGATCCTTTCCTTCAGTCAGTAGCTTCAATCATTTCTGGTATATGAATAACATGATGTTTTTCAATGGCAAAAATCAATGAATTTTGTAAATGCACAAACAGTAATTTCTCCGCATTGCAAGGCGCAATTCTGAAATTTTTTGCTTTTTCCTGCTCCTCTTAGCATGATAAAGAAGATTCAAAGAGAGTGAGATGCCAGCTCCTTTCATTCAGTCAGTAGCTTCAATCATTTCTGGACATTTTTCATTGGCAAAAATCAATGAATATTGTAAATGCACAAACAGTAATTTCTCCGCATTGCAAGGTGCAATTCTGAAATTTTTTGCTTTTTCCTGCTCCTCTTAGCATGATAAAGAAGATTCAAAGAGAGTGAGATGCCAGCTCCTTTCATTCAGTCAGTAGCTTCAATCATTTCTGGACGTTTTTCAATGGCAAAAATCAATGAATATTGTAAATGCACAAACAGTAATTTCTCCGCATTGCAAGGTGCAATTCTGAAATTTTTTGCTTTTTCCTGCTCCTCTTAGCATGATAAAGAAGATTCAAAGAGAGTGAGATGCCAGCTCCTTTCATTCAGTCAGTAGCTTCAATCATTTCTGGACGTTTTTCAATGGCAAAAATCAATGAATATTGTAAATGCACAAACAGTAATTTCTCCGCATTGCAATGTGCAATTCTGAAATTTTTTGCTTTTTCCTGCTCCTCTTAGCATGATGAAGAAGATTCAAAGAGAGTGAGATGCCAGCTCCTTTCATTCAGTCAGTAGCTTCAATCATTTCTGGACGTTTTTCAATGGCAAAAATCAATGAATATTGTAAATGCACAAACTGTAATTTCTCCGCATTGCAAGGTGCAATTCTGAAATTTTTTGCTTTTTCCTGCTCCTCTTAGCATGATAAAGAAGATTCAAAGAGAGTGAGATGCCAGCTCCTTTCATTCAGTCAGTAGCTTCAATCATTTCTGGTATATGAATAACATGATGTTTTTCAATAGCAAAAATCAATGAATATTGTAAATGCACAAACAGTAATTTCTCCGCATTGCAAGGTGCAATTCTGAAATTTTTTGCTTTTTCCTGCTCCTCTTAGCATGATAAAGAAGATTCAAAGAGAGTGAGATGCCAGCTCCTTTCATTCAGTCAGTAGCTTCAATCATTTCTGGACGTTTTTCAATGGCAAAAATCAATGAATATTGTAAATGCACAAACAGTAATTTCTCCGCATTGCAAGGTGCAATTCTGAAATTTTTTACTTTTTCCTGCTCCTCTTAGCATGATAAAGAAGATTCAAAGAGAGTGAGATGCCAGCTCCTTTCATTCAGTCAGTAGCTTCAATCATTTCTGGTATATGAATAACATGATGTTTTTCAATCGCAAAAATCAATGAATATTGTAAATGCACAAACAGTAATTTCTCCGCATTGCAAGGTGCAATTCTGAAATTTTTTGCTTTTTCCTGCTCCTCTTAGCATGATAAAGAAGATTCAAAGAGAGTGAGATGCCAGCTCCTTTCATTCAGTCAGTAGCTTCAATCATTTCTGGACGTTTTTCAATGGCAAAAATCAATGAATATTGTAAATGCACAAACAGTAATTTCTCCGCATTGCAAGGTGCAATTCTGAAATTCTTTGCTTTTTCCTGCTCCTCTAAGCATGATAAAGAAGATTCAAAGAGAGTGAGATGCCAGATCCTTTCCTTCAGTCAGTAGCTTCAATCATTTCTGGTATATGAATAACATGATGTTTTTCAATGGCAAAAATCAATGAATTTTGTAAATGCACAAACAGTAATTTCTCCGCATTGCAAGGCGCAATTCTGAAATTTTTTACTTTTTCCTGCTCCTCTTAGCATGATAAAGAAGATTCAAAGAGAGTGAGATGCCAGCTCCTTTCATTCAGTCAGTAGCTTCAATCATTTCTGGTATATGAATAACATGATGTTTTTCAATGGCAAAAATCAATGAATATTGTAAATGCACAAACAGTAATTTCTCCGCATTGCAAGGTGCAATTCTGAAATTTTTTGCTTTTTCCTGCTCCTCTTAGCATGATAAAGAAGATTCAAAGAGAGTGAGATGCCAGCTCCTTTCATTCAGTCAGTAGCTTCAATCATTTCTGGACGTTTTTCAATGGCAAAAATCAATGAATATTGTAAATGCACAAACAGTAATTTCTCCGCAATGCAAGGTGCAATTCTGAAATTTTTTGCTTTTTCCTGCTCCTCTTAGCATGATAAAGAAGATTCAAAGAGAGTGAGATGCCAGCTCCTTTCATTCAGTCAGTAGCTTTAATCATTTCTGGACGTTTTTCAATGGCAAAAATCATTGAATATTGTAAATGCACAATCAGTAATTTCTCCGCATTGCAAGGTGCAATTCTGAAATTTTTTACTTTTTCCTGCTCCTCTTAGCATGATAAAGAAGATTCAAAGAGAGTGAGATGCCAGCTCCTTTCATTCAGTCAGTAGCTTCAATCATTTCTGGTATATGAATAACATGATGTTTTTCAATCGCAAAAATCAATGAATATTGTAAATGCACAAACAGTAATTTCTCCGCATTGCAAGGTGCAATTCTGAAATTTTTTGCTTTTTCCTGCTCCTCTTAGCATGATAAAGAAGATTCAAAGAGAGTGAGATGCCAGCTACTTTCATTCAGTCAGTAGCTTCAATCATTTCTGGACGTTTTTCAATGGCAAAAACCAATGAATATTGTAAATGCACAAACAGTAATTTCTCCGCATTGCAAGGTGCAATTCTGAAACTTTTTGCTTTTTCCTGCTCCTCTTAGCATGATAAAGAAGATTCAAAGAGAGTGAGATGCCAGATCCTTTCCTTCAGTCAGTAGCTTCAATCATTTCTGGTATATGAATAACATGATGTTTTTCAATGGCAAAAATCAATGAATTTTGTAAATGCACAAACAGTTATTTCTCCGCATTGCAAGGCGCAATTCTGAAATTTTTTGCTTTTTCCTGCTCCTCTTAGCATGATAAAGAAGATTCAAAGAGAGTGAGATGCCAGCTCCTTTCATTCAGTCAGTAGCTTCAATCATTTCTGGACATTTTTCAATGGCAAAAATCAATGAATATTGTAAATGCACACAGTCATTTCTCCGCATTGCAAGGTGCAATTCTGAAATTTTTTGCTTTTTCCTGCTCCTCTTAGCATGATAAAGAAGATTCAAAGAGAGTGAGATGCCAGCTCCTTTCATTCAGTCAGTAGCTTCAATCATTTCTGGACGTTTTTCAATGGCAAAAATCAATGAATATTGTAAATGCACAAACAGTAATTTCTCCGCATTGCAAGGTGCAATTCTGAAATTTTTTGCTTTTTCCTGCTCCTCTTAGCATGATAAAGAAGATTCAAAGAGAGTGAGATGCCAGCTCCTTTCATTCAGTCAGTAGCTTCAATCATTTCTGGACGTTTTTCAATGGCAAAAATCAATGAATATTGTAAATGCACAAACAGTAATTTCTCCGCATTGCAAGGTGCAATTCTGAAATTTTTTGCTTTTTCCTGCTCCTCTTAGCATGATAAAGAAGATTCAAAGAGAGTGAGATGCCAGATCCTTTCCTTCAGTCAGTAGCTTCAATCATTTCTGGTATATGAATAACATGATGTTTTTCAATGGCAAAAATCAATGAATTTTGTAAATGCACAAACAGTAATTTCTCCGCATTGCAAGGCGCAATTCTGAAATTTTTTGCTTTTTCCTGCTCCTCTTAGCATGATAAAGAAGATTCAAAGAGAGTGAGATGCCAGCTCCTTTCATTCAGTCAGTAGCTTCAATCATTTCTGGACATTTTTCAATGGCAAAAATCAATGAATATTGTAAATGCACAAACAGTAATTTCTCCGCATTGCAAGGTGCAATTCTGAAATTTTTTGCTTTTTCCTGCTCCTCTTAGCATGATAAAGAAGATTCAAAGAGAGTGAGATGCCAGCTCCTTTCATTCAGTCAGTAGCTTCAATCATTTCTGGACGTTTTTCAATGGCAAAAATCAATGAATATTGTAAATGCACAAACAGTAATTTCTCCGCATTGCAAGGTGCAATTCTGAAATTTTTTGCTTTTTCCTGCTCCTCTTAGCATGATAAAGAAGATTCAAAGAGAGTGAGATGCCAGCTCCTTTCATTCAGTCAGTAGCTTCAATCATTTCTGGACGTTTTTCAATGGCAAAAATCAATGAATATTGTAAATGCACAAACAGTAATTTCTCCGCATTGCAATGTGCAATTCTGAAATTTTTTGCTTTTTCCTGCTCCTCTTAGCATGATAAAGAAGATTCAAAGAGAGTGAGATGCCAGCTCCTTTCATTCAGTCAGTAGCTTCAAACATTTCTGGTACATGAATAACATGATGTTTTTCAATGGCAAAAATCAATGAATATTGTAAATGCACAAACAGTAATTTCTCCGCATTGCAAGGTGCAATTCTGAAATTTTTTGCTTTTTCCTGCTCCTCTTAGCATGATAAAGAAGATTCAAAGAGAGTGAGATGCCAGCTCCTTTCGTTCAGTCAGTAGCTTCAATCATTTCTGGACGTTTTTCAATGGCAAAAATCATTGAATATTATAAATGCACAAACAGTAATTTCTCCGCATTGCAAGGTGCAATTCTGAAATTTTTTACTTTTTCCTGCTCCTCTTAGCATGATAAAGAAGATTCAAAGAGAGTGAGATGCCAGCTCCTTTCATTCAGTCAGTAGCTTCAATCATTTCTGGTATATGAATAACATGATGTTTTTCAATGGCAAAAATCAATGAATATTGTAAATGCACAAACAGTAATTTCTCCGCATTGCAAGGTGCAATTCTGAAATTTTTTGCTTTTTCCTGCTCCTCTTAGCATGATAAAGAAGATTCAAAGAGAGTGAGATGCCAGCTCCTTTCATTCAGTCAGTAGCTTCAATCATTTCTGGACGTTTTTCAATGGCAAAAATCAATGAATATTGTAAATGCACAAACAGTAATTTCTCCGCATTGCAAGGTGCAATTCTGAAATTTTTTGCTTTTTCCTGCTCCTCTTAGCATGATAAACAAGATTCAAAGAGAGTGAGATGCCAGCTCCTTTCATTCAGTCAGTAGCTTCAATCATTTCTGGACGTTTTTCAATGGCAAAAATCATTGAATATTGTAAATGCACAAACAGTAATTTCTCCGCATTGCAAGGTGCAATTCTGA